>NC_092504.1:95922245-96236995 GCF_047511675.1 Marmota flaviventris
AAATTAGTGAATAACTTATTAATGTAAGGTTATTCAAAGAGTATTTTTGCATAAATAGATTATATTGCCAAGAAAAAAAAATATATTTTGGTGTATTTGAATTTTTAAGAAAAAGTTATTCTTTTTTTAAACTTAGGGAAAGTAAGAAAAAGTTCTACTAATAACATGTAAAATTACCGAGACTATTAATCTGTCATTGTGTTAATGATGAGGTTTTTCTTCTAGAAGTTTTTTAGCATCATTCAAATGGGAAAGAGATTATATAAATTCTAAAATATTATTATAAAAATAAAATATTATCCCTTATATTCATATGAGAGAACTAAGACCTAACTTAGGGACCTTAAAAGTGACTGGGTAAGTAATTAGAATCCATCTAGTAACCTGGACTCCTGGTCTTCCAGTTCAGTGCTCTTTTATAAAGAGACTAAACAGGAAAGGAGAAATAATCTGTGTTCAAAACTTGATAGACATTAAATGATTTATGTTGTTAGAGTGGGTACATATACACTAGAAAAAGCAGCAATTTTAAATTCAGGCCAAAACTGAGTTTTGCTAATTCCAGTGAATTTGGGCAAATAATGTAATCTCTGTTTTTGCTTATTTTCAAAATGCAAATGATAACCAGTTTTGAGAAATATTGTGAAGATTTGTGATCATGTTTGTAAAGGGCCAAACACAGCACTTTGTATATAGTAGATGCTCAATAAATGTAGCTACTGCTAAAATATGTTTTTTCTGTTATTGATAAGCAAAAATAAAATGTAATAACAGTATTTACTTTATCAGTAGATACTCAATTGTGTAGAGCCAATGTAGAATGAATAATCACTTTTATCTCACCAGCTACCAAACAGTACTTCTGTTTAATCTCTTAAGACAAGCCCCACCTTCATTTCTGAATTTGCACCCCATTTCACTCAAACATGGAATCTGGCAAAGCTAAAACCTCTTTAATTATAAATTCCACATTCAAAATGAAATTAGAATAACTGGTCTAACTAGAATTCATGCATTTATAATTTATGGAAAACAGCAGGAAATGGTGGAAGGGGACTGGATGTGGTGTCAGGAAAAGCGGAGTTGGAGTGTGGGTGAGATCTGCCAGGTATTGGTTACATGATCTTGAGCAAGTTTCATTTGTCCACACCACTTCCTTTATCCGTAACATGAGAGTCAGGCATCACTGCTTTTCAGATTTACCTCGAAGATTAAATGACAGTTGTACTTCAGGGCACTGTTCATAATAATATAGTCATGCCTCATTACTCACTAGAGACTGGTTCTAGGACCCTCTGTGGATACCCAAATCCACAGATGTTCAAGTGCCTTATATAAAATGGCATATATTTGCATATATCCTCCTTTATACTTTAAATCATCTATATCATTGATAATATTTAATATAATGTAAGTGCTGTGTAAAGATTCCTTATACTGAATTTTTTAGGGACTAATGACAAGAAAAATAAGTCCATACATATGCGATGTAGACACATTTTTCTTTTTTCAAATATTTTCCATACAAGTCTGGTTAAATCCATGGTTGCAGAACTCTAGATACAGAGGAATGACTATACTTCTTTTCTTTTCTTCCTGTTATATAACCACCCTAATGTTAATAAAAACAGGGGAAACTTAAATGTGAAATTACTCTTTGAAAATACAACTTAGAGCCTTGAAAGATTATTTTGAATATAAGAGGATATATATACCTGCTGTAAATGTGCAATATTCAAAAATAGTAAAGAACGTTTACATGGAAAGGTAGAACTTGGCAGACATTACAAATACTTTGCCTTTCCCATCCCCCAAATCAGAAGTATTGATATGATGATTTCAATATAATAAAATCATTGCCATGATTTTTTTTATTTTGCTTGTTTTTAATACCATATATCATTGTATTCCTAGGCCAAATGATGTATAGCATATAAATTATAGAATAAGGTAAAAGAGAATTCATTCCAGAAATATATGCAGGATTCAAGGTTCCACAAAAAAAAAAAAAAGAGGATGACTCCCTCTATATTGACGTTGACTGTAGTAGCTGAATGTGTTATTCCCAAAGTTTGTGATTCTTTGTTCCCTGGAACCATTGTCATGCACCAGGTATTTAATTCAAAGCAAAGCCCTTATTGTGCGTAAGTAGGAGCTTAGTCAATTGGAAGCTGCTGAAAACATCAACATTGTCATCAGGCTGCAGTATGATACACATAGTAACCAACTCACAGAAAACTATATATCTTTTCTATACTCCATGTAGATCCAGACCACCTGAAGGATTATGTGTACACTAAGCCACAATTACACAGAGGCATTGCCAATCTGGCCTGCATCTAGATCAGAGATGAACAGGGTGATGAAAAGTACCAAGAAATGAGCTCACATTTCTTGTTGAAGTTCAAGGAAATTTAGAATAGTTTGCTTGAAAAAAAATTGTAAGAGAAAATGAAGATTTGTCTCTACCTTCTGAGCACTGGCACTGAGTAAGGTGATATGTGGGAAACAAAGGCTATAAAGCTTGTTGTGTGGTACTTGTCTTTAAAGACAGTGGGAGAAAGAACATGTGTTCACAGGATACCTGTGATTAAAGCCAAGTGATAAATACAATATAGGGGTATAAATCAAGTGTTTCTGGAAGCAGAGTGAAACATGCAGGTTTGATTTTGTAAGTCATCCATTCTATGCCTTTTTTCAAAAGTCAAGGATAGGGTCAGCAGCATATCATTTTATGTAGGATGCAATCCAAACATTTGATTAAGTCAGAAAAGCAATCTAATTTAAACTATTTTGTACAACTATTGTGAGTTCTACAAAACAAAAAGTTTGCTTTTTTTAACAGAAATTCGATTCAAATATTTGAGGAGATTATTAAATTATTTCTAACTAACTTAGCCATGCCACCTTTATTCTTGTCATCGGGTATTAAATAAGAGTGGAATGTTCTTGGCTGCAAGAGCAGGCTGATACAATTCCCAACAGACATTTGATTAACTGTTTTATATAAATATTTGCCCAATTATGATGCTGCTTCATATTTACTATTCACATATTGTGCAGAAACACATTACAGTGGGTACAGCTTAAATCCATAAGTAGTTTAAGTACTCAGGATTGATAAAGCAATTTGGTTTGATGTTTTGGAACTTAAGTCAAATAATTGAGTTTTCGTAATCAACTAAACCATGTATAGAAGCAGAAACGTGCTGTGAATCTAACATGCTTCTTTCTGTTGTTTTTTTCTGTTGTTTTTAGCTGCAGTATTGAAGTATGAGAACAACGTTATGAATATCAGGCAATTCAACTGCTCTCCCCATCCATACTGGCTTCCAAATTTCATGGATGTTTTCACTTGGTCCCTGCCATTTGTTGGGGAAAAAGGTGTGTTGTACAATCTTGAGAGGTCCTTAACCAGATGGCATATAATGGGAAGAGAGGAGATTTGTTCTGTTTTAATAGGAAGTGTTCAGAAACAGAAATCCTTTGGTCTACCCAGTAAAATGACAAGCTGGGCCATGAGAGAAGACATTCAAAATTGTGTAACTGTGTTTATATTAACAATATATAATGAATGAGTTAACAGGAAATGAGGAATATATTAGGAGAACTCATAAGAATTCATTAGGAGAATTCATTAGAATATTAGGAGAACTCATAAAGTCTCATTAGAATAATCTAACTTAAAAATAGTAGGAATATAGCTTTAGCTGGTTTCAACATACTTTTGTGAGTAATGGTCATGGTACTGGTAGCACTTAATGGCCACCATATTTTGAAGAATAGCTCAAAAAACAATTAAAAGAGTAGTTCATTAAAAATATATTGAGCATTAGTGTGTTACAAGGTAGGAACAGGGAGACAAATTTACATTTGAAAACTTGTGTATTAACTTGACCCAATTTTTCAGAAATTGGCTTTTTCTCCTTTTTTTTCCCTCCCTTTTTCTCTCTCTCCTTTTTTCTCCTCTCTGGCTCCTGTCCTTCCTATCTCTCTTTCTTCCTTTCTTCATTCCTTCCTTCTTTTCTTTTTTGTTTTACTTTTATATATTCCTAAACCTCAGAAAAAAACCATGAACATTTAGTCATGAGGCCTCACAGTGACAGACAGATCATTCCTAATGCATCTTCTCACGTACCTCACAAGGACACAAGTGGGTTTGTAATAAAGATTAGAGTTTCCACGTGTTTCAGAAAAACAGGGTGTGCTGTGGGGAGCTTTAGAGAAGAGCTACACATCTTTCTGAAGCCCCATAATATTTGAGTATATATATATCACAAACCAAATTGTGAGTGGTCAGTGAAAAATTCTTCCCTTTAGAAACCAAAATAAGTCACAAGTACATTTTCATAATGTCCTGCCAGTGCTACATTGGATGCTTTCTTGCATTGCTCAAATTGCAGCACCTGGTAAAATTGTCTCTTGGATCCTCCGGAAATCAAAGCAGTTTGAATCCTGATAACTATTGGATGCTCTTGAACACACTTGAGTTGAATGGCTTCCATTAATTATTCAAATTTTGACCATGTATTATAAAACGACACATTAATATATTAGTAAAGCTAATTCTTTTTTTTATTATGAAACTGAACCTCTGCATTAATTTTGGCTCCACTGCGGTTTTACTTTATCTTCAAGAACATTTTTTTAAAATATCATATTACTTTTATTTTATTTTTTATTATTATTTTTATACGTGTGATGCTGAGGATCGAATCCAGGGCCTCACACTTGCAAGACGAGAGCTCTACTACTGAGCCAAAGCCCCAGCCCTCGTATTACTTTTAAAAGTAACTTTTAAAGAATTAGTGTGCAACTTTCTCTTCATATGTATGATAAAACTCAACTGTGCCCAACTGGTGGCACACACACATGTAATCCCAGTGACTAGAGAGACTGAGGCAGGAAGATTACAAATTGGAGATCAGGCTGGACAATTTAGGGAGACACTGTCTCATAAAGCAGGGTTGGGGGGATAGTCTGAGGATGTAGCTCAATGATAAAGCACCCTGGGCTCATCCCCCAGTAAAATAAATAAATAGAAAAGAAAGAAAGTAACTCAACCTAATTTCAAAAAATATTAAATGTAATACCATTTACATTAGTGTAAGAATAATACAGCACTAATTTCCTGAGTATGTGTATAATACTTTTATTTTTGTAAGCCTATTGTAATATACTTAACTAAATTTCTGATTAAACTATAACTAAGTTATTTTAAAGCCATTTTTGGAAAATTTCTAACATTCTTCTTGAAGATTTATGTTTTCAAAACAACTTCAAATGTATTAATTCATCAATCTAAAATTTTTATTAAGTACAAGGCCACATACCTGTCATTGTGCTGGGCTCTCTGGAGGAGTAAAAAAAAAATAAAAATGAAATCTGAATTTACTTAGTCCCTACTGAACAGAAGTTTGTAATCTAATCTAGATCACGCAGAATCATTTTGCAAATAAATAAAAAATTAAAAAATAACTACTTGCATCTTCAAAGATTTATATGATATTCATATTCATATACTTGACTTATCCATTTTCTGTTGACCTTCAGCTGAAATATATTAGCAGTACATTTCATAGGGATGAGATAATAACTTGATAAACATACAGTCTACATAAA
This sequence comes from Marmota flaviventris, assembly GCF_047511675.1. NCBI lineage: Eukaryota > Metazoa > Chordata > Mammalia > Rodentia > Sciuridae > Marmota > Marmota flaviventris. The sequence continues at coordinate 95,927,868 of NC_092504.1, forward strand.
ATCAAAAAGTCTGTGTCTTTTATGATGTGGATTTTATATAGACTGCTTTGCAAGTGATTCTGTATACTGAGAATCTCCTGTACTAAACTTGTTGATTTACAATATCAGAGTAGTAATTAAGGTTATAACAAAATCTGGATTTTATTTTCTTTCCTGTCCAGTGACTGAGATGCTGGTAAATGTCCTCAACATCTGCTCAGATGATGAACTGGGGTCGGAAGAAGATGGATTTGATGGTAAGAGTCCTGGGTCTTTGTACTAATGCTATTTCCCAGGTAAATTACTTGGCAATTCAATGCTCACCCTAAGCATATGTTTCTGAGATTTGGGTTATGTTTAAATCTCAACATACTATTGAGATTGAAAAATATAATTTTATTTTCTATTTTCTTTAAAAAACATAAGAAACAAAAACCATGAGAGAATTGTTCCATTGCTTTGAAGATATTGTTTAAATAGTAAACTCCCTTAAAAACCATCTTTCAGCTGGCACATTTGTAATCCTAGCTTCTCAGGAGACAGGAGGCTCATGAGTTTGAGGTCAGCCTCTCACAATGTCATGAGACTGTCTCAAAGTAAAACATTAAAAAAGAAAAAGGACCTGGGATGGAGCTTATTGGTAAACCCTGGGTTTAATCCCCAGTACTGATAAGAACCATGTCTCTGTAGCTCTTATTGCTAATGAGTTTTTTTGACATCCTTAAAAAAGATATCATCCTTTATCTCTGGCAGATATTACCATCAACTGAGCGGTTTTTGAATTGTCTGTTAGTGGGGTTGTTCCTGTCAGTTATTAACATTTTAATGTTTAAGATAAAAGAAGGCATTTATCTATTAGTACTTATGTCAGCCCCAATAGTTTTTTTTATATCTGTAGTAATAAGTATGAATAAGCTATGAGAGGTTTTCTGTTATTGTGATTTATTTTTTAATTTGGTATTCAGTTATCCTGAAAGAGTGTACTTTTTCTACAAAAGACAAAGATCCGTGAGGTTAAAATGAAGGGAAAAAAATTTCTCTGGGTCTTACAAAAGTATACCTAAATGAATGGAAATAAACAACAATGTAGAGTTGAAATGTGCAAGAGTGAATTTCATTTTCACAAACATTTAGTAAGTTCCTCCTCTGCATAGGTCACTCCAGGTTCCAAGAAGCCTTCGACACCTATTTGTTAAAGAGATTGCAGTCTGGTTAGGGATGTGTAAACAGATAATGTCTATAAACTAAGACAAATAAAGTGAAGGTGGCAGAGGGAAACTAGATGTTATGGTGAATTTAAGTAGTTAACATGCCATTAACAACTGCACTTGGGTAAAATGAAAAGAGAATGAAGCCCTTTCTAAAATTTAGTATCTGAGTGGCCTGATTTAATATTTACTTGATCTTGATGCCAGTCAAAGCTTTAAATACAAAATACCTAAGTTTCAGGCAAAAATAAAATAAAACTCATGCAGTTATATAAATAGAGCCTAAATAAATAAATAAATAAAAGTCATGCAGTTATATACAGTTTATATACATAAACAAATATAAATTTCTCAATTTTTCCCAACATCTTATACTCACCCTCCTTTCTGTAACTTCTCTTGTCTTCATTATGTGTTCCTGTATATTATTTTTGAAGCATATACCACATTTCAAGGACATGGGGATGTGCACTATAGAGAAGGAAAGAGAAAATGGAGATGATAAATAAAGTTTTATTAAGATTACTAAGAATAGTCATGAGAACTTAAGCAAATCTGTTGATATGTTTTGAAATTTGCAGAAAATCAATGGACATTTTGCATTTCATCTAGATTCTAGATGCTTCATGTTATAGCCAAGTTTGCTATAGTTATCTTTGTAATTTTTTTTTATTTGTTCTTTTTTTAACTTTTTCTTGGATAGTGTTATCACTTAAAAGATAATATATTCACAATGGCAGAAACTTCTTTCCTAAGGGAAGAACACTAACATCAACATTTTCTAGTAGCTGCTTCTCACTATTCCTTTTACCCTTGTAAAGGTGGACAGGTGTGATAGCCCTGCTCACCCATCAAGAGGGTCACAATGGATAATCCTATGACAAAAGTCAGGTCCACAAAAGAAAAGCATAACGTATTTATTTAAGCAAAGTTTTGTGTTACGTGGGAGACAACAGAAATAAAGACCCAGAAAGACAAGGAAAAAATGCCTGTTTTTATGTTGGGGTCCAGTGAGGCATGGGCAGCATATAAAAATGTGACTAGACAAAAGGATTTGATCAAATGGTAATGACTGAGGGGAAAAGCCCAACAAAGTCGGCCTGTTCAGATTGTTCCTGAATTCCTTTAGATTCCTTTCTCCTGCATAAAGGGCAAGACCTCTGTGGAATGAGGGTCTTCAAAGTGTAAAAGAGACAGTAACTTTGCTAGGTTTTATGACTTGCTTTGGAGGAGGGCAATTCTGTTTTATATACTTCAGGGGAGAAGAAAGGGACGAGAGATAACAGGATGGGAGAAGGTCAGAAAGACCTTGATTCTGAGGCTTTGAACTGAGTGTCTCTCAGTTCAAAGTGTTGCATGCCAAGTTGTTACACTTCAGGGTGCGGTATTCTGAACACTGAAATCCTCAAAATTATTTACCATTAATACAGGAATACTTCCCTGTTAACAAATTTCTATTTTAGTCGAGTCCATTAGCCAATATTTATAAATATATGCAATAATAATGTAGAATAAGAATATATATATATATATATATATATATATATATATATATATATATATAATAAGAACATAAGACTATATAATAATATAATATATAAGAATATAATATATAATATTTATGTATACAGAATACGTATGAGTGTGAAAAATAAGAATATAAGAATAATAATGTATAATAGAACTATGTAGGCATACATGTGTTTGTAATTATTTATGAACCCATTCACTCAGCAAATATGTACTGAGTGTCTATTATGTGTCATGTACTGTGGCCAAAAGTGCCTGCACATTTTAATGGCACAAGTTATTCCTGCAGATAAACATTACCAAGACTAACTCTGTGTGTACTTCACTTCCAGTCATCTCTCCTTACACACCCCTTCAATCACTTACATGAAAGGATATATTTTGACTTCCTCTGCTTTCAAATAATTACCTCCAATCAATGTGCCGTGCTCATCAGCAACTGGCTTGAAGCCTGTTAATTCCACTTATGGGAGTGCATTTCCTTTTTCAAGACCCTTGAAAGAATTGTTTCTTTCTGAGCACATTCCACTACCCTGAAGTCTGAGGTCAGTCCTGCAGAGAAATATGACTCTTCCCTGTCCAAGTGCAGGGTGGTAAATGGTCCTGATGACCTAACCCTGTCTTGCCAGCTGGCACACATGAGAACTGTGTTCTTTACTTTTTTCAGCTTTCTTCAGTGGTCCATTTCTGTCAACTTAAATATCAGTCAGTTCTTCCTTTTTCTGAACAGTTTCTTCTGCTTTAATACAGGTCATCTTCCTTGTCTGCATTTAGAATACAACTAATGTTTAAAATTTTGAAGCAATATTAATGCAGAATACTTAGAAGTGTTTAAGATACATTCAAAGTTCTACCTTTCTCTATATAATTGTTATCAGTTTGGGGATGAGAAGAAGGAGACAGACTTTTTAGGGGAGGTAGATGGCATTTCCTTGGTATCCTGTCTCTTGGATATAACATATTTTGCTTCATAGGTAATATGGAAATTTTTTCCCCGTCTTTTATTCTCTTGTTCAAAATTTGTTGGTTTGTCTCCTATAAACAGGCTAAAGAGGCATATTTACTTGATCTCTTGCTTTATGTCTTTAGTGTAGAAGTTATGGTAGGCAGGAGGAAAGAGATAGGCAGTTGAAAAGAGAAGGTCCCTCTGGCTGATGGGACACTCCAGCACCTGCTAGCACTACAGGTCCTGGTTTCCATTAGAAACACTGGATTCAAGTTTCTCAGAAAAAGAACCTCAAGGAAGTAAAGAAGAAAAACTACGTTTAACAAGGACAGGCTCCATATGCATCTAAAAATAGGTTTTGATTAAGAAGAAGCTGGTTCTATGGGGAAAAAATCTTAGGCTCTATTTTAGCCTTTTGTGAGTAGTTTTCTCCTCTCTAAATAAGGTGATAATAAAACCCAAGATGGCTCTCTATGAAATTTGGAAACTATTATACGTAAAACATATAAAGAACATCCAGAATTTCCTAGCATTAGTACAGTCTTGTCTGCCAGCACTTAAATAGATGGCAGTTTAAGATCATGTCTAGTTAAACTGTTAAGGATTTCCAGATCCAGAATCTGAAATGGGCTAAAGTCAAAGCCAGCAGATGCTGCCCTCCTATTTCAAAGATTTGACCTCTAATTGACATTGATATTTTAGCTTAAGTCTTATAAATTTGCCCATTAAAGGGGGAGCTAATAATTTTTTTAAAGTTAGAAGTATATTCAGCTTAGTACATTGTACATGTTGATGTGAGCAATGAGGAAGAGACCTAGCACTTTATTCAACATGACATAAAAACCATCAGTTACTTCCAGAGTGCTCCAAGAACACCCTGAGCCTACCACAAATCTGACTCCCTTTGGAAATACAATTTGTTGAGCACATGTTTTGAAGTTGTCTTTTTTGTGGCATTATTTCCAACCTTGGGATAAAGTTCCAGTTCTTCCACCCTGCCCTTCCTAGGAGCAGTCTGCAGCCTGTCCCTGGGGGCTGGCCCTCTGCTTCTGCCTGCCAGGCTCCTCCTGTTGCCTGCATAGGTGCAACCAGGAGTCAGCAGTCATCAAAGGACTTAATTAATGCTCTTCCTTAAGTTCCTATTTATTTTAAGTGGGGCCACCTCCTGGTGAGTCATCTATCAGGCCCTTCTCAAAATTTGTCCCATATCTGATGTCAACTAAAAAGTCCAAGGTAATAATGCCTTTACAGTCCATCATTTTTATTTGATGAGGTTGACTTCTTACTGTCTGTAGGGCTATAGCAAATAGGAATTCTCATTCCCTTCAGCATCTGTCAACTTCCCTTTAGCATTTAATGGGGATGATATGTAAATATGACAGAATTTAACACTTATGTGTTGGGCATCATTATAAGTTGTTTTAAGTGTCTTAGATAATTTATTAGGTAACATATTAACTGTAATCTTCAAAGCAGCTTTTTTATATAGGTGCTATTATTGTCCCTATTTTACATCTGAAGTGATTGAGTCTCAGCAAATTTAAAGGCTGAGTTCATAGAACTGGTAAAGGAACAGATGGAATTTAAACTAACATCTGCCTGGTTCTCAGACTCTTGATCTTTCCAATGCCTGAGACTACAAAAAATCAACAGGATGGGAAAAAATAAATAAACTAGTAAACTAGTAATTAAACAAAATATACTTTTTAGACTGTTACAAAAGTTTTATAAAATATTATGTAAGATTTTTAAAGAAATGGATTTCACACTATTCCTGCACATGAAACTCTGTGCAAATGAAATAGGTTTATTCTACTTGTTCAACCTCAGCCTAGTCTACAAAGTGAAGTGTTTCATCATGTTAAAAATTTAGGTATGTCTGAGCAGACAGAAAGTGATCTGGCTCACACAGTTTTCTGCTGTATTGAAACCACATCATGATTCTCTCATTAGTTTCTGCCTTACAAATGAAGGAATTTGATAGCCAATCTTGAGAAGAGTTGCTGTTTCAAATTGGCCTGTGGTTGGTTTTATATTTTTTATGTTGAAAATAAAAATACAAAACTTCTGTTATCTTGTGAAGTTTGGAAGCAGTTTAATGCCAATGAATGTCTTCTGCTGATCAAATTTATATGTATTGGGGTCTTTTTTTCCTGTTTCCACTTCTGATTTTGGATGATAAAATGACAGTCTGGTTTCAATTTAGGGTTGTTGTTCACCAGAACATTTTAGAGAAGAAAGAAACCTAAGTAGATGAATCTCATTTGGTAGTTAATCCTCATTAATGAAGAAGATTCATTTTAAACCAAGAAATAGGAAGAGATCCCAAAGTAGGGGGAAAGCAGACAGGATTGAAGCCATCTTCATCAAAAAGCTTTCTTTTCTTGTTTATTATTATAGTAAAGAAATCTGAATTAGTAGTAAGCCTTAGAATCCTAGAGATGATTTGGTGAGATAGGAATATGTATTTATCTGGGACTTTCTTTTAGGTCCTTAAAGTCATAGACTCTGAGACCATTTTTTTTAAAACATAAATTATGTTTGAGACTTTGATATATGATAAGTCTCACTAACCAGGAAAAGTTGTAGCGGTGAAACTGAAATCCTGCAGAATTAGAAAGGAAAGAAAAAAATAATAAAAGCAATATATTGCAAGCCAAATATAATTCAGGCTGCACTGGAAAGACAACATTGAATTAGAATTTATGTCTCTGCTTTCAACTAAAGAGCAAAACCACATGGTAGAGCTCTTATCCTTTGTCCACATTTTTGTCTTTTCCTCATGTTAACCACAGGGAAGTTATTGAATATGGGATGGGAGCCAATTTTTGTAAGCCTTTTGCAAAGCCATCTAAATTGTATACTAGAAAACTATCTTGCTTTAGGTTATTAGGTAATTCTTCATATCTAAATCACAGATTCCAGAGTGTCTCATCATTTGATTCTGTCTAGCTTTAAAAAGTCGTATAGAACTTTTTAAAGTGCAGTGTTGAGAATTAGTGGGACTAATATGGCATCTTATTGGTCCATGATAAGTGCCTCAGTAGGGATCTGGTCATATTATTTTCTACGAAAACTATATTTATTTGCCATGACAAATGTTTGACCTACTAAAAAGGCACTTAGCATCAATAACTCTCATGCAGAAATACATTGGGACACTAAAAGTAAAGGAATTTTACTTTTTTTACTTTGGCAAGAACCAAAGTCAAATGATTATCTTTGGCAAATATCGACAACATCTAAATGTGATTGGTTACTTTAAAAATCTAAGTGGAATGAATGAATTAAAGGTGAAAATTTCATTCTGGAAAGTTCCCTCTGCTTTGTGCATCTGGAAGTACAAAGAGCTATTAGTTTAGAGCTCTTCTTGTAGCTGTAATGACTGATTTCTTAGAGAAACTCATTTTAGCATCCTGTATTTCAGGTTCCTGGTCTGGGGGGAAAAAAAGGTATTATCCCAATGGTAATTGACAATTGGGGATCAATCCCAGAACTGTGTACCTGGTAGATAGGCACTTTACCACTGACCTACACCCCCAGCCCAGAATGTGATAAATTTTAATGTGGAAATTAAAATAGAGATATAAACACAAAATAACAATTTAAAAAAAAAGCTCCCCTGAGCAGCACAATGGTGATCTGGTCCTTATTCGGTTCATATTGATGTCTAACCTAAAGTTGTTCAGGAGACAAGTAGCATAATAAAATCAGTTTTTGAGAAAATGCTGCCTAGAAAAAATGCTTTGTTCAAATGATTTGTTCAATTTCCATTGAACAAAGGATGAATAGGAGTATAATTTAGGAACTCAATAAAATATCTCCAAGTGGAGGTGCCTAGAATGAACAAAGATGGAGGTGCAAAAGAAATTAAAAAGGAGCTTTTCAAAAAAGCACTTTCTAATCACTTCACAGCATAAAATCCACAGGACTTAGACAAAGGTTAAGGGAAATGAGAGCTGATTTTGATGGTTCAAACCTAGGTGCCTAGGATAGCATTTATGGAAAAACTCACCAGTTTCAGGAGAAAGATGAGTTCTTAGGGACAGGAGTTTGGGTAGAACGGGCCTACATGTAACTCTGGAAGTGCCCAGACTGCATTTGGAAATGGGAAAAAATCTGTGTGGGTGACAGAGCCTTGGAATTAAATCATAACTGAATCTATTAAAGGTGAATAGGCCTCCAAAATTGTGAATGTGGTAGGAAATATCCAAAAATTGAGGGGAAAAAAGACAAGCGAGTGAAGGAGAAAGTAGGATTGATCAGAGAGAAGGCACAAGAATCAGGAAAATGCAAAAACTGTGGCAGAAGCTACTTAAAAATGTGTACCCAATACAGAAAAATGAATCTGATCTATAAGTCTGACCAGAAAACGAAATATAAAGACAGTGACTAAGGTTATCAGACATCAGATTATTGAAAATAGGCAAATAGCAAAATTTATTTTATTATTGTGAAAGCCCCAAAAGAATTGAAATAATCAGAAACAATAAAATGAATAAAATTCAGAATGTCTCAATTTTAACATGACATTTTAATTTTACATATTATATTTTTATTTCCATTTATTTATTAATAAATATTCACAGAATATCTCTTTTTCTGTGTATTCAGTAGTGAAAAAAACACATGTATTCCTGCCTTCATCTGGTGAAGAGTCTAGTAGAACAAGAATTAGACCAATTTTAAACATGCTAGACATACAGAAGATTTAGAAGGTTTAGGGAATGATTATGGTAAAATCAGAATAAAGTATTTGATACCTAAAAGAAGAAGATGAAGGACATCTTTCTAGTATTTGTCTACTTGATAAGTTCAAGAAAAAATATTTTTATGTATTTTTCCATTTTAAAATATATGAATATGTGAGAAACTTAGATCATATGATTTTTCCAGAAAGTTATACACAAGAATGTATATCAATTTTCTCACCTTTTTGTAAAAACTGAGTTTTCATTATATAACTGGGGAAGGGTTAAAAGAAAATATAAAAAGAAAGATTTAATATTTTGTAAAAGATAACATTTTTCTTAAGTCTTTTATTAATTATCTTTGCAATTTATTGCTGATTTTTTTTTCAGTTGCCTGATATTTCATTGCTTCGTGTAGGAAGTAAATAATTTTAGTCAGTATCAGTTTATTATTTGTACTTTGTATCCTTTAGGATAGATGACTACTTTTTTTAATGACACTTACACCTAAAAAAATGCATGGGCTTTGAATGGCAGAGATGTATGATTCCCATCATACATTATAGTTACTGATGTTTTCAGCCTTGACTATCAAACAATGTACCTGCCGTCATATTTTAATCAGTTCCAAGTCTGGCCTGTCATTTTGTTTCAGTAATGCAGGTATCCAAAGCACTGCTTTCTCTATGTATTATACTGCCATGACTTTGCACAAATGTGTTTCTTAATTACCTGGCATAATTTTCACATTGCATGGAAGCTCAGACTTTGCAGAATAAGCTAAGTATTATAAAACAGCCATACCCCTGTTGCAGTTAGTTGATTATATTATGTTCACTGGGTAAGAATATTATTCCCACATTTTAAAAATGCTTTGAAAATACTCCGTATTTTATGCTGTATTTCTATACATGGTGTGATATACAAATACAGTGTAATGTATGATAATTTTATACTTTTAAAATCAATTGACTTTCTTAGCATTAGAACCTTTTTTCAACTAATGATGGCATTAGCCAACACACTAAATATGAGCTATTGAATATCTAAGCATAAATTTACTTATAATATTTATTTGAGATAACAGAACAGATTCTGTAATAAGGAAAATAAGCATGTGTTTTATAAACCTTAATGCATTATTTATTTGAAAGACATCAAAACATAGAGGTCTTATTCTCAGTGAAGGTAAAGGCTTTGTTTGTATGTATTTCTCTATGGTTTAGGACAACTTCACTTCTCATAAGCAGAGGTGAGAAAATTGAGACGTAGAATTCTTCCCAGGAGAAATTTTAGTGGGTAATGTCAGCTTTCTGAAAACTGGTACCATCTCCAAAAAAGATCCATACTTCCCATTTTTCTGGCAGCACGTTCATCATTGTCGTAGTAAACGTACTAAATGTCCAGGTTTTAACCTGAAAGTTGTACTTTTATGAAAAATATCAATTTTTTTTTGTCCAATCAATACCGATTGGACAACTGCAAAAGAGTTGTGATTCTAGGCTTATAAAACATTCTCTTCAGAGTAATTGCTTGATTTGATGGCATGTTTAAATGCTACACTGAAAAGTTTAATAAATGCTCAGGAAACTTCAATTTTAAAAGTATTCTTCTATGAGATATTCTATTTCCACTCTTCAAAAAAAAAAGCTATCTTATTTCTGCATCTTTATTCTTAGCTCATGAGAAGTTATAAAACTGTTTTCCCATTTTTTTTCTCAGAACTCTATAAAAATAGAAATCTTGATTCTTTTTCACCAGTGCATCTTTTTGGGGTAGTCCATTTGGTTCTGAAGGCACAGCCAGCAGCATCCTGGCTGCTGACATTCTCCCTTAGTGATTTGCCATTGTCTGGACTCCATGCTTGACACAAAACACAAATCAGGCTGTATCTCACGGCAGCTTGATATTCACCGAGATCATATACTCAGTCATTTAATTTGCAGAGAGAAACATAATTATTAGAAGAACTGAAATTTTCATATCTTCACAAGCATTTTTTTCTTCTTAATAATAGCAAGCGTTTTGAGTACTTACCATATACTAAAGCCTAATACTTAAGTGCCTTAGAAAGTAGCACAGTACCTGGCACAGATGTCTCCTGAAGGATGAGAATAAGAACACATCACTTATTTAATTCTTCCAGCCACCCATGAAATAGACCATTTGGTCTGCTGCCTCACTGAATTCTAGCTCTGGTCACATTTTTCTAGCTGATGACCCTGGGGGAATAACTTGCCATTTCTGTCCCTTACAATTACCCTTTGTAAAATGAAGAGTCCGTACCATCTTCATAGATTCTGTTCTGAGGATTATATGATATAATTCAAATTAAATATGTAAAACATTCTTCACTTTACAGATAAGGGAGTGAGTCTTAATGAAGTTTAGTAATTTGCCACAAATAGCTCAGCTAGTAATGAGAGATGGGGTTCAAACCTAGGATTTTCACTCCAGGGCAGAATTTCTTCAATATTCTCTTCTGGATCTCACATGCCAGTGTACTTAGGTATGTTAAAAGAAGTGGATGAAGGCTGGGCATGGTGGCACACACCTATAATCCCAGTGGCTTGGGAGGCTCAGACAGGAGGATCCCAAGTTCAAAGCTAGCCTCAGCAAAGGCGAGGCACCGAGCAACTCAGTGAGACTCTGTCTCTAAATAAAACATAAAATTGGGCTGGGGATGCAGCTCAGTGGTCAAGTACCCCCGAGTTCAATACCTGGTACCAAAAAAAAAAAAAAAGTGATAAGTTCAATTATGTACAGTGTGAAGCTTTATGGAACGGCCAGAAGACTTGAAGGCTATTGATTCTGGACAGTACCTCCCTAGACAAATGTCCCTGTACATTTCCAATGTTTGCCTCAGTGACTAACTGACATGTTTTTGGTTGGCACATCCCTTTCTTCAAAGAGAGTTGTATATTTAAGTGATGTTGAAGTCTCTTCTGCCTCTTTAAGTTGCCTGTGCACTGATCTTTGAACAGAACCTCTTGCTCATTTCCCTAGTTCTCCTCTTTCTACACAGCTTCATTGCAATTTATGTGTGTCAGTAAAACAACCTGCCTGGGTTGTAAACAGCATCAGAAGATGACTTTGTTTAGGGTAGGCTGAGTACTTGTCAGTGCCTGGGCCATTCTTTGCTTCCAGATGAGGTTATTGCATTTTTTCCTTCACCTCTGCATAGGATCAGTGCACAGTCCTGGGGTGCCTGATTAGGTTAATATCAAGGGAAAAGAGCCTGAGACAAGCACACTATTTTACTATGTCTGTATAGTCATCCCTTTTTGTATAATTTCAGAGATGGCATTTAAATATCATTGTATTGGGTAAATTATAAATCTACACAAGTTCAGAATTAAGTTCTAGTCTGCATTCAGTCGTCCAGCACAATTAGGTCTACAATAAATACCTTTTTAACCTATTACAGCCTCATCTATATCCACAACTGTCCTTGATAGGTTAGACAGGCATTATGATTGTTTCTCTCTTAAAAAATAAATCTACAGTTTTAACTTGATAATTATTATTTGTTCTGTTTTTATTTTGTCATTTTATAAAATCAGTGACATTCTGCTATTAGCTTCTCCCTTTGTAAATATAAAGGATCTGAAATGTCCTTTGTAAGGCACAGGCTGAATGTGATCATTTCCTGAAAAGTCAACAGAAGATTCCTAGTCCATTGTAGATTCTAATTTTCAACCAAGTCAGAATTATATATATATATATATATATATATATATATATATATATATTGTCAAAATCTGCAACTCTACTAAAGAATCAAATACGGACAACATCTCAGAGAAAAATAGTGCAGGCATGTCAAACTAGAGTTTGTAAATGAAAGTAGCTTTTAACTAAGTAGAAATTATTCAAATAATGACAGGATTGGACACATGAGTAGTCTGTACATTTTTAAGACTTTCTATCTAAAGAATTGCGTTATAGCTCATGACCAGAAAGGTGGGGAAAAAACAATCTGACCTATCTCGGCCTTCCTTAAAAATCCATTACACAGAAGAGAATTCTTATTTTTAAAATATATATTTTACAGAATCTTCTGCTGCTTTCAAAATGGGATATAAGACAGAATAGCCTTATGCCAAATATCACACTCTTGTGAGCTCTATGACATGCTGAGATTTTAGTTGATTGAAAAAACACATGGAAGACATTCAGTATGTGTGGTTTGGAGTGGCTTGGAGTGAGTAGCCATTATTGCAATTTTATTACCTTTGGGTGAATAAATAGTAGAGTTAGAATCCAAATCAAGAAGGTCTTCTAAATATTTTAGGAAGTGATCCTCAAAAAAGATGAATTTTTTTAAAAATTTTTATTGTCCTATAGTTGTTTTTCCTGTACCTAAAAGGGTAACCTACACATGTGCCTAGGCAGCTGCTTGTGAGTGGCAGTACTGAACAATCTCTTTGGATGAGATTTAACCAGCACTGACTCTTCCTAGATGGTAGCTCAGGATTTGCAAGTTTAGTCAGATATTTTTTGACATCTTTCACCTCTAGCAACTGAGTAATGTAATTCTTAATAGAACTGCAGTTTGGGGGGCTGGAACACTTGTACTTCTGGGATAACCCCAGGACATTTCAAGGAGAGCTTTAAGGGCTCGGTCATCGCATATTCAACCTCCTCTTGTCCTTCTTAAATGTGCCTGAGGTGGGGGCTCAGCTTCCTTTCCCATCACCTTTTTCTCATTGTTTATTCTCCATTTTAGGAGGAAGGCATAGGTATTCCTGGACATAATCACAATGAACATTGCCTTGAGGTGCAACTACCTTAAAAGTACTAAACAGAAATGTTGGAGAAGCTTAGTATCTAGGAAGCCTCCTCAATTAAGTCATTGTAATTATTGTAATTTCCCCTCATCCCTGTCATTAAGAGACACATTCCAATGAAACATTATTGCTATGCCTATTACATGTTTGTAAACATTTTTCATAGATTTGTGCTGTCTAGTTCAGTTAAGAACTAATAATAACTCAGCTATTTATTCCACAGAAAATTTTGAACATTTAGATCCTTTTATTGTCTCAGGAAATTTTTAAAACCATCTTTAAATTTCTAAGCATATTTTTCACAGAAAATTATCATATAGTGCTAAAAACATTTTAAAGTTTAAATATGTAGTATACTAAATTGGAGAAATATAAGTAGAAGTACAATTTCAAAGAAGAAAAGGATAATATGAGATTTGTAAATAACATTGAAGTTCTCATTCATGAATTTTTCTTTAAATGGATGACTATGCATTGCTAAAATTAAAATATATCATTATTAACAGTGTAGTTATTTCATTTTCAAATTACAATATTTACAATATCATATTTTTATACCTATTTAAAATTGGGGCTGAGTGGAATGTTTGTTAAAGAATATTCTTTTGGCACTACCTGAGTAAAAATTCTAATGGCTACAGTTTTTAAGCTGTTCTATGAGAGCCAACTCAGTTACCCAGAGCTTATGGTGCTCTCCCTAAACTCATGACTCAGGAGCCTGGTGATGTAGGAAAATGTTGTGAAGCACGTCACAACTCATAGCCAAGGAGAAAACAACTGGATGTCCAGATAACTTCTGGAAAGTATTCCTTTGTTGAATATAGAAGCCCAAGGTGTGTTATTGTTGAACCAGGTCAAGAGTGAGAGGACATGGAAGCTAAGACTTAGGGATTATATAGCACATGGTTTACCTCAAATGTGGGACAAAGAGTTTCCAAAAAAAGACAGTCTGTGCATTTATAATTTTCATCATCTTCTGTAGAAAGATGCTGAGTGAAGTTATTATTTAAGTTTCTTAGATGCATCTTAAGTCACATTGTGTCCTTTGCTTTGTATTCTATATTTTAGAGGTATTAATTTTGGATAGAAACCAAACCCATAATTGTCTTTAATGTAACATAACAAAATATATTTCTTATCTCAACACTTTGTGCTTCATTCCATCAGTACTCTTTATTCACATTCAATATTTGCTGTATTTGTTGAAGAATAAAATCTGAAGTTAGTTCTAAACTTGGTTTACTCATAATGATCCATGATAGAATTTTACTTTCCAGTAAAATACCTCTAAAATATAGAATATAAATGAAATGAATTTTAACTTTTAATGAATTTGGAAAAGCAGTGAATGGTAAAAAAGTATTTTTTCTTAGAATTTGAATTAAAAATTTAAAGAAATTTGAAGTCTACCAGCAAATGCAGACTTCAAAATATCTCTCTCCTCTGAAAAAGTATGAAATATTAGCATAAGCACGTGTTTTTATATAACATTTTATTTAAATATACATCTATGGATATAATTGAATTAGTTAAAAATGCTTTAAATTATTAGAGTCGAACATGGTAATGCCTACCTGTAAACCCAGCAGCTCAAAAGTTTTGAGGCAGGAGGATCACAAGTTTGAGGCAATTTATCGAGGCCCTAAGCAACTTAGTGAGACCCTCTCCCAAAATAAAAATAAAGGGGAGAGGGGCTGAGGATTTGACTCAGCACCCCTGGGCTCAATCCTCAATACCAGCAACAAAAACACTTTAATAAGAAGCCTACATAATAACCAAAGATTTGAGGCCAATATAATAATGAAATGAAAAAGTTTTTGTAGTCTTTTTATGAAAAAGAAAATAATTAAATGGCAATAATAATTTTAAAAGCAGTGTTTTATATTTTAGTAATAAGAAAAGATATTTCTATTTCATAAGATATCTGAGTATAAAATTTTCATATACCTGGTCAGCTTCATTTCTTACAGTTGTAAAGATGTATTGAAACTAGTTAGAATCCGTTGTGTTGGATTTATAAAACAAAACCTTCCCAGTTCGGTACTCAGCAGGAGCCTGCAGGAGAAGAGGGTGGTAAGAGGGTGACTTCAGAAACTTTGTCATTGCCTCTATCAGCAAGCTTGTGCATTATCCCAATCACCTGAAAGAAGGGCTGCTCTCTTCTCTTCTCTTCTCTTCCTCTCTCTCTCTCTCTCTCTCTCTCTCTGTATGTGTGTGTCTTGCCTCAAAACTAAGTCTCTTCCTACCATAGTTTAATATTTCCACATCTTATTGCAAAATGTTGCATAAGTATGGATAAGTTGAAAGAACTTTATAGTCAGTGCCAAGGTACGCCATTTATTCTCTACAACTAACACTTGACTGTATTTGCTTGGTGGTATATCTATCTCTCTACCCATCCATCAATGGGTTTCTGTTTTGGTGCCTGACAAAATTTTATTGTACATATGCCAGTGTCTCAATTTCTTTATTTGCCTGTAGTTCTTAGCTAAAGCCTTTACAAGTTAGTCCCAGGCCATTTCCTGTTTCCCTCTCATCAAACACTAACCCTGTGTGCCTAAACTTTGCTTACAACAGACTTCTCAACCATTGTTTGAACATACACAGGTTTTTTCTGCCTCCATGTGTTTAAAAATTCTCTCTGGAGAAGGCTTATTCTCCCTATTTTTGATGTTTATTTATCCTTCAATAAGATCCTTCAAGATCTCTTGACTGTCACTGTTTCTGTGAGAGTTCTTTTGTGCACCTGCGTCCTGTGGCATACTGTTCAATGTCTAACAACCCATCTTCCCAGGGGAAAATGGCCTGGTTTGTAGCATTTGCAGATTTCCATGATATAAATTCTCCCCCAGGCTGCTTTCAAGCTCCCACATGAAGTTAGGGAGTGTGGAGTTTAGAAGAGCTGCACTCAGTGTCCTCTGCTGACTTCTTGTCAGTTCCAACGCATTGCTGTCCAACTTCCTCTGGAACATTTGTCAATGTCTATGATCGTCTTTCCCACGATCTCCTAAAGCAGAATCCATGCCCTATTCACATTTCTGTTGCTAGCCATGCCTGCTCTATGCTATCGGATTCACATAAATACTTGATGAATGAATGAATGATTGATTTGGATAAGAAGTTGTATTCAACATAGCATTTTCTTCAAACTCTTAGTTCAGTTTAAACTAAGGAATTCATAGTAGTAGCTCACAGTGGTAAATGTGAGCAGGGTGACAGAGCCAGCATCTGTAATGTGTGGCAGATACCCGTGTTGTGAGTCTCTCTCACCACAGCACTTGGCCCCTCCTCTCTGCAGTCTTCTTTCCTGTTCTCTTCAGAGACTGAAACCCACCCTGTGGGGTTGCAGCACTCACTCAGGAGGCCACTTGGCACAGAAACCTTTAAACCTTCAGGAGAAGCCAGCAAGGTGCAGTGTTAAGGCCAGGAGGGACACACTTTAAAGAAAATCTTTAAAGATTCCCTTGGTCTGTATATTAGCCTCCCCCACGTTGAGGAAAATTGACTATGCAGGATTGCTTAGATTCTGGAAAGAGTAATATCATGCCCCAGGCATAAAAGCATCAGAACTTAAAAGTTGAAAGGAGAAGCTTAAAAAAAAGGAGTGATAATTGTATGAATGAAAGCACAAAATGAAATTTTACTTAACATTATTCTTTTCTTAACATATGAAATACTGCCTTTTGATTTGAACTTCCAAGTTAAAATAAGAGATTTTATTTTTTTCACTGAAAAAAAAAAATAAGTCATCTCAGTTTTTCTGTCAAAGGTATTTTATGTGTTGTCAGTACTTAACATACTGAATTTTAATTTGTGCTTCAGTGGTACCTTGCCACAATTTAACCAGAACAGTACCAAGAATGTTTACATGATAATATGACATTATAGTTACATGTTGATTACAAAATCCCAAAAACATGCTCTTCTTTTTGGTCTTTCCATTCAATTTTGGGCTGTGAGGACTTGCCATGATCTCTGGGAAATACCAAAACTAGGAATAGCAATACTAAGTATACCAAGACATTTATATCTGAATTCCATTCTATCCCACTACATTTATTCCTTGAAATTCAAGTATCTATTAATCTACACATTTTATTTGCATATTTTATATTTTTGTGAAGTTGCAAGTGTTTAGTAGGAGTTTAATTTAGATTTGGATTATTTGGAAAATATTAAAGGTGATCCCAGGATAAAACATTAAGAGACTTGTCTTAATGTCTCTTCTTATAGACCATGTTAACATTTTTTGACCTTTTGAGTAAATATAGTCTAATTTTATAAAATGGATAATAAAATATTTTACCTGAGTTATTGGTAAATTTTAAAGTGCTTTTTATAATAGATTAATAGATTATAATATAATAGAATAATAGATTATAGAACTTTTCATTAAGAAAAGTTTACATGATAATATGACATTATAGTTATTATTTTTCTTAATGAAAAGTTCTATAATCTATTATTCACCATTTTGGGGGGAAATATAACTATGGATAATAAAATATTAACATTATTATATACTCTCCATTTGAGCTGAAAATATAAGCAATAGTATAATGACTCTGTCAGAATGCTCATTTTGCACTTGAAATATAGTATTTATTTGATCATTTTTCTGAGCATCAGCTCTCTCTGAGCTGGGAAGCAGAGTTCTCTCCATTTACCTTCTTTTCAACTTAGATTCTTACTTTCCATTGCTCTATGGTTTCTGTAAGTCCCTCATTGGAAAATTTTCGGTGAGATTCTTCTTCTCATATATTTTTCATTTGTTTAAATTTATGTTTTTCCCTTCTCATTTCTCTTAAATATATGCAATGTTATTTCCAGACACTTTAACCATTCCTTGCTGCTTTTCTGGTTGTACTTCTAAATATAGTCACCCTTTTTGGAGTTTCCCCCACATTTTCCATTTCTTGTGTCTGTTGGATTGATTTCACAATCTGGCCACAGTGTGTTTTTGAAATAGCCAAGATCTCTTCTTCCCTTGCTTGGCGCATCACAATCTCTAAGTTGATTGGGTCAGCAGGGGTGGGAAATATTAAATTAAAAAAATAGTAATCCACAATGTTAGACTGAAAACAACATCATCCTGAATAACTAAATATATATATGGAGATCACCATAAGGAAATTACTTCCTTCTCACTTTTTTTTTTTCTTAAAGTTATCCATTACAAGTTTCTTCATCATTGATCATTATATTAAATCCAGGTACAATGAATTCAGCCTCTTAGAAGACCTCCAGGTCAAAATTTATTGTTCAAAGAATCTTAAAGACAAACCATAGATAATAAATATTGTTAAATTCTCAGCATAATTTTAAAGTAGAAATCTTACACACATCACCAGGAGATAATGAATCTATGAACTCATAGTGAATGAGAAGCCATGGTTCTTTTGGGGAGGGTGGCAGGGATTGAACTCAGGGGCACTCAACCACTGACCCACATCCCCAACCCAATTTTGTATTTTATTAGAGATAGGGTCTCACTGAGTAGTTGCTTAGTGCCTCCCTGTTGCTGAGGCTGGTTTTGAACTCACAATCCTCATCCTCTGGAGCTGCTGGGATTACCAGCTGTGCACCATGCGCCCAGTAAAGCCATGGTTCTTGATTTCCTCAGGGACTGAGTAAGAGAATTGCTTTCTCCCACATGGATTTAAATTTTCTCCACCCAGTTGCGGGTAGAATAGCTGGCAAGAGTAAGTGCCATTTATTGGATATGTTGGGAGGTAAGACATAGGTGTCATGATACTATTGCAACAGGAGAGACAATGGACAAAAATGTGAGTTTCTTTGAAGTCTAAGGGAAGGAAGCTGAAGAAATGCCGACTCCCTAGCTGTTATGTACCTTCTGGGGAATACCCATCCATACCTGTGGAATGGATAGATGTCAGCTTCACCTTCAGAAATTCACCCACCCAGGCAAAGAAAGTGGGGCATTATGTTTCCACTTTCTTGGAGTGGAGAGAATAGCAGAGGCCTTTTCTCTAACCATTTAAAAATTGTACGTGTTGTTGCAAGTTTTCTTTCTTGTATAAATGTTAGCATGGGGATTAATTGTTTGGCTCTTATTAAAGAATGAAAAATGTTTCCAAATTGCATTCATAAAAACTGCCAAAAGAAATAGCAGAAATCTTTTCTTCAAGAAAGGTCAGAAAATTTTTTCTTCTCATGGATTGAAAAACCAAAAGATAACACCAGTGTTCATCTATAAACTCCAGTCTCAGCAAATTATGTGATTCAACTGTTCTTCCAGATTGGGAACATCATGATATTATTTGAAAAGAATGCTTTATTGTGTATCTGTTAGAGGCAGTAGAAAGAAAGGCTATCTCCTTGTATTAACACTTCCTATAAAGTCCTATATAAGGTATTCAAAGGACTTTTTATCCTTTTCTACCTTGTATTATAAATTCTTAAGAGAAGTATTTTTCTGTTTCTTAATCCAAACACATTTTGAGAAAAATACAAAATGGCTGAATTAAAGATCATATATTAAGAAAACATGGTTAAAAAAAGAAAATGCTTTAACAACAATAGCCCTACATAGATTGATTTTTTTTTTTTTAATTTAGAAAATGGAATAAGTTGAAAACCTGGACAGACCCATGCATAACTTTTTAGCATAGATAGTGCCTCTGTCTCAGCTAAATCCAGTTCAGCTTTCTACTTCTTACTCTAAGAGCTCTTGAACCAGCCAGAAGATGAAGGAGTATCAAATGCTAAAACAAATGTTTTATGACCAGTGAATACTATAAACGATCTTCCAAGGAACATGGGGAGTTCAGAGCCATCCCAATTTGATCACCTCAAGGGAGATTTTTTTAAAAAACAGTTTACTAAGTAGCTTTCCCAGCAGGAGTCTGGAATGAGTGACAGGTGTTGGGGACTCAACTCTTCCTGCCACTGCAGGTAGAAGAGGGGAACAAAAGAGAAGGATGAGAGCCTACCCTTATCTTCTCATGATATTTTTTTCAGCTATCTTTTTGTTCTGTTTTGTTTTGGTTTTAGGTATACATGACAGTAGAGTGTATTTTGACATATTATACATACATGGAGTACAACCCATTCCAATTAGGATCCCATTCTTGTGGTTGTACATGATGTAGATTTACATTGGCATAATATATTCATATATGAATATAGGGAAGTTATGTCTGATTCTTTCTACTTTCTTTCCTATTCCCATCCCCCCCTTTCCTTTCATTCCCCTTTGTCTAATTTACTGGACTTCTATACTTCTCCTCCCTACCCTTCCTTGTTATGTGTTAGTATCCACGTATCAGAGAAAACATTTGGATTTTGGTTTTCTGGGACTGGCTTATTTCACTTAACCTGATATTCTCCAGTTCCATCTGCTGAACAACAAATGACACAATTTCATTCTTCTTTAAGGCTGAGTAATATTCCATTGTGTATATATACCACATTTTCTTTATCCACTCATCTGTTGAAGGACACTTAAGTTTGGCTCCATAGCTTGGCTATTGTGAATTGAGATACTCTCTCTTTACTCACTCCAGATCCTTTGGAATTCTCAAAAGTTACTCCTTTGTATTTGGGAAACTCCTCAAGAATCACATGGCCCAAAGCAAAGATTTTCAAATTTGACATAAAGATGAATCCTCTTAAGGAAAAGCAAAGCAAAGCTGATTTTGCTTACTATAATCTATTACTTACATAAATTTACAAAATAATTGCATTTAGATAAACGTCATTGACTACTAAACTCTCTTTTAAAATACAGGAGCAACAGCTGCAGCCCGGAAGGAGGTGATTAGGAACAAGATCCGAGCAATAGGCAAGATGGCCAGAGTGTTCTCGGTTCTCAGGTGGGATCATTTTTCCTCTATTTCTGTTTTGAATTTTATCATGTGTCACTGAATAACTATTTTAACACTTTAATCTGGTAATTTAAACATTTTACTAATATATATTTGCTCTTCTTTATTTTGTTTGCCCCTTTTAAATGATAGTGTGAGTTCTTCACTGCTTTAGTTACATTGCAATCTGCTAAATTATTTCTCTAAAGAAATTGTCTGTTAATCAATTGCATCACATTTTATCCCTCTATTTGCTGCAGGATTTTAAAACATTTATTTCACAATAGGTTGGGCATCTTGTGAAACAGGGAAAGCTATTATAATCCTTTTTATTTTTCACTCTGGCTTTGGGGTAAAAGATGAATTTATCCAGAGCATTTCACTAGATTTCTAGGAAATGAGCATCAACCCATAGAGCTGTTCATGTGAACCCATATTATTCTCATTAATCACTAAAAGGGAAAAAAAGTTATTTAATGTTTTAGTTCCCATATACTAGTTTGTTTGTTTAAAGTGGATCATGAATCATGCTGTTATTATTAAGCATGAGTTTTGAAAACAAATATTTTCTTGAATGGAATTCATTTTATTTAAATTCAACTATTTCTAGATCATATGTAGTAACTATATTTCTTTTTAGAAGATTATTGTAAAATATTGTGTGTTTATTTGGAGTACAGTCAGTTCACATTTCTTCACATACACTAGGAAAAATAGAAATACTTTGGGAAATACTGCACCTTCATATTGTATAATTTCATGTTCTAATTTTTGTCAAGATTTTCCAAAAATTCTCATAGAAAAAAAGCTATGCAGGGTCTTTGTTTCTCCTCTTGCCATTTCTACCTTAACTATGTGGCTTGATGCAGAAAGCAGGAAGCCACAAGAAGGATGAAATCATTACCATCCTTTCTCAAACACACCCAAAACGAGTCAGCAATAACTCTACAGCCAGTGTAATCACAAAAGGCCTGTTGAGCTGAGAACAAGAGTGTCCTTGCTCCCTACACCTTAAAGAAAGAGACCACCGTTGCTCTCATCTCTTCATTTCTAACTAAAGAGACTCATTCATTCAGGCAACAAATAAATATAATAAAATTTAAAACACTGATTATATATCATAGAGAAAAAGTGCAGAAACCCTTAAGTGGAACAACTCTAGCAGTTTTGAGGACCAGCAAGAAGACATGGGCTTCAACAGCTATATGAAGAGCAGAAGGTCAAATGGCACCTCATCATCAATACTTGCTCACCTATTGTGCCTTAGGTCTACCAGTAAATGCTCTTTCTTCTTTTTCTATCTGAAGTCTCTATGAGGGGAAATGAGAATGGCTTCATCATTTCCATATGAAACTGCAGTTAGGAAAATGGGAGAATTCTTGCTTAATATTAAAAAAAAAATTGAGTTCTTTATATCCATGATGGTAGTAGAAGCAATGCTATAGAATCCTATAGGTCTTACTATTGGAAGATCCCTTCAGTCCCTTGAATAACAGTATTCAAGATATGATTATTCCTAATTAAGGAATGGACTATTTGAACCCAGTGATGATCAAAGACTTCGAAGATTACAAATGTCAATTGGAAGTAGAATAAGGTGCATGGTACTGCTTTCCTGTAATAAAAGCATCTGTAGTGGTATGCAGAGGGATCATATCTAGAAAAAAGTAAACTGAGCTTAGTAAGTAATGGTTGATCAGTAAAAAGGAATCATTTTGAGTTAGCAGTCGAAATTTGAATGGCAGACATGTAGGTTAATATGAGATTATGAAGTATTTGCTAAATATGTGAACAGATGCTCTGCTGTGGTATTGGACAGGAGGGAGCCTTTCTGTTTCCTGAATGGGAATGTTCATGAAGAGGTTGACATTGGAGGAGTGCTGTGAAGGAGAGGCTGGATTCCAGGACGTGAGGTTCCTGTGGTAAAGGCGCTCCTGAAAGAGGCGAAAGCATGTCCTCAGAGCAGTGTCAGTGGCATCCTCTTGTGAGGTGCTTGCTAAATGCCAGGTGCTGTGCCCCATGTTATGAACGTTGAACCGCAACCCACACAGCCAGCTTACAAGGTTGCGGTGACCTCCCTTTAGGGAGGAAATTGGGAAAGGCTGACCACCTGTCCCCGGCAGCACTCCACATGAGTGGAGCGGAGTCTTACTCCAAAGTGAACTGGGTGGTCTAGTGTGATTCCAAGTGCTACCAGCAGCGTGGTGATAAATTCTAAGCACGTAGAAGGGCCAGTTTACAAGATGTGAAGATAGTGAGGAACCTTGTAAAAAGTGAGGCTGAAAATGCATGAAAGCCCAGATCTTTACAGGCCTTGGAAACCATGATAAAGTGTGTTGATTTCCCTGTGTGTAGGCAACGAGGAGTCCTGGAATGGTTTTCCCAGGGTGAGAGGCATGCTTAAGTCATGATTAGATATGTGTGTGTGTGTGTTAATGGAAGTGTGAAGATTGGCTAGCAAGATGATTTATTGGCAGCAGGAAACACTTTGAGGAAGCTACTGAAGTAATCCAAGCAAAAGGTTAGACCAACTGTGGGAGGAGGAATGCAAAGGAAGGGATATATCTGTAAAGGAATTTGAAAAGTTAGATTTTATAAGCCTAGAACATGATGAATGAACGCGGGCAGTAGTCCAGAATGGTTAGATATAGCTACTAAACACATACCTCATGTTTCAGAAATTTGCAACATTATAGGGGAACCAGAAAACTTGTCTTTCAGCAGCCTTTGCAGATAAGGTATAGGCAAGTTGTCTAGGATCTGCCAATTAGATGAAAACACATAACGTTTCTGTTTCTCATTGAACACCATAAGGAAGCAGCAAGTGGAGAAGGTAACTGCTCTGTGAGGTGTGGAATCTGAAAAGTCAGCCATGTAAAAGCTGTGTCTCAGTATTTTGGGGAATAACTGCACAGCATTAGTGAGAGCCTAGGTGTTGGCTGTCAGCATCCGTGGTAGCATTTTATGGAGCTGACCCCATAATGTAGATGGGTCCTGGTATTTCCACTGTTACGGAACATACAAGTCCACTTCTCTGGATCTGAGAGTTTTCTAATAGCCTTTTAGCCATCTCTTTACTGTTAAAATTAGAGCATATTCTGCCCAGCATGGTGGCACACGCTTGTAATCCCAGCAGCTTGGGAGGCTGAGACAGGAGGATCACAAGTTCAAAACCAGCCTCAGCAAAAAGTGAGGTGCTAAGCAGTGAGACCCTGTCTCTAAATAAAATGCAAAATAGGGCTAGGGATGTGGCTCAGTGTTCGAGTGCCCCTGAGTTCAATTCCTAGTACCAAAAAAAAAAAAAAAAAAGAGCAGATTCTGTTGTTTGTACAAAACCCTTTACCTATTTAAGGGGTGATAAGAGAGAGAAAATATTCTGAGGGTTTTCTATAGAGGTACTAGCCTATGTGGTTATAGCAGCATCTATAGGATGCTGCTATAGAAGAAAGAACAAATATTTGAATATCTAAAAGATGAGTTAGATTTGGCAGAACATTCATGCAGAGGCAGTTAGAAATTTTGCCTTGGAGCTTCAGAGAGACTGTGGGGGTTTAGAAATGCAGACAGAGGATTGAATGAAAGGAGAAAGGACTACAGCAGTATACAGGATGGTCTTGCTAAAGCAAATAGTGAAAGGCAGGAGCAGAAACTAATCCTCAGACCAGTACTTTCCAATAGAAATGTAAGTTGAGTCACATCTGTCATCTTAAATGTTCTAGAAATCACAGTGAAAGGAGAACAAAATATTTAATGCAGAGATTCAGAATTTAGTCATTTTAACATATAATCAGTGTTACACCTATTAAGGACCTATTTTTCTATGCCTGTTTTTTTCACCGAGTCTTTGGAATCTACCTGTGGTTTACACTTACAGCACATCTCAGCTCACACTAGCCTTGTTTCTA
The DNA here is from genome assembly GCF_047511675.1 of Marmota flaviventris. NCBI lineage: Eukaryota > Metazoa > Chordata > Mammalia > Rodentia > Sciuridae > Marmota > Marmota flaviventris. The sequence continues at coordinate 95,952,743 of NC_092504.1, forward strand.
AGGGTTAAGAGCCTTGTGTGGCATGGGCTGGAGATGGCAAAAATCAGCCAAGGGACTGAGAAAGATAATAGAGAAGAAGAAGAAGAAATAAAGTGTTATAAAACCTGGGTATGAGAAGCCTTTCCAGACAGGGGGGCACGGGCATCAGTAGGAAATGCTGCAAAGAAAGCAGTAAGAATAAGAATGCAGCAAAGATTATTGGAATTCAGAAATGATGAAGCCTCCAGAAACCTGAGGTGCGGCTTCACTGTGAGGCAGGAATGAGAGTCACAAGTGAGGGAGGTAAGGAATGTAGTTGAATGTCAAAGGCAAAGCTGGTGAGGGAGGAAGGAAGGAAGGAAAATGACCACCTTCTGTACCAGGGCTTTCACATAAAGTATAACACTTAATCCTCAAAGAAATCCTATAATTATGGATATGGTTTGATAGATAAGGAAACTGAAACCCAAAATAGTTAAACAACATCCTGACCTCATAGGACAGGATTTTAACCTGGAGGTGTCTAAGCCCAAAGGTTTGATTAAAAAAAAAAAAAGAAGAAGAAGAAGAAGAAGTCTTTCTACTTTTGGCCACAAAAGTCAAAATTTTGAACATTGAGAAAAAATCACTCCAGACTAACAGAAACCTTTTATAGGTAAGAAGCTAGTAATTCAGTTTATCTTCTGAGCAATGTAGGTTTTTATTGTTGGAGCTGTCCTATTTTTTTAAATATAGGATTTGATACCAAAGTTATTTAAGTATGAATAATAACCAGTCATGAGGCTAAGGCCTTATTTTGAATCTGAATATAAAAAAAAATAAATATGAGTACATTTCTGTGCAGTACTCTTTAATTTTTCCAAATCCACTTAGCATTCAGGATATTTCTTCTTTGTGTGACCTCTAGTGATTTGATGGCAGAGTCCTGCAAAGGGTGAAATACCTGCATGAAAGTACACAATGATTGATTGACTGGCTCAACCCTAATACTTTTAAAAGAGACAGAGGGTGTGAGCCACGCAGACACCCGGGGTCAGATTCCATGCATGTGCAATGCCCTGAGGTGAGTGTACTGGTGTGTTTGAGGGACCCTAAGTGGACAAGGTAGGAAATGTAGTCTGAGAGATGAATGAGAAGGGAGAGCATGGGCTTAAAATACTAGATGTCTAGTGTTTTAAAGGCCCATGTGGAACTTGCAAATGTTTTACCTTTCACCCTTTCTCAGAGAAGCCATTAGAGGTTTTGAGTAGAGGAGTGACAGGATCTGGCTTTGGTATTAAAAGACTCCTTGGGGTTGTTGTGCTGGAATAGCTATGGGAGGAGGGGCAGGCATGTGACAAGGGTAGAGCAAAAAGACCATTGGGAGGCTACTCTCAGCAGGCAAGAGATGCTGGATCTGACCAAGAGACACTGTCACAGAAGATCACAGGTGTATGATGCCATTTGTCTGAATGTCCAGAGTAAATTAACCTGCAGAAAGTAGACTAGGAGTTACACAGCACTGGAGGAAATGGGAAGTGACAGCTAATGTGGGTATAGGGCTTCTTTTGTGGGTAATGAAATGTTCTAAAATTGATGATGGTGGTAGTTGTACTGCTCTCTGAATAAGCAAAAAACTACTGAATGAATCATACACTGCAGATAGGCAAACTGTGTGCTACATTAATTGTATCTCAATGAAGCTATTTACCAAAGGAATGAGAGAGTAAGCTTCTGAGAAGTGGTACAGTACTGGAAATATGTTGAGGGTAGAGCCATCAAGATTTATTGGTAGAGTAGCTGAGGTATTAGGATGAAAGAAGTTGCAGGGTGATACTTGAAGTTCAGATAGCTAAAAGATAAAATTTTCAATTTCTGAGTTGGCTACTGATATGAAAGTAGCAGATTTGGGGAGGAGTTATGAGATTTAGAAATCTTTGTAAAAAATGTTGAGTAGATATATATATATATAATATATATTAAACATCACAAATGATATGTATATGTATATATTAAAACCTTATGGAGGGGCTGGGGTTGTGGCTCAGTGGTAGAGTGCTCACCTAGCATGCAGGAGGCACTGGGTTCAATCTTCAGCACCACATAAAAATTAAAAAATAAAGATATTATATCCACCTAAAAAACTAAAAAATAAATTTTAAAAAAAACTTATGGAGGATTTTCTACTTATGGAGGATTGCAGTGAAAAGATGTAAGGTTATTCTTATTTTATGCTAATGTAATCATTGAAATCTATGAGTAAATCAAAGTGATTAATAGTGTTAAAGATGAATAAATATAATTAAAGTACTGAAGTACTTAAAATTATTGTAAAATAATTGTCCTAGTGGATAATAAAATAATTTTATATTAGCAAATCAGTGGGGAAAGTGGCTGAAAAAGAAAAACTAATAAGACATTTTGCCGTTTGCTTTACTGACTAGTTGCTATTCTTTTGTTTTCCCCAAGTATTGTCAAAATTTTTAGTGATCCCTGGAAGTAAAACCTGGCTCTCTAATCCATAGTTCAATTTTTTTTTCTCAATTTACCATATATTCTGGTTTTCCCTTCCAATCAGTTCTACTTACTGTTGCTGAGCCTTGGCTGAAATATTTGCATCTGCATTCTGCACAATTCTCTCTGAACGTGTTTACTATTATCCTAGGGGATACACAACAAACACTTTGTAATATGATATCTGATGACAAAATCGGAATTATTTTCTGTATCTTCAGTACTCAGAAGAGGTTATATTTCCACAATTGCACAATGTAATGTCATCATTTGTGTAGCATCTCCTCTATGTAAATGTATAAAAATATGGTGTATTTTAAGTAAAACAAATGAACAAATAAACAAAAATCCCAGAGAGCCAACACAAGGGCCAATGTGGGTTCTTACATGCAATGTTTTTCCTTCCAAACTAACTCCCCTTCTTTGTTTGTGCCTTCCAGAGAAGAAAGTGAGAGTGTGCTGACACTGAAAGGCTTGACCCCCACCGGCATGCTCCCCAGCGGAGTGCTTTCTGGAGGGAAGCAAACCCTGCAAAGCGGTAAGCAGGCCAGGGGTATGACCTTGACCCTGGAGCATCTCAGCCACCTGTGCCACCAGAGCCCTGATTTACCCATTCATTCAAGCTCTGTCTTGGTCTTCAGTTCTTCTTGGCTGGAAGAAGGGCTGAAACCCCCACATCAGTTTGGTCAGTCATGTCCATGATAATAGCACCCCCACTTACTGCATTGCAGCCCTTATACCCATTCCCTCATCAACATAGGGATCTACATTTGCAGGCTGAGCTATATGCAGACTCATTCAGCTTGCAGACACGCACAACAGGTTTGACTACTAAGAGCCAATCAATTGCTGAAAGTAAGTTTTTAATTACATATTTTAAATAGATATCTGGTTATCTTTTTTATTGATGAAATAAACATATGCACACCCAAATATACATCCATAACTAGATTTTATTGAACAATCTAAGAATATATAAAGGTTGATTTCACTATCCACTTAAATAGATATTAGAAATCTTATGTGTCCTTTGGTTTATCTTTCCAAAATAAAAAGAAGACACTAATTTTATTTTTGAAAGAAATTACAATATTTCCTTTAAGAGAGTCTATATGAAAACCATAGTTTTTAGACCAGTGTTGTACCACAAAAATTTTGTGATGATCGAAATTTCTTCATCTATACAAAAGTAGCTCTGGTAGCTTATAACTGTCAAGCACTTGACATACAGCTAATACAACTGAAAAACTTATTTTTAAATTATATCTAATTTTCATTAAATTTAATTTAAATATCTACATATGGCTAGTGGCAACCATGTTAGACAGCATGGTGCTCAACACACTCTTTTAAGGTCTGGTTATCAATTTTAATTATTATCATTACTTAGAATAAAATTTTAAAATGTGGAAATTTTGGTATTAGATTTGACTTCCACAGAAAAAAATTAAAAGAAAAATACACTATAACATTTTTAAATAATTTCAGCCTCATATTTTCCTGTGACTTTCCCTGAATCGTTCTCATATTTTCTTTTCCATCCCTGTCCTTCATCTTAGAAGATTCAGGTATTTTTACGATTACATTATTTAGACAATGCTACATGAAGGCTAATGATCAACTTCATGAATACGGTATTGCTAAATGATCACATCCTAGCAGCATCACAGTAATTCTCTTTATTATCAGATGAATTTATTCCAAAATCACTCCGAATTTCCACAGAAATTCAAAAAATTTTAAATGAGGATAAGACAGTACAAAGTACTAAAGTAAATTCTCCCTTAATTTTATAGCTGGAAATTATTTATTTTAATAGCTTTATACAAACACAAAAGTTTTTCCACCAAAGCTCACTAAAACGTTAGCATAGATAAATCACTTGTGCACAAAATGCACTTCTACCTAATTGATTGAAATCTACAGTTTCTGGTAAGCACATTTTAAGACACAGCAAGTGTATTATCAGAAACTCGGGGCCTCATTTGCTTAGAAGGATGCATTTAATAGCGGGCAGTACATATTTCTAATATGTCAGTGCTGGTGTGGTTCCAGATTTTTTGCTTTACTTTTGAAACTTAAGTTACTTAAGTTGTTATAATTATTTGTTTCTTTTCTAGATTTCCACCTGCATTTTTAACTTCAGTCATTGCATTTTCTTTTATTTTAAAACCATTGGTTTGTGTTATCCTGTGTTAAACACACACACACACACACACACACACACACACACACCCCAGACAGGCAAAAGACATGTGGATTGGAAACTCGTTTGTCCCCAGATTTGGAGAACTTAATATGTATTGTAAACCACATACATTAATAAAACTTGAAAATTCATCGTCTGACACCCTTCTACTTGTCTCAAAGGGGGTCTTTCTCGGTGCTTTGGTCTTCAGCTCTTCTCCTTGGTGGCAATCGTCCTCTATTTTTGCCATAAGGAATCTAGAATGTACCAGAAGGAAGTTAGAGTGCAGATTTGGCAGTCGCTCCACTTGTAAAATCTTAAAGTATAAGAAAAATGCAAATTAAAGTTAAGGGGTAAAATTTTAATATTAAACATATAAGGGTTACGGAGACATTTTGCATTTTAGCATTTAATTAGGGAAATACCAACTAGCCTTAATAACTCAGAAGGACTCATATACCTGTGAAAGTATAGACCCAGACCTTATCATAAAAATTGCTCATAAAGCAATGGACTATAAAAGTTCTGACTCTGAAATATGCTGTTTCGGTGTATTTTTAAGACACCTCCTAGATGAGGTTTCAATATGTAGGCTGCCTCTTCTTTCAAATGCAGATAGAAAGAATTCTTGCTGCTGCTGCCATGTTACCACTTGGGTTTTTAACACTTCAAGAGTTTCATTTCCAAAACTGATATTCCCATATGGAAAAGAAAACTGATTTTAAATTGTTCTTCCTGGAAAAAGAAGTCCAGACAATCATTCCTTCCTTTCTCTGTTCTCCTTCACCCTCTTGCCAATCCCTACCCCCAAATGTTTATATTTAAAGAATCACATGTACTTGAACATGAACACATTGATTTTATCTTTCTTTAAATTTGCATCCCCTGTCTTTGCATGGCAGTAGGAAATAGTACCATTTAATATTAAACAGTATGAATTATCTCACTGATATCATGGCTCTGCTTCAAGTTCTACCATTTTGTCTGGTCTTTTTAAGTAGTAAATCAATCACCAAATCCAGCAAAGGTTTTAAAGTGTTCTGTGAGACAGAAGCACATTTTAGATGACATAATCCCTTATCAATTCAATCCAAGTAAAATAAAACTTTTCTGAGTCTTTTCATAAAGGGTTAAATTATTTTGTCATTTAATTACTGAGCAAAAACCAAGCAGTTCACTCAGATAGATGTAGCCAACTCTTATCATTTTTTGGTGGTGTTTTTTTTTTTTTACCTTTCTTTTTAGCATTTCTGTTTTGTTGTCTGTGCCAGAATCCAGCACTTACAGGATCATTAGTTCTCTTAGCTCCTTTGATCGTCACTGATTTGTTCTTAGAGTTAAAAAAAAAAAAAATCCTCTGCTCATTTTTCTCATTCATTTTGCACCCCCTTTCTTCTCTTCAGCTACTGTTGAGGCTATTGAGGCTGATGAAGGTAAATTGGCCAGTCCCCTTTCTGTTGTACCTGCAACAGATAAGGGCTCTGCTGGGTGTATTCATTTTTTTTTTTTTTTTTTTTTTTTTTTTTTGCTGTAGCTTGTACAGAGTGTGTGGGTGTTGGGCTAACAGTTGTGGCTCAGTATTAACCAAAATGTTCTTGCTTTAAAGGGGAAAATGTCCTTCTATGGTTTGTTTGTTTGTTTTTTCCCTTAAAGCTATGTTTGACTTCTGTATACAATGAACCTAGTATAATCACAGAAAACAAAAGGAATTTATATATCTTGAATGATGTGGGGTGGGGGTTATGGCAGCTGTTTTGACAAATGACACATAAACAGTATTCTTGGAGCTGAACCATGTCCCTCCCTCAAATCACTTTCAGGCAGCACTGAAAAGGAAGAGTAAAGATAGTTTATTAATTTCCAGTCTTTCAGAAGTTTGTAGCCCAAAACAGTTCATTTGAATAGTGCTTTGTTATAGTTCAGTATTATTTCATGTCTCTAAAATTATTCCAACACGAGACAGATGTGTATGAGATAAAAGGTTTGTTTAGCCTTATCAACTTTAACCTACTGATACTTGTAGGACAGTTAACAGTAGCAAAATATTATAAGGTGTCTAAATGCACTTAGACACCTGTGCAAGTGGCCGATTACAAGAATAGTGAGTATCAAGCGATCACTCCGTTAATTAACTTTCACTGAGTGTCTGCTTTGCGCCAGGCACCGGGCTAGGAGCTGCAGGGGAAATCCAGAATGTACCATCTCTGTGTTCTAACTCTGCTCAAGGACAGTAGAGTTGACCCCTGTGTAACTGTTTTGAGCAAATTCTTTTAAGTGTATGGTTATGAGAGAACTGCATATCAAAATAGATTTTAATATTATCTATGCCATATCTTCTGACAATTTGATAAAGTATAATTTGAAGTTCCCCTTTAAAACAAAATTCTTCAGTTGTATTTTGTTCTTGCAAGATAACTTCTTATTTTTCCCAAAATTGTCTGCATATGGTCCTTTTGGTATGATGTAAAAACGTGCCACTTTAGACTTACAATTTGTACGTGATTTGGATATGGTAGGGGAAATGACAGCACTGTAAGAGAAAATACAACTGCTTCCTAAATAGCAGTGAAAAAACTGCTATTTATGTGGGAATTCTCTATTCCTCTTGGCAAATTCTAATCTGCAGTGTGCATTCTTGTTGATAGTTTGGCTGTTTTCTGTGGTTTCTGTGACTCTGTGTTGTGTTAAGTATACTACCAATGTAAATTGCTAATACCCATTGTCTGACCAGCAACTACAGCAGAGCACATTCCTCCATCCAGCATAGACAAAATAATTAGAATGGAGCCCCATCCCAGAAACATCCATTGTTCTAGCTTGATTTTTACTTCCATGCTCCCTCTTTATTGGCTTTTACAACCTAGAGATTCCACTTTTGCCATGTCAATTAATAAAATCGCTTCATAAATTATAGCGACAAATGTTTTATACTCATTCACGATGATGAAATGATATTTAAAGTAGTTTAGAAAAAGAGTAGGGTACCACTTTGTGCTGTTATATTGTTCCTCAAAATAATTGAGTTAGTTTTCAGGGTGGGTGCTCATTAAACAGCTCTATTATTTCACAATTTATTACCGAATTACAGAAAAATTAAGAAGCTTTGCTTTGGGCCTTGGTCTCTCCCCATTTCCCCATCTACTTCCTCTCACGGTTGACTAATCACCATTATGCTAACCTTTAAAATACAGAGGAGGAATAATCTATTTCTCATCGTTATTGTAATGAGCTTTGTATATCTTTATTTTAAGAATCCCATCCATACTGATGAAAGGCACTCACTCATGTAGGAGTGGCTGGCAGAGTTTGAGCTGGAAACTGCTTTCTGTTTTTTTCTAAATAAGGTGGGAAGGATAAAGGTACTTTGAAATTGTCCTTAATCCACCATGGAGATGCAGCCTCATTCAGCACTGGTGATTGGCCCTTAAGTACCTGGCTTGCACTTCACAGGGAGTAAAGCAAACTGATGTCATTGGTTCCACATTTGTGTATTTTATTTGCAGCTCACTGGTTGATGCATCCTTGGAAGAAAATCGTTAAGTTCCTCATACAAATTCCTACCTATCTCTGTAGTGTACTGAGGGTTACTAGAAAACAAATCAAATATCGCTGTGCCCACTTTGAAAATTCTGTGTTTTAATTGCTAATAGGATCTAAACCAGTCCAATTCATTTTTGCTAAAAAGTGTAAAAAAGAGGGTTTTCCCCACTTTTCTTCTTTAATCACCACTTATGTCTACATTGATCTACTAAGAAAGAGCTTTGCTTTGGACACCAGATGAACATCAGTTTGGCCTGTTCACTGCTGAAGGGCAGACAAAGCCTCTCTACATAGTGACCTGATATGGATTTTTCTGAGTTTGTCTTAACTTGTCACCCACTCTATATGCTTCCAAAGTTGAGTGCAAAAATAAGAGTTTATAATTTCTTCTTTTTTTCATGACACCATCGAGTTGTTTGCTTTGTGGGATTCTGAGATGGCATGGACATACCCAAGTTGATTTCTTTCCTGGCCTGGCTCCTTTTACAGTCTGCTATAAGTCCATTGGACTTTGAGGCATAGAAGACACAGTGATTCTGTTGAATTTGCCATCGAGAGCACATGGGAGAGTAACAGTGGGGACATGCTGTGTCTGTCTAGGTCCGGGCCCTGTGGGTAACCATGCTAATGATGTGGCCAGATGATGCTGTTTCCAGAGGCCTGTCCCTGGAAGCCACTTTCCTCTTTACATATCCACCTGGGGTTTCTTTGATCTAAACTTTCATGAAGACAAGAGAAATGCATATGTCTTAATAACTTCAAGAGGACATTTTGGTTGGCAAGAGACATTGGCTGTTTTCAAACCTTTGGTTATCTCCAAGTATGGTAAGGAGTCTGTTGTGTTGTGTTCAGGTCCCGTCACGTTGTTCTCCACTAAAGGATTCCCACTCACCGCGAAGTCTCTAACAACACCTGATGCGCCTCCTGTGCCCTTTGTCTGTCTCTGGCTAACCCTGTTTCTCTTTTTTTTAATGATTTTCTGTTTAGCTATCAAAGGATTTTCGCCACAACATAAGATCACTAGCTTCGAAGAGGCCAAGGGCTTAGACCGAATTAACGAGAGGATGCCGCCTCGCAGAGATGCCATGCCCTCTGATGCCAACCTTAACTCCATCAACAAAGCTCTCGCCTCAGAGACTAACGGCACGGACAGCAATGGCAGTAATAGCAGCAATATTCAGTGACCACTTCCTGTTCACATTTTTTTTTTGTTTTTTTGAGCTGCAGGGCATGAGGGAGATTGCTGCATATCAGCAGTTGGATGTTCTTGCCTCTGATGGTAGCTTGTTTGCTCTGGGGGCCAGGAATTGGATTCAGTTTACACTATCATTAAAAAGAGGGAGAGAGAGAAACTATATTTTGGTGAGGGTGGTGATTAAACACCTCTTTTGGGTATGCCTTTTAAAAATGCTTATAGGGAAAAAATTTTCAAAGGAAGCTAATGCCTAGTATATACTGCAATGTTAGGGGAATGAACATGTTTTCCTACTGCATTGGGGACTTATAGATAGGTAAATGAACGGCCTTTTATTCTGTTACTGGACATGAAAATTTTGTCTAATTTCTTACTCTATTGTACGTTTACAGTCGCAGCACTAAAAATGGATGACATCAAACATTTTTAACAAAAATGATGTACAAACTAAATAAGGACTATTTATTGATAATGTTTTGCTACTCTTGTCACAATGGCTATCAACTGAATTAGGCAGTCTTAGAAAAAAAACAGAAAAAGAAAAAAAAAAGAATGTTGCAAATTTGTTAAAATGCCAAAAAGGACAGTTTAATTTTGTACAGATTATGCTTACCTCAGGTTTCTTTAGTGTGCTTGAATGCCCTTCTTTCCATATAACACTTATCTTATTAATTTGGCAATGAATATCTTTTCTTTAAGTTTAAAAAAAAACTGGAATAATTACACCTATCTTTTTTGCTGTTTATATTTAGGGGTTTTGTTGATAAATCAAGTCTTGGTTGTGGCTTGCTGAATTAAATATTTATGAGTGGTGCATTTTTAAGTAATAGTGAACAAGACACCATATTAAGTACAGTGATAAAGCATCTATATTCTGTAAAAAAAAAAAAATCTGCCTATGCATGTTTTTTAAGGAAAAAAAAAATGGCTGTATCGGCCTGTATGGGACTGTAATGCGCTTAGTGGTCTGATATATACTGGAAATGTATGTATACTGGCGTACTTTATATTCTCTAAAATGCTTAATGCCTTTGAAATTTTGTAATCAAAAAGCTTTGAAAAAATCTAAAGGGGAGAGTATTCTTAAAAGTTTTTAACATAAGCTTGTCCGTGCACATATAGATGGTTAGCATGTTTAGCAAACCTTGTGAAATTTAAATAAGTTTGTAGTTACATGTGAAACTCTAATGCATGGTAACTGTTAACGTCATAACGGTTTAGTTATTTCGTTCTGTTCTGTCATGTGCCACAAAAATATGTACTTTTTTCACTTTTTTTCCCCTTTGTATATCAGTTACGGGTTACAACTGGTTCATTCTGAAAACAACAACAATAACAACAACAAAAGTCCATTCATATTTTTTAACAATTGTATAAGTGCCCAAGTAATTCACTACAGCCTAAAGCCTGGCCTTTGTAATTTGACTTCTGAAATGTTGGCAATCAAAGCATGCACTTGTAACAATGAAAAAGAAAAAGCATTTTATATTACTACTCAATAAAATGTGCATGAACTTAAAGAACTCTCACCCTTTGACTGAGTCTGCTGAAGGGATTTATGTACACAGCCACCAGGGCGTCTTCCAGGTGCTGGGCCACCACCACTGGGCGCAGAGTTACCTGGATAGGCTGCTTTCTAAGGGCCTCGTGACCTTGAGGTGTGGTGCCTACTTCTGCTGTAAGAATCTTGGTGGATTTGTGTCTCAAATCAGATGAGAGAAGTCTGTTTAACAAGCAAATGCCACCTTCTGGCTCCCTCGAATGTGGGAACCAGTCAAGAAGCCCGCGCATTCCTTTTTATTGAAAAAAAAAAAAATACATCCATTTGTTATCAGGTTGTTTCAGTTGTATCGGCTGCCCTGTCTCCTAAAGCAGAAGGAACTAGGCTACTAAGTGCATTTTCATCAAGGGAGAGTTGCATTTGTATGGATATGAAATTTGTATTCCTTCCTGTGCTTCAACTAATATCAAATCACCGAAAGATTTAAGACACACCAAATTTCAGTTTGTTTCTAACATTGTTCATGTTCAGTGCACTTTGTTTTATGTAAAAAAGTATGCCTGTTATATGAAATAATAAGAATATGGTGATTAGTAATACAGTGTACCAAAACAAAGATGTTCCAGATATATTCTCTGACAAAGACAATCCATCTTTATTCTACTGAATCCAAACATTTTTTCCTGTGGATATTTTCCCCTTCTAAAAAAGAAAAATGATATCCAAGAAAAATATTTAGATGCAACTTACTAGAATGATGTGAAAGAAATGGTAATTCTGGTACCAAGGTGTTTATTTTCTTTCTTTCAGTTGCGGAGAAAATATCCTGACAAAAAGAAAAAAAAAAACTTTTTTTTTTTTTGATTCCTTTCTTTTACGAATTGTGCTAAGGCAACTATGGCATAGAAATAAACATTTGACATTAAAATAAGCAGTTGATGTGAGTATTGCTTGGTCTTTCTGGTCAGTGGTTAGGAAAGTAATATTCTATATTGTTGCTTAAGCTGTTGGTCTATCAAAGAAAGCATTACAGAGCTGAAGTTATTTCTTCAAAAAGTACAATACTTCCACACCAGGTCTCAGTGATTAGATTTATCTCACTTAACTTTTGAAAAAAAAACTATTGAATTCTAGAATTCTTTATGCCAGTGAACCTTTGGACACACACACACACACACACACATACACACACAAAATCACCCTCCAGTCCGCTGCCCTTTACCCACCCCCTGGGCAGAAACCAGAGCCCCCAACCTGAACTCAGCACCACAATTGGGACAGTGCATGTGATTCTACTTAGTGTCTCATACTTTCATTTGACTGCTTCCTTCTCTCACTGGATCCTTCTAGCTTAGACCTTTTAGTTCGCCCTACATGTGTATCAACATTTCCTTAAGACCGGAAGCCCTTGAATTGAACAATTGAGAGATCTCCTAAACATTTTTCTTTGTTCTGTGACTATGCACTCTATATTCATTCCGTGAACATTGAGCTTCTCAGTGTTCCTCTCACTGTTCTAAAGTCTTATTTTACACACACACACACACAACATCTGGCAATTGTAACAACATATCAGTTTTCATGATAATGTTAAATGTCAACAATCCATCCAGCAGTGAGTCAGTTTCTGGCTTAACACTGAGCTGCTTTTCCCTCTATTCCATGAATATTCCTTTTGGATATATTATACGGTGATGTTTAACCAGAAAAGCCCGCTTAATGTTATATTCAGTTTTTCAACCAAAAAAAAAATCCATGCATAGTAATGAGAGGCAATGTACCTGCTTCTTGTGCCTGCATTTTCAAGAGGCAGCCATCAACAAATTCAAATGGCTGTGGGAGGCTTAGACACCCAGCAGGAGAAAGAGTGTGTTTCAACGAAAAACTGAAGAAACTTAAAAAGGTGAACAACAGGAGTCCTGACAGCTCTGATATTGAGTGCTTATTCCAAAAGACATAGTACTAAGTCAGAAAAATGTCTACTTATGAAGTAGAAGTAGCAAAGAAAGGTTGCTTACTCAAAGAATAAACAGTGTGAATGCTTTGCCTGTATAGGAAGAGTTAAAACCCAGGCCAATTTAAGTCAGTGCCACAAATACCTCCTGACAGATGCTGCATGGAAGGAGCCACATACTAGACATGGTAGAAAGGGCTGTCTTCAAAGAGATTGAATTAGATAATATCTAAATTACTCTTCACCTATAAGCTTCTAAATATCCATTCAACTACTCAGTTTTTGGAAGAACAGAATTTTGATAGGCAAACTGTGCCCTGGCTGCCTGTGTTCACAGGAATACTAACACGGGGCTGAGCTCTGTGTATCAGCTACAGTAGCCCTTTTATGGATTTTCCATACTAAGCATCTATATAAGATATCAATTGAGAAGTCTCCATTAGAACAGCAAAGCTTTAAATTGACAATTATATATAATGAATTATATAACAAAGTTGACTTAAACTCCAGTCTTAAGACATTCTTGTCAAGTTACACAGGTGGAGTATCTCTTATCCAAATGCTTAGGGCCAGAACTGTCTCAGATTTGGAAACAGTTACATAAAATTTACCAGTGAGCATCCCCTATCTGAAAATATGAAATTCTCCAAAATCCAAACATCTAAAGTCTTACAAACACTCAAAAAGTTTCAGATTTTGTATTTTTAAGATTATGGATGCTCAACCTCTACTTTCAAAAATTTTTTATCAAATTCTGGGGACGTCTAGGTTTCCTCAAAATATTTCTAATTTATCTATAATATGTCAACTTCTTCAGGATGACATGTGAGGCAATTTGCCATCTGACTCTTGCTTTTTGAATGTATATTGAACAAAACTTACCTTCAAAAAATTTTAATATATATTAATATTATAGAAGGAAACTATAAGTCATTGTCAGCTACTAAAATCTTAGTAAGAAATAATTTATCACCATTCTGACAGGGCTGGTCAAATGCTAAGATAGGTCTGTTTATATGAAGAGCGGACTGCTGGAGCTTGGGGAGGAGGGATGGGAGTACCGGAGCTCAGAGGAAGGACCAACTGGGTACATTAATTATGTACTAGGCACCTCCCAGTGCCCAGTACAGAACACAATTCAATGAAATTTGAGAAACAATCTTAAATCTTGCAAAATGCAATAGCAGTGAAAATAAATCAGTGTTTTTGCCACACATGCTCACTTTTGTGTGATGTACTCCATACTGATTCTGATCCAGAATTAGACCAGAGTTGGAATTTTTCTATCTCTGCTACTATGTCGCCTTGAGAAATTTAGGAAGTGTTTTAAAGAGTAGTCAATTCAGAAATTTTTCATGGCAATTAAAGGAGACAATGTAAATGAAGTACTTGGCCTTGTGACTGGCACAAAATAAACACTCAGTAACCTTTAGTTATTATTGTGGTGTTCAACAGCATGCTGAGTTACATGAATGCTCAATAAAAATATTCTGTAGTTGAAGATTGTGTGTATGGCAGGGGCTGAGAGTATATATGTAGTCAGGAAAACTTACTAAAAGAAATGGCATTTGGATTGACCCTTCCTAGGAAGATGACTTGGTAATGAAAGAGAAGTTGGGCAAGCTGGGGATGGGGCTAGTATGGAGGGTACTTTCAGCCTGAGAGAAAAGGTAAGAGCAAAGGAGGAGATATGTCATTCATCTTGTCTAAAACATGCCAGTGAGGGGAGTGAGAGATGAGAATGATAAGCTGGGGTGCCATCCACTCAGTTACGTGTATCAGAAAGCCAGCCACAAGTAATCAAATATCTGACTATGCTCCATCCACTAGGATATTTACAGTTAGGTGACAAGGACATCTGGACTACAGGCTAGGTCACAGGATTAATTTGGTACATCAATAGTATGATGAAGGACCTAGCCTCTTTCCATCCTCACACTATTCTTCTGTTGGTTTCTATTGCAAAAAAAGAAAAGAAAAAAGAATGAAAGAAAGAAAAAAGAAAACCTCTACAGCTCCTGGAATCACTTATTCACACAACACAGTTTGATTACTGGAAAATAACACCAAAATAGCCTATAAATAAAGCAAAGGTGAATTTATTGCTTACTGCAATAATGTAACTACTACCTTGGCAGAGGTGTAGTAAACCTAGATGAGTGGAAGGCAAAAGCAAAATATTTATAGCATTTTGTTTGGTTCTGATTGGTTCTTCTATGTAGGCATCTAATAAGGGTTGGAGAAAGTTTATGAATGTACAGTTTAAAATCAGAAGAAATAGTACAGGGATCACTACTAAGCATATTTTGAAGAGATGACAGTAAATATCTAGTTAAGAATAATAGACTTTGTTTCTCTCTCAAATTCTTTTAAGATATTTATGACAAGTGTAGCAAAAACTTATGAAATTTTGTTGTTGAATGAAATCAAAAAGACCTAGAAGTAGAGACATACTGAGTTTATGGAGTTGAAAACTTAATATAGTTAGATGTCAATTCATCTCAAGTGAATCAATAGATTTAGTGCAATTCCATCCAAAATCCTAGCATGATTTTCTTATAGAAGAGCTGATACTAAAATCTATATTGAAAATATAGAGGTGAAATAGCCAAAACAGTTTTTGACAAAGTTGAACAATATTGAAAGACTCACACTACTCAATGTTTACATTTACTGTAAATCTATATGACTCTAAAGAGTATGATATTATTGAAAGGATAGAGACATAAATTTATAAAACAGAGTACAGTCCAAAAGTAGACTCATACAAGTGGTCAGTGGAGAAATATGCAAAAACATTTCAATGCAGATAATTTATCAGTACATTATGCTGGAACAATTAGAGATCCATTGTCAGAAATCCCTATGTTTTACCTCACCCAAAAATTAAAGCATAGAACAATATATTTGTGACCTTGACTAGGCAAACAGTTGACATTTATGACACCCAAAGCATAAGCTATAAAAGAAAGTTGGTGACCAATTGGATTCCATCACAATTCCCATGTTTTGCTTTATAAAGGGCATTGTTAAGAAAATGATAAAACATAATAGTCTGGGAGAAAATGTGCTCAGATCCCAGCTATATCAAAGGACTTGTATATAGAATATGTGCAAATCTGTCTAAATTCAGCAACAAACAAGCAAATGAATTTTAAAATGAGCTAAGCATTGCAAAAAACACCTTAAACATGACATTTAGATGACTGATAAGCATATAAAAAGATGCTCAACATCATTACTCACTGAGGAAATACAAATGAAAGCCACAATGACATAACTCTACACGCCTATTTCAATGTGGAGGGGGGGACCCTCACACAGGACAAAAAAAAAAACTGACAACATCAAATGCTTATAAAGATGTAGAGCAACTGGAACTTGGATGCATTCCTGTTGGAAATCCAAAAATAATATAACAGACCAACCTAGAAACCAGTTTCTTAGAAGGTTAAGCAGTTTCATATAAAATTACCTTATAACCAAGTAATTCTACTCTTAAGTATTTACTGTAGAGAAATGAATACTTATATTTACACAGAACCTTGTATATGAATGTTTATAGCTACATTATCCTTAATTACCATAACCTGGAAATAACGCTAATGCCCTTTGATGGACAAATTATAGATAAACAAAAGTAGTACAAACCATTTAATGAAATAGTATTTAGCAACAAAAAGAAACAGACTACATGTTAAGGGTTGAATTGTGTTCCACTAAAAAAGATAGGTCACAAAGCCAGGCACAGTGGTGCATGCTTGTAATCCCAGTGATTTGGGAGGCTGAAGCAGGAGGATCGTGAGTCCAAATCCAGCCCCAGCAAAAGGGAGGCACTAAGCAACTCAGTGAGACCCTGTCTCTAAATAAAAATACAAAATAGGGCTGGGGATGTGGCTCAGTGGTCAAGTGCCCCTGAGATCATTCCCTGGTACCCCCCCCCAAAAAAAAAAGATAGATCAGGGTCCCCACACCTAGTATCTCAGAATGTTATTTTTATTTGGAAATAGAGCAATTGTAGATGTGATTAGTTGGAGTGGGTGGACCCCTAATTCAATCTGCCTAGTGTCCTTCTAAAAGAAAGGATAGCTATATAAAAACTGACACCATAGGGAGAACATCATGTGACTATAAAAATGGAGACTGGGGTTATGCAGCTGCAAGCCCATGCCCACAAATGAGTTCTTAAAACCACCAAAAGCTAGGAAGAAACAAGAAAGGCTTCCCTTATGGTTTTAGAGGAAGTATGCCACCCTTTGCTTCAGACTTGAAGCCCCCAGTGCTGTAAGACAATACATTTTTGTTGTTGTTTTAAGCCACCCAGTTTGTGGTGCTTTGTTACAGCAGCCAGCAGAAACTAATACATTATTGGGATGTACAATA
Source organism: Marmota flaviventris (assembly GCF_047511675.1). Lineage (NCBI taxonomy): Eukaryota > Metazoa > Chordata > Mammalia > Rodentia > Sciuridae > Marmota > Marmota flaviventris. Next base: position 95,969,976 of record NC_092504.1, read on the forward strand.
ACATAAGAATCAAGATGGGGGAGAAAGTATCAAGAATTGTGGAAAGTATGAGGTTTTGCCTGCTTAAAAAGTAACAATATTATGGTATAATAGATGCTAACTGAAGACAGAGCACTCCCATGTCAGAGACAAAGGTACAGCAAAGTGCAGCACCAACAGCAGTGAGCTGCATATTTTAATGGGTTCCTCTAGCCCTGCAACAAAAGCTGTCACAAGATATGCAGAGAAACAATGGAGAATTGCCCCACAACAGATGCCAGTCTCAAAAGATTTCATGCAAGTGATTGCACTTATATGTCATGTTGGCAAAGGCAAAGCTATTGTGACAGGCTACATAGATCAATGGTTCTCTGGGGTTAGGGCAGGGACAAGGGTCAAAGAGTCAGTCAGGATAAGGGAAATTTGGGGTGTTATAGAACTATTTTGTGAACAGATTTCTCTGGTTACGTGCATTTATATAAGTATTAAAACACAGAACTGTACATCAAAATTAAAGCTAACATTATTGAAAATAAATCAGAATACTAAAAAACACAAAAATCAGCCTGGCACTGTGGCACATGCCTGTAATCCCAGCAACTTGGGAAGTTGAGGCAGAAGGATGACAAATTTGAGGCCAGCCTCAGCAACTTAGCAAGATTCTCAGCAATTTAGTGAGAACCTGTCTCAAATAAATAATAAAAAAGGGCTGGGGCTCAATGGTAAATCCCCCCTGGATTATAGTAAAAGAAAGAAGAAAGGAAGAAAGAAAGAGGGAAGGAAGGAAGGAGGAAAGGAAGCAAAAAGGGAAGGAAAGGAGGAGGAAAGGAAGGAAGGAAAGAAGGGAGGGATGGAGGAGAAAAAAGAGGGAGGGAGAAAGGAAGGAAAAGACCTAACAAAAATCAAATACCACCAAGCAAAGAAGGTTTATTATGAAACATTAGATCTTAAAGGTTTACAAATTGCTGTTCTAAGCATTCCTTCTAGTCTAGTTCTCCTACAATTTCTGCTTCCATTTAAGTGCTCAGTGATCAGAGGCAGCCTGGTCTGAACCATTTACACAAGCCCAAGAAAGTTCAGGTACACAAGTCCATGTGAAACACACACAGTAAAGTCTTTGAGAATTAGAAGACAAACCTTAGGTTTTAATGCCTGGTTCTGACATTTGCTCAATTTGAGAGGAGTGAGTCTTCAGGGGAAATGGTTTGCCCATTGTACCAAGCTTCAATTACTTTCAAGCAACTGATTACATGATCTATTTCTTTTAAAAAATAAAGTTTTGACCTGACCTCCTTGGCTGAATCAGAAGACCAGATTTTCCTGCCAATATGTAGGCATTTTTCACTTTAGAAATGAAATGGAATGCTATGTTACACCTGACCTCTTTTCCCATCACACACCAGGCCATCTACCCTGCGTTTTAATTTCTTTTCCAATATTCTTTTTCTCTTGTGAGGAACATTGCCACTTTAAACTTTCGCAGACTATGTCCTTAGGCAGAGCTGATGCTTCGGGGAACTGGCTTAGAATGTGGTTAATTAATTTTATCACAAATGTTGTTGACTTCCTATTTCCAAGGCATTTTTGTAGGAAATATATGTAAATTAAGCCACTTCGATCAATAAATATAGGAGCTGAAAAAAAAAGATGGAACATAGCTGTGTTTAATTTAGCACATAAGTCTAACATCTCATCTGTAACTCATTTTGCAATCATACCGATTAATTTCCTTAAGCATTTGGTTCTTGAAAAAAAGAACAGAGAAAAATTAATTTTTCTACATAAGGAAGTCACCTGAAAACACTGAGTTAATTGTCCTTGCTTCCAGATGCTCCTCAAATCTTCCAACATTTCTATTTTTCTCTTGATTTTCTGTTGAAGTCAGTTTGTTGGAGTTGCTTGCAATCATAATTCTGCCACATTCAATCCTTACAAATGATGTACACTCCAGATTCTCACTCTCTGTATTTCATCTGTTTAGAGCCTTAAGTTTTGGGCATAATATTGTTTTCTTTTGACATCCAATTTTTGGTTCTTTTTTAAAAAAATTATTTATCTTTATTTATATATAACAGCAGAATGCATTACAATTCTTGTTACATATATAAAGGTCATTTTTTCATAACTCTGGTTGTATACATAGTATACTCACACTAATTTGTGTCCTCAACATGTACTTTGGATAATAATGATCATCACATTCAACCATCATTAATTACCCCCTGATCCCTCCCTTTCCCTCCCACCCCTCTGCCCTATCTAGAGTTTGTCTATTCCTCCCATGCTCCCACTCCCTATCCCACTATTAATCAGCCTCCTTATATCAAAGAAAACATTCAGCATTTGTTTTTTTGGGGATTGGCTAACTTCACTTAGCATTATCTTCTCTAACTCCATCCACTTACCTGCAAAGGCCATGATTTTATTTTCTTTTATTGCTGAGTAATATTCCATTGTGGATATATGCCACATTTTTTTATCCATTCATCTATTGAAGGGCATCTAGGTTGGTTCTACAATTTAGCTATTGTGAATTGTGCTGCTATAAACATTGATGTGGCTGTGTCCCTGTAGTATGCTGTTTTTAAATCCTTTGGGTATAGTTTGAGGAGAGGGACAGCTGGGTCAAATGGCAGTTCCATTTCCAATTTTCCAAGGAATCTCCATACTGCTTTCCATATTGGCTGGACCAATTTGCAGTCCCACCAGCAGTTGAGTGTACCTTTTCCCCATATCCTCACCAACACTTATCGTTTGTCTTCCTAATAGCTGCCATTCTGACTGGAGTGAGATGAAATCTTAGAGTGGTTTTGATTTGCATTTCTCTAATTGCTAGTGATGATGAACATTTTTTCATGTGTTTGTTGATTTATATATATATTTTATATATATATTTATATTTGTTTAAATATATATATTGCTATAAACAGCACAAATTTTTGGCTCTTGCAAATTTGTGTACTATTAAAACGCAAATAATTCAAATAATTTAGAAGGCAGAATTGCTCTTATGGCCCAGTATATCTTTGTCATGTTTTAATTATGAGAAAAGATTGGTAGCTCAGTTTTGTGAATGCACAAAGAAAAATATTGAAAATGGGACTCAGGTCTAAGACTTTGTCTTCAAGTGTCATTGCTTTGAAGGAGAGACTGAAACAAACACATCTTGGCAGTGAGATAGAATTCTTCTTTAGAAATTGAACTTGAAAGACTGGTGAATTCTTAGCAAAAATTCTAGGAAAATTCTACAGTCGAAACTAACAGTTCTTTCTCTTAAATAGAGTTGCTAATTCTGGGCTTTGGAGGAATAAGTCACTATAGTTTCTAAACACAGTTAGTTTGGTACATCTGTCTTCCTGCCTCTTCAACATTTATAAATGATTTCCAAGTTCCATTCTATTCAAAAAGAACCTGATGTCTGTCATGGTCAATGCGCTCCACCATCTTCTCTCACTCTCTCCTATAACCTGCATCACAGACCTTCTTATTGCCTTCTCAGGGTATCTCAACATCCTTCCATGACAGAGCGCTTCTCCAATTGGCCCATTGCATTTCAAAAAGAGTTGTGTAACTTGTACCTTTCCCACTGAACCATTGAACAATTTTCTTTACAGATACACTTCTATTCCAATAGATATAAATGTGTCTTTTTTATTTAGCCACTAAGAGTTCTCACATTTGCCCCTGTGTTCTCAACAGATTTCAATATGCACATTAACATCTAAGCTATTTGAAGAATATCTTAGCAATTCTCAAACAAGGTGCTCAAGACATATCTAAGGAATGAATGAATGAATCACAAATAGTCTTTAGTGTCTTATGGGAGATATATGATGTACCATAATGAATATATAGTTTATTTCCTAGAAACCTAAGTATGTATACAGCTTACCATGTAATAAATGAAAGAGACTCTTTTAGCAGATGAGAGGCCTCTGTGCAGGAAGCCAGTGCTAACCTGCTTATTATGCATTTTAAAAATTGAAGAAAAAAACAAATACTGGATAAGATTAACAACAGATCAGGAATTATGAGAGGAAATATGAAATCTGATTTAAAAAGAAGAAGAAGACTCCAAAATAGATAATAAACTGAAACCAAAGAGAGCTTATCTGGAGCTCAGAATGGTAACCAGTAACTCATGAGCAGCTGACAAATTCAGATCACTAGTAGCCTTACCGTGACATGAACGTATAATATATAGATGAATTCTCAGCGTACAGAAGTCATCGGGAGACATCAGCATCTACAGCTGGGGAACAGACACATGATGGGGTACTAGACTCTGAAAACTCTCCTTAACTTGTGCTTCACTACTTTCACCTCACATTCCCCCACCGAGACACATACTACAACAGTCATTCAAGAAGGAAAAGGGGATACAATGTTGGTATCCATGAGGAAAGCTGTCTATAATCCTTACATTTTATTGGGAAAGAAAGTAATAATCATACTCCAAGTCATCCAATAAGGAATGGAAAATAACAAACTGAGAAAGAATATTTGATTCTCAGAGGCCAAATTTAAATCACTTGTTGAAATTTGACCCACTTGAGAAGGTATCCATTATTTTATAAGGAAAGTGACACAGATGTTATCTTCTAAGTTCAATTAAAAATAGGCAGACTTGAATCTCCAGTCTTTTGATACTTGAGAAAAGAGTAAAATCTGTAGGATTTCTCTAATTCTCACACAGAATTGAAGCAATAAGAATGCCAAATACACTTTAGGTGAAAAGAAATTGGAAGGATGGGGAAGTGGTGCGTTTAATCAAAGGTTGGGAAGAAACCATGTTAGACATGGAAGATGACATGGTCTAGGTATGTACTAACTAACAGTTATTCCCATGGTAGATTTGAAAATTGCTTAACAGTCAACAATTGGTTTATCAAAATTATCTCTTCAGAACCAAAGTGAAAATGTGCTTTTTTACATTCTTAAAGTGTGAAATGGAAAAAGAACAAGTAATGTCTCTTTCTATATATATTCATAAATACAAGTGAGAAGTTCATGTAAACATACTAACTGTACTTGCTAAATGTTCAGGAAGTAGGAACAAAAAGGCGTTGGTTAAGTTTGTATTAAGACTGCATTCTAAATATGGTCTAGCTATCTTCTACATACTATTTTGTTTGGTTGGGATAGCAATGCCCTTACTTCTATTTCTTTCTATTGTCTCCCATACTCAATAGCAACTGGTGAAGCTACTTAATGAGGAACTCCTCTCCACTTGATTCCTGTTTTCTCCCTTTCTTTCCTCTCCCATTCTTTTTTCTCTCCTTCCTTTTCCTAACATCCCTTCCCTTCTTTTCTCTTCTTGCATCCTCCTCTTTCCTATCTTGTGTTGTCCTTAATTCTGAGCACAGCAAATGATTCAATGGAAGAAAAAGGCGCTTTTATTGATTTGGTGAACAGCTGTCAAGATCCACTGAGCTCTAGGAACTGAGTTAGGCTATCCTGGCTACAGATAATACACTTGGTTCCAACCAAGTGTATATCTGGGGTGGTAGATACAACAAGCATAGTACATGCAATTTAGCAGAGAACAGAGACAATCAGAGGGTAATAACAAAATGTGAAATGCATGTGGTGGTGGGTGTTCTGATAGGACAAGACACAAGTGATCTCAAAGTAAGAGAACTTCTCCCAATCCAAGGATGGCTCTGTACCATTTATATGTTAAAATATAGAAACATGGTCTGAATATGAGGGAAGCTTTGAATTTCAAAGGATTTTATTAGATACTGATAACTGGTCAAATTTCTCCTGGCTATTGAATTTTTGAGCCTACAGCATATTTATTATGAAATTAACAAGGTGAATAAAAGATTCCTGAGTAAAGTTTATGAAATTGTGAGAAAAGTACATATTATGTTTTTAAATCATGAATTAAGTGAATTTCACTTAAACTTGTTGCTTTGAGACTTTTTTCCTTCTCATATGGAGGACTAAACCCAGGGATATTCCCCCACTGAGCTATATCCCCAGCCCTTTTTATTTTTTATTTTGAGATGGGATCTCGCCAAGTTGTCCAGGATGCCCTGGAACTTGCAATCCTCCTGCCCCAGCGCCCTGAGTAGCTGAGATTACAAGTTTGTGTTACTGCATTCAGCTGGTTTGGTTGTGTGAACAGTAGGATTTCTTTGCTCAAGTTCATATGCTGGAGGAAAAAAAAAAAGAGGGGTGGTGGATAAAACAAAAATAAGCATAGTTCTTGTTCTTGTGGGCATTCGATAAAGAAAGTAAAGTTAAACCTAGTTAACTTTAGTAAACCAGGCATTAAATATATAAAAGGAGGGAAAGGAATTCCAGCTTGGGTTTCTCAAAAGCAGAGCCTGGGAAAGAGTTGCTAATGCAATTTAAAAGTGAAGAATGCCCCAGAACTGCGTCTTCAAAAGCCAGGAGATAGGAATATTTATCCAGCTATTCCCATTGGTTGAAGTCTTCATGTAAACTCTCCCAGATCCTGCTCTGTGCTTTGCATGTGGGCCACAAGAGCTCCTGCTGGTTCTAGGATAAGGGAAGATTGCATAAAGATCTTCCCTTTGAGGCTAGACACTAAGAAGAATGTGCAAACAAAGGAATTGTTCCCTGCACCTGTATTGAAACAGAAAGACAGGGGTAGAGGGGATGTGACAGAACCAAGGCATTAACTGCAGATGGCATTTTAGGACTGCTTTTCCTGATGCAGAGCCAAAACAGGATTCAAATCTACAAGCGAGGAAAAAAAATAGTATAATGCAAATCTATCTGCTCAATTGATCTTATAAAATGGGTTTGGGGATAACAACTATCGAATCATATATCCCCATACTTATTTTTGCCAAATTGGGAAATATCCCAGAGTCATCCAAATCAAGTATCAAATATTTTGGTATTCTTGGATTTCTTTTCTCTGTGCTTAACCCCATGGTCCCATGGCTCAATGCTGTTTAAAGATGAATTGACACCATGAGGAATGAAATAGGTAGGAAGCTACAGACAGAGACAATCAGGTAGATAGCATAGGTTTTTGCCACAGGAGTAAGGAAGGACGAAATTATCTCTAGTTATGCTTTTATTTGTATTTGAATAGTGTGTTCTCACCCATCCACTAGTATAGGATAATGCTGTTTTTCTCTGAGTAACAGCAGCGTTGGGTGAGCTTGTATCATTTCATACCTGGCCAGGTATGTTTTGATAGGTAGAAGGATTTGTCCTGAAGTGATCTAAATGAAGGTGGCAGTCAGTGCCCTGTAACCAAATTCATAGGCATTTGATAGACTTTTTTATATGTGCCTATATGATGAAAATATTTCACGATAATGTTTGCAACTTAATTTTGGTGCAAAATGTTAACTGAGACATTAAGGTAAAAGCTATTTGGCAGAATCCATTGTTCTAAGTTTTCTGTAAGTTCTGTGTCTCAAAATTAAATTTCAGAAAATGTAGCATGACATATAAGTATAAAAAATATATGATTGATGAAAATGGGCTGAAAGTATAATAAGTGAGATAAAAAATAAAGAAATTTCATCGTGCAAATGAATAAACAGGTTTTGCTATAACCTCCTAGACTTTTCCAACAGAAAACAAGTATGTTATGTAACCTTAAGAAAAAACTGTCATACATTATGTGTGCTAATCTTTACATAAGGTACTTTTTCCTCTCAAAATTTTTATGATCTTCCTTTTTTTCTAACAAATATATTAATAGATTGCTTTCTGATTAATATCTTATATATTTTTAAGTAACATTGTTATAAATAATTTAAATCCCTTAATTTTGGACATTTGGTGGTTTCTAATTTCCCCCATTATAATTTTTACTGTAAGAAACATCTTGTTACATGCATCCAGGTCCATCTGTGGACAAATCTTGGTGAGATAACCTAATAGAAGTGGAACAGCTCAAAGAAAAGTGATACACTTTCAATTATAGTTTAAATAGAGGTTATTGAGATTTTATTTTCAATCAAATGGAGTAACAGAAACTGAATTTATCCTCCTGCCTAGAATAATAAAAAGAATAAAATATATAAAATAGCCATTCATAAGACATTGGACATGAAGCAAAAGAGGACCATGATCCTTTAGAAAGGGAAGAAAATATAGTTGGGTCCTACAGCTGCCCTTGCTTACTTCCTCAAGAGACTGTCCAGGTCATGGCACAGGGATAGGGGACCAGCATGGAGTCTGACAGACACCTGGAGTTGGGACGTTAGGGTTCTCTCATCCAGGAGAGCAAAGTGCTTCAATTTCATAAGGCAGTGCCACAGAGAACAGAGCTGCTCAGACAGAGAACTCCAGAAATCTTCAAAGGGTCCCTGGCAAGTATTTGATTGAGTATCTGCTCTTGCATGCATGTGAGGAAACTATATGAGGCCAGGGAAAGACATTCAAAAGAACTGGAAGAACAGGGTGCAGTATAGAAACAGTGCCCATTCCAATGCCACTGGAAAATGCCATTTGAAAAAATCTCAGGATTCATATGCACTGGGTAATATGCACAGAAGGATTTTGATTCAGGAATGTCAAACCACTGGCTTAAGAAGGAGCCCTGCTCTAATGTATGCAGCATATCCTAAAAAAAAAAAAAAAAGCATCTTATGGTATCCAACTAAATCAACCACATCTCAAAACAATTGCTAAAGAATATTTATGGAAGCCAGGCAGGCAGAAACACACCTAGAGGGCCAAAACGTTCAAAAGTTCAAAAGTTAAATAGAGACATGGAAGATACATGTATTTTTAAAAAAGAAAAGATGAATGAACGTTTTAGAAATAGAGACTACAATATTGAGATGAAAAAGTATACTGAATGGGATTAGGGGAAGATTACATTATAGTGTAGAAGAAAAATATCAGTCGTATTGAATTCATAAACAGAATCTACCCAAAATGAAACAATTCAAAAAAGAAAACAAAAGGAATATCTGTGAGTGGTAGATGATTCAAGAGGCTCAAATACACACACACACACACACACACACATACACACACCACACACACACATATATATAATTAAGAGTTCAAAAAGAAAGTAAAGATTAGTGGTGGACAGTAAAAAAGAAAAAAGAAAAAAAAAGTAAAGAAACAGTGGTCGCACCAATCTAAATTTGATTAAAATTACAAACTCAATGTGCAAGAAGCTTAACTAGTAAAATGTACTTCTTCCAAATGGTTAAAATAATGTTGCTGCTGTTACAAATACAGGATGGAGGCTGGGCCCCCTTACCGGAGGCCACCAGAGGCTGCAGGGCTGACCACTGTGGGCCTTCCCCAGGCCTCTGGCTTACTGCCTCTAGGAACTGTGAATGGCCGGATCCTTCCAGGCCAGGACAGCGCTTCCCTGAGCGCTGGGACAGGTCCAGGCCTCGCAAAGGCCTGCGTGTCCCGCCCTTCGGTCTCCCTGGTTCAGCGCCCACTTGAGCTCACGCCCGCCCTGCCCCGCACCCAAGCTTTGTTCCCCCCTTTTCCAGTCGAATTAGTCCTTCTGCACAGGTGTTTCCATTGGCCTCTGGACTCTGGAAAGTTTAGGACTGTACCTATCCCATGATCTAGTCATGGGACCCTGGAACCTGGAATTCCTGCAGAGCTGCCCTTAGGGTTCCAGGTCCCCAGCTTCTGTTCTTCACACCAAGTTGAAACTCTCTTCCGTCTCCTCAAACTCATCAATGGTCTATTATGTTTTGTTGTACTAGAACTTCTCAAACTTCGAGGGCTATGGCCGCCAAGCCCCGGGTAAGTGGAGCACCATCCTGTCCCACCTGGTGCTGGGAATGGTTTCTCCATGGAGCGGTGAGTTCTGCGCAGTCCAAGTTGAGGGGCTGCTGCTGGTTTCCTGCTCCAGGCTTTGGCTGCTGTCTCCATGCTGGTCCCAGGGCTGGGCACTCGTTTAGATTGTCTCACTGGAGTCTGGGTGACCACAGTCATCGGCCTTTGACTTCCACTGGGGGCACAGGGATGCTCCTCTGCTAACCTACTCCTGGGCGGGGTCATGGTGCTGGCAGTGGCTGGTGACCACCTTGGCCCTGAAGGCTGCTCTGTGGCTGGTCAGGCAGTACTGTTGGTGGTCGAAGTGACCATCTTAATTGTAGCTATTTTCAGAGCCAACATTTACAGGATGTGGGGGCAAGAGGGCGCCGGATGCTAGGTGTAGTAGGCCTTCTGAGCCAACTTGGGGAGGAGAGGCCGCTGCTGCTACTGCCTAAGGAGGATGTCTGTAGCTGGGCCCTGGCTGCAGGCAGTTGGGCCTGCTGCCAGGCCCTGCCTAAGTGCCAGCAGTGGGAATGACAGCTGCACACAGCAAGGCAAGGTTCTCCCTTGGATACCAGCTCCCTTTCCACCAGCCTGTCCCCTAGGAATAGGCTCTCCCTCCTGCTGCAGTGGGCTTTCTACAGGCTGATTGATCAGGAACGGAGCTTAGGTGCTGTCTCTTCTCCAGTCAAGTGCAGGAACTTGCCTAGACCTGAAAAGGCCAGGGTCCCAGACATGTTTGGGGCCTGATTCTGGGAAGAACAAAGTTGCAGGTTCAGAGAGGCTTGATCTCCAATAAACCTTAGGAATTCTAAAAAACAAAACAAAACAACACACACACACAGACACACATAAAAAAGCATGGAATTTGATTAATACTGACTGCAGGGTTTGCTTATAAAATTTCTGGACAGGGACAGGGCAATTCCCTAAAAACCTTGGATTTATATATTATTTGGCAATTATTTATAAAATTGGTGGGAAAGAGAAAACTAACCATCTGGGACAATGTATACATGAAGTGAATTCATTGTTTTTTGTTTTGAACCTCTTTGAAAATGCATTTGTTTATTAAAATAAACTTGCTTAAAACAGACGGTGGAAAATATAAATAAACGATGCTCCTTTTCCTTATTCTCTACTCTGGCTGATCCTCTGAACCCCATTTTCTTTTGTATTTGGACACCATGGAATAAAATGATGAATTTTCCCCTCCCTTTAATTGTTTTTATGATGGTGCTAAAATATTTTTAAAAATCACTAAAGAAAGAACAATGACCATTGTGACAAGTGCACTTGGGCCATCACATGGAAACAGCTGGAAAACACTGTCCCCTTGTAAGCTTCATAAATCATGCCTGGCAGAAGGCATCACCCACTGTTTAACTCCCCTGGAAAAGACTATAATGTGGGAAGTTGCAGATGGCTCTAGAATCAGAGACATTAAAAACTACTTTCAGATCTTGGATTTTGGCCTTGATAACACAGAAGAATGACCTTAGAATTCAAGGGTTTTTGAGTGTGCCCTATGATGATACCTTGGTGAATTAGGGAATGTCCTATTGGTTAAGTAGAAGACCCAGGAGGCTAAGGGAAATTAAGACAGTAAAGAGGGAAATAAAATACTTTGGGAATATTCAGGCTCTAACTACCTTCCTTTCTTTTTAATTTGGCTTTCTTTCTAAAAGTTTTTTTTTTTTAATAATAGAACATTTCAGATACATACAAATATAGAAAATATAATATCTTAATATATCTGGCACTCAGCTTAAAATGGTCTATTATGTTTGTTGTACTAGAACTTCACAAACTTCAAAAAAACATATGAAGCAACTCTGAATGTTAAAATGCATTTTCTATGCTTGATGTGAGACTCTCCATTTCTTATATTCTAGATGATTGACTCCTACTAGCTGGTGGATCACTTTCGGAGTAGCAAAGCTATATACCCCTACCTACTTCTACCCTGGCTCACTCTTTATTTTGAAGTGAACTCCGTATATAATATCATTTCATTTTAAATATTTCAACACATATCACTAAAATATGAATTAATTTTAAATACATAGCTACAATTCTATTCTTTTACTTTGGAAATTAATAATTTCTCAACACACTCAATATATAGCCATTATTTCCATTTCCCTCATTGTCTCACAGTTGTTTAGTCTCTTCTCCTGCTTGTTTGAATTAGGTGAAATAAAGTCCATCCATTGCAATTAGTTAATGCTACAATTGTTTGTTGCAATCAGTTGCTGCTTTTAAAAATTTATTTATTCTGTAGCATCTGTCTCACAGGCACACTGTCTGTTTCACTCTTTTCTTTATACTTGTTTTCAAATCAGTTTTTGAATATATTGAAAAATTTGTCATGTAGACTACTTTTACAGTAGTCTAAAATTTTCTGATTATGTGGTTTTAATTGGTATGACCCTTGGTTCCTTGTAATTCCTATAAACATGGAGCTGTTTTGATATATACTGTTCCTGGCACAGAGCTGCTAAGAATCTTGTAATTTCCTGGGATCAGAATGCTAAAATATCTTTTGTTCTAGTGTCTTTCACTCCAGTCCTGACACTTAGGTCACAAATACCTTGGAATTTCCTTGGTTATTGGTCTCTTTCCTTCTCAGGAGGCAAATCTTGGTGGACCCCTGGAGAGTCTCAGGATGGGAGACAGTCACCAAAACAAAATTAAGCCACAATTAGAAGAGGAGCACTTTCAGCCCCAATCTCCACCCTCCAGAGAGAGGAAAGAGGGTGGAGCTGGGGTAATAATCAAACATGCCCGCTTTGATAACAGACTTCAAGAAAATTTTGTTAAAGATGAGGTACAAAGAATTTCTGGTTTGGCGAACAAACTCATGTGTCGGGAGGGTGGCATACCCCAACTTGATGGGGACAGAAACTCTTGTACCCGGACACATTTGGTCCTTGCTTTATGTACCTCTTCATCTGGCTATTCATCTGTATCCTTTATCATCCTTTATAACAAACAAGTAAAGATGTTTCCTTGAGTTTTGTGTCATCACAGAAAACTACCAAACTTGAGAAAGAAGTCATGGGAACCCCGATTTGTAGCCAAGTTAGAAATGTGGATGACTTGGGTACCTACTACTTACCTGTGCCTGAAAGAGGGGACACTGCTGCAGAGTCTTTGCTAACTCCAGAGAGCTAATGTTATCACTGGATTGTAGGATACCTGATTGGTGGGGACCTTCTCCCATCACGCACTGCCATAGCTACAGAGGTTAAATTTCAAGAAATAGGGCAGAGACTTGGGAGTGTAGGAAGCAAAACCATTACATGAATGCAATTTATTAGGTAAGTAAATATCTGATTCTCTTTGTCATGTTAGATGCTATTATTGATTATTACTCCAACTCTTTAAATACTTAGAGTTGTTCAATGGTGATATTCCATCATTTCTTTATCATTTATGAGCTGACAAATATTTATAAGGACCATCTTTCCTTATCAGGCCTTTATTTACCCTATATAATTTTTTTCCAGGAAATAAAAATAAATGTGAACCTTTTTCTTTACTAATTTTCAAGTGAGCTGCTCTTGTTTGGTTTGGTTTGTTTTTTTAGTGTGAGGGAAGAGCATTGCGAACACATAGACTTAATTATACTTGATGAGTTTCATTCCACTATAGGTCTCCTTATTGATGATCAAATATTTGTTCATGGCCACCTTCTCAATTTAGGTCCTATCTAGCTGTTCTTACTAGCAAACAGACTCCCCACCTCTCTCTCCTTTCTCTCTCTCTCAAAAAAGAAAAAAAAAAAAGAAGAAGCCATAAGATTTTAACAACATATTCAGAATAGTCTGAATATTGGTTTAAAAAGAAACAGAAAAAACTCAATTTTTACCCATTGGGTAGTATAACATCAAGGAACTCTGATGAGTCTGTCTGTGTCCTGGCTCCAGCACACCACTGCTCCTGAAATTTGTTGGTATAACATTCATGTCTTTGAGTACTTCCTGATATAACAAGAGATCCCTGGCTTGTTTTGTACATTTCCTGTTTCCTGTCTAGATTCAGCCATTTCTCTGAGCCACTCTGTTTTCTGTTAGTGGAATACAGAGAAGGTAAGCATCATGGAAGCACTTCAGTACTTTTGCCTCTAGACCAATCCAGGGATAGATCTAGAGCTTCTTTTCAAAGATAATGTACATATGAGTGTATACTAAGATTTCTGATTTAAGTCCAGGACTGCAATGCTTTTACTTGACTTTATCTTTCATCCATTCCTCTTTTCTTCCACAGAGAAAATCTGAGTTCCTAATGAATCAACATAATCACCCATCTGATTTATGCCACAATCCATGTGCAGTAATTTGAGAATAAGAATACCAACACTGTCTCCCACAATGGGTTACTGAAAATATCTTAAGTTTTTGTGTTGTTGTTTTGATGTAGTCCTTTTCGTCTGATTATATATACCACCAGGAATATGTAATCAATTTACTGTGCTATAAAGTTCCTTGAAATAATCTCTCCCTTGAAGTTAAGCTACCCACTTGGTAAACACTTAAGTTTTTTTTTTCTGTTTCTTTTTTAAACCAATGTTGCATTTGCTTTTTAGCACTGTTTTTGAAAATTTTTTATGCTAAAATTATGTAAAATTTTCAGTCATATTTGCAAAGTAAAAATATATTCAAAGAAGTTTGTTTGTCTATGCTTGTTCTCTCCACCAAACTTCCTCCTTCCGCCACAGATATTATTTCTAATAAAGGTTTTGGTTTTTCCTTCCATTTAAAGATTATGTACATATGTGTGTGTTTCTTTTCATTCCTTTCTTATGTGAACTATACTATGCACAATTTCCCCCATATCATTCCTTCACTTGATATACTGTGGAAGTCAACCTATGTGGACATCCTTTCCCTGTCGTGACTGCTACTCTATAGTACCCTATCATGTGGACAAGATGTTATTTAATCAACCTGTAATTCAGTGATGAATTTGTGGATTATTTATAGTCTTTTGATATTGCAAATAGTGCCATCCTTGTGTTTTTGCCAGCATATTTTAAGGATAGATACTTTGAAGTGTCTTTGCCATAGGAAAAAATAAAAGTATATTTAATTTTACTAAATAAAATTTTTTCTTGATCACCTGAAATGCAAAAAGTAGAGAAGAGTAGAAGTCTTGAAGCTCAGAATCATCAGTCACTGGTACCAATTTCTGTGTTTATATCAGACTCCATGACTTTAACAAACTCTTAGTACTGCTAAGAAATCTTTGGGTTTTCACAACTATTCCATTCATTTATTCCTAGAAACATTAAATTTTAGAGGAAGTTTTAATGTGATTTAATTTGTTTTAAAGATAGTATGTATAAAATTGTAAAATAAAATTTTTATAAAATTTTAGAGTTGACATATGTTAAAATATTTCCATTCATCAAAAAAGAGGGACAGAGAATAGATAGTAAATGAAATAACCAAGATTGCATATTACTGACAGAACCAGAGTTCAAATATAGGTCTTATTCTCTACCAATTCCCCTTTATCTATATCTGAGATTCTCAAACTGGTATGCCAGAAGACACAGGATTTTATAGAAATAGTTGGAGTATATCCTTGGAACCTGATTTCATGGTTAGTAATTCAATTCCAGGGTAAGTCAACTTGATTCCTTAGGAAATAATCTAAAACATTTTTTTTTATTTAAACAGGCAGAGATTTTAAAGTAGAATGTTAAAAAGTAACCTTATGAATTTTTAATGATAAAATATGGCACATTGAAAGCCTTTCCCTGCATACCATCTAGTGTGTGACAACACTGTAACTCTAGGGTACCAGAGCCTTCTCCTTGGAGTTGGTGGAAATCGTTCCCATCAGTCTGGTACTTAGCATCTTCACATCCTCCCTGATTTGGGCCAGGTATGTGAAAGAGGGTGAGAACGAAAATGAGGAAGCTATTGGTTTATCCTGACCCCAGAGATAATTTGGTTTCATTCCAATCCAGAGTTAGGGAAAAGAAAAAGAAGTACTCTGCCCTCCTCACCCAGGACTCTCTCAAATATACTGGAGAGAAGTTCTGAGATTTCAGGGGCCAAAAATTTTTGGCACCTGATGCTACTTATCAGGTAAAGACATGACAAAAGGAAGGCAAGAATTACTGTAGGAAAAAAACATCTTTTTTCAAATGTTTTCAAGAGGAATTTGTATTCTTAATGGCTGTCACGTAAATGTCTGAGGATAGAAAATCACATTCTAAACAAAGACTAATTATGAAGAAAAGTTACTATAGCCTAACTAGTTGTGGTTTAATCTGAATGATTTGCCATTCCTTTGAGGGCCCATTAACTCATATCTTCAGAAGAATTATGAGAATTAACCTCTAAAATCAATGCAGAATGTGAAAATAAATACAAGCAAAATAAAAAAAATACTCACTCCATAGAATGTATGTGGTTCTCTACATATTCTTCTACACAGTAATTTCTTTGCAAATCTTAAACTTGAACAGAAGGGAAAGCTATATGCGAATGCCTGAGCATTCAACCCATTTTGTTTTGAAGTTAACTATTAGATTTAAAAGAAAGTTCTGAAGTTTGCTTGCAGTGTTTATGCCTTTCTTATTCAATCTTGTCAACCTTAAATATCAAGGATTACATTTAGGTGGTACAAAGACATAAGCAGAGACCAGTTATTAAAGGCAAAAGTCTATTCTGATTGGTTGTTGTCAGTGTGTTTTGGTTACTGTGTTTGTTAAATGTAGGATCATAGGAATCAAATGAGATGCTGAAATTGAAGCTTACTGTGTATAGCAAGCATACTGGGTACTTTTAGTCACAGATCACAGGAAATGATGTTTATAGCTTATAGTATTATTTTTCATGTGATAAAGTATTTTTAAAGATTGTAGTCATCTTCTTAAGTTACTATGACTAAAACTAGATCCCAGAAAAAAGAAATGTGATTAAGTCAAATTAATCGAAATGGCCCTGCCAATAAGCCCCAGGAACATGTCTAGCTAATTAAGATGAAAAGTTCTGAGGATTGGCCTTAATGGATGATTTTAGAGACAAGGTTGCCTTTTGCGTGCTGTTTCCTGCTAAAAGTTTGCATGTTTGTGCTCTGGGAAGCAATTGTAGTTTTTTGAGTTGGAAAGTTGCTTACACTCTCACGCAACTTAGAAGAAGAGTTAGTGGCTTAAAAACAGTGGAAAAATAAGACTAGCTGGGAAAGGCTTTAGGGACATTTTAAATGTTTTTGAATCTTTTGCCTCAATATGTTTTTAGTTATTTGATCACCAAAATGTGCTTTTTTTTTTCCATTGACGAATTTGCATAAAGTATCTATTTGACTAGACCAACTATTTGGAGTTTGCAGGATACAAAAAAGCAAAACATAGCAAACTATCTACACTGGGCAAGGCATTTATGAGGCCATTTTTCATACCCTAAGATTTGATATTGATTCAAAAGCCTTTGGAAGACCAGGGAATTGAGGGATTCATTTGGAAGAACTTCTGTAAATAAAAGGGGGACAATCAACTGGATACTACACTCACTTCACACCATGTGAGCTGCATGGGGTGGCAAGTAGGCACTATTCTGGTATAGTCACACTGGGCAAGTGAGTGAGTGATTGACAGCTGGCAGTTGAGGGCATACACATTCTGTGGACTATAGCCCTTCACCACCAATCCCTCCAGCAATGCAGCCTAACAAAGTATGTTTCCCAACCAACATACAGCACTCACCCTGAGAAGAATTCTGATAGGTTTAATTCGTTTCCTATTATTTCTTATGTTTTAGCACCTCTTACAAATAGGCCCTTGGAAATAGCCTGACTGGCTCCTATATGAAGTGCAAAGCAAGCCATAGGTATAAAGCAGGGCCTGGGTGTTTCAATCACAACTGTTTTGACTTCTGGATCTCTGCCTCTAACAAGCTGTGTGTCTTTGGACAATTCACTTAGCTTTTATAACCCTTAGCTTTTTCATCTGTAAAATGGCAATAACTATATATTTTAAAAGTTGATAAATATTGAAATGCAAAGACAAACTTCAAAAGGATTGCATTTATCTCTGGGACCTAATGTCTGTGTTACATCAAACTCAGTTTGTTATGACAGTAAGTTAAAGTAATTGCTGATATCAACAGTTTTTGATTTATACAAAAAGTAGTTTTATATAGTTTAAGCTAATTTTACTGTGTCCAAAGAATAAGTGGAGATAAAGTATTAAACTGATGATTAAAAATTTGACCACATATCAATGCTGTACAAAACACTTAATATGTATTCTATCCCATATCTTTAATTGCCCACATACCTGTCTTGAGGCTTAGGATATTATTAAAAGCTATGTTTGCATTCAAATATTAGTTTCTTTGGGAAACAGTTTCTGTGCCTTTCTATATTTACTCCTGAAAACAGAAACTCCTTAACATAAACAGCTCAATATTGCTAAAAGTGTGAATTTTTTTGCTCATGAGCATTATTACAATTACAAAAAGGACAAAGGATAAGAAAAACAAAACAAAACACACTGCTCTTTATTTGTGTTTTTGTACTTTATACTTTGCCTTTACGTATCCTGTGATTTTCCTAAGCAGGGATAATCAGGTTGCTGCCTATGTTGCAAAACAAACGACATGATCAACATATTGTTCAAAGCAGCTCAATTTCTAAAGCTCTTTCCATTGGAAGGAACAGGAGAAGAGCGTGCGGTGTCTTCTTTCGTGCTAGCCTCAAAACACAGAGTCTTTGGAATACATACTAGGCATCTCATTCAGAGACTTTGGGCAGGAATCACAAAGGAATCGCGTCTGTGGCAAAAGCCAAAATGAAAGTCAGTTGTTTCTTCTTTCTTTGCCAGTTCCAATGGCAGGCCCTGGTCTGCAGACTTCAGAATTTTAAAATGTCTTTCCAGCAAGGAATTGCTTCCATGTTTGTCTTCTTTTTGTTAAGACTGCATCTTTTCTCACGATGTTCTTCTTGCATCTTGTCCAGGAACCTTTTCTGGTTTGGAAGTGATCTGAGTTTCCTCTTAATGGAAACCAAGCCCCCAATCTACACTCATCTAAGTTTCTTCCTGCTTTCATGTATCTTGGACCATGTCTTGCCAAAAAAAGAACGAAATCCATTTGGGCAAAGGCCATGAAATCAAACAGTTTTTATGAGACTTCACATTCTTGACTGAGTACTAGAGAATTCCATTCTTAAATATTTTGATCTGCAAGTTAGAAGGAGATGGCCCCCCACCCAAACAAGAGTGGCAGTGAGTAACAAAACCTCAGGTGCACAATGGTAGTCTTGAAGTTATTGTGATGCTCTTAACCTCCACATGTCTTTCTTCTCTATTATGTCCTAAAATGAGGAAGCCTGTGAAGTCTTTTTTTTTTTTTTTTTAAACAGAAGATTTTCGCTTTCCAGAAGTTGGAAGGAAAGTCTGGAGGATAAAGTCAGTGAGTCTTGGAGTGCATCTATTCTCCTCCCTCAATACGCACTGTGGAGACAGAGACAAAGGAAACAATTCCTGCCTAGAAGGATTTCCTCAGCCAGTTAGAGAGGAAAAGATAAAAACCTTATGAACTGGGATGCAAGTGTGCCTCGGTTGCTGTGGGAAATCTAAGGGAGTTCACTAACTGATGGGTTGAAGGAACAGATATTTATGTCCCACAACAAGATCAGGAGACATTTTGACAACAATGTAAATCAACACACTTCTCATCTAGGAAAATGCAAGAGCAAAAGCATAAGAGCTGGCATGAAGCACTGGTTCTCGAACTTGGGAACGTAGGAAAATATTTAATGATACTGATGGCTGAGTTGCATCCCCAGGAATTTGGATATAATTGGTATAGGGTTTGAGTTGGACATTGGGATTTACAGACACTCCCTTGGTCATTAGAATGTGCCACACAGGTTGGGAGCCTTGTAAACTGTCCTCTACCTGAAATACAGAGTTTAGGGGGAACAGGTAAAGATAATGGTTGTAAAGTAGGTGGAGTTGCTGTGTCATGCTCAGGCTTAGTATCAAAGGCAGTAGAATATTCCTGAGGGATTTGTGCAGGTGGATGCCAAGGCAAAATTTATATATTAAAATGAGGCTTTGATAGGTGGCCAGTGAATGGACAGACTGTGAATGTGCCATTGTCAGTGTATGTGTGGGTGGGGTGGGAAGGGGCAGGATGCTGGAAAAAGGAAATATTAGAGCTGGAATCAGAAAGCTGAAGATGGTGGCAGGACTCCATAGCTAGTGCCTCCTGATGAGCCCGGGAGGTATCACCCTCACGCCCGCCTCTTCCAGTGCTGCAACATGAAGGGAAGGCTTCATCTGTATTACCTTGACAATCATCCCCTGTGCTTTCCTTTAATTTGCTTGTGGAGAAAAGTCCTAAAGGAACTGCTGCAGAGCTCAGAGCTAATCAGAGTGCAAGCATCTTTTAATGAAGAAAAGGAGGTAATTCAATGGGCTTTTTCCTTTCCTCCCGTCCTTTTTACAAGCCAAGGCACATTTCTTTGCTTTACTACCTTTGCTCCACTGAAACCTACAGCAATTTTTAAAAAGTCATTTGCCTGAGTTCTCTGAGCTTATCTTGCTTTCTTACTGAAACCACCAACAAGTGGGAAGGAATCACCACTCCCTGAGGAACTAAACCCACAGAACTGCTTGTCCTGGAGGTATATTTCTCTTGTCCCACTGAAGTATTGATTTCTTCTGGTATAGTCCTTAAACCGCTAAACAGCTTGCAAACGACCTATCAGAGTAACTCTGGACAGAAGAGATGTAGCAATGGTTTCTGGCTAATTAGCAGGGCGAGTTCTGGCTTATGTAACAGTTACCTCTGGCAATTTGTCCCAACACCCCTTCTGGCAGCAAAATACTGCAGTATTTTTTAATGGTAGGAGTTTGGCCGGTTTTCAGCCAACCGGCCTTTGCATTTTGCTGGCTGCAATTAAAGTTACTGTTTCCTTCACCTTGTTTCCAGCCAGACCTGGTTCTGTAAATATGTCACTGGGGGTTTGCAGAGAGCTGTGTTCTGCCTCAGTGCCTTCAGTCCATTATTTCAGTTCAAAAAGTCATCACAGCTTTAGACAAAGGGGCCCCGTGATGTATCTGACCTTAATCCCAGGTGTCAGTTGGACCTATCAAGGAGTTAGAACGGTTTCAGATTTTAAAGACACTTTACAGTTTGGAAAGAGGATTTTAGAATTGTCACCAGACAGAGTAGCTGTCTGTGTGGTCAAGCCATTAGGAGATGCCTTATGTACCTCACACCACTTATCACCAGGGTGTAGTCAGCTGCTGTCAAAGAGGCACACTGATTCCAAGGAGTTTAAACAGGAGAAGGAGGTTCCATTTTTCAGAAAATTCAGTGTCTCCTCTTTACCTTTTTAGCCCTGCCAGGATCTGAAGTGGCTAGTACGGACATGGATAAAAACAGAACCTCCTTATTTACCTTTGCTGGACCTAGGCATTTTCTTTAAAATGGATGGGTACATAGTGAAGAGAAAAACTAAGTGTATTATGCAAGAAACACAGTTTAAAAAAAATCATAAGTATTGTTCTCTCCAAAGGGAAAATAAAGACTTCCTTTGTCTTGGTGTCTCTGAATGACTGAGACCAAGACAATGGAGGACCCTTGAAAGTGTGAAAAAAGAACCCCACCCTCAATGCCAGGTGTGTCTACTCTGTGGTCCCTCTTCACCCATCTCCTTCACAGTTAAGAGGCTCAAGGTGTCACTTCTAAGTTTTTCTCTAGCAATAAAATTTCCCTAAGTAATTGTATTTCCTAGGGGTAAGAAAAAAAATAAAGAATCAATATGTATGTTTTGCTGTGGTTCAGATGCGGTTTTCCCAAGGTAGATACATGTGTTGGAAGCTTGGTCCCCAATGTAGCAATGTGGGAGGTGACAGAACCCATAAGAGATGGATCCCAGTGGGAAGTAATTGGGTCATTGGGAGCACTGGTCTCAGAAGGAATTAATGTAGCTCTCATGAGACCCTAGTTATTTCTCAAAGAGGGTTGTTACTGAAAAAGGAAAGCAGCACTGGCCCCTTCCCACTCTGGCTTCTTCCCTCATCATCTCACTGGATATCCTGCCATGATGCCATCCACTATTCATCCCTTACCAGGAACTGAATCAGGGGGCTGCCCAAAACCTCTTTTGTTTTTACATGACCCAGGATTAGTTATTTTATTATAACAATGAAAATCGAGTCATTTGGAACATATAAATATAACAGCCTTCACAGTGTCAAGGATGAATTTTGAAGAGATATGTTTAGAAGTGCTTCTCATTCCAGAAAATAATAAATAATATATCTAACTATCCCAGAATGACTCGAATGTATTCCTTCTTCATATTCTGGTGATACCACTCTGTTTACTTCCAGTTGGGTAATGATAAACTCTGTAGTACCTGTTAATCTCTATTGTAAAAGGGAGGATTCATTATTGCCTCCTATGTCGTCAGCAGCAGGTTGGAAGGACAGAGAACAGTGGAAGGGCCCTGGGTCAGAGCTACAGAGGATCCATCAGCTGTCTCTGCTCTCCTGTATTTTAATCTTTATCCAAACAACACTAAAGAACTAGTTAGCAGGGCCACTTGAATTTACTAAAATTAACTGATTCAGTCATGTTGCATTGTTCAGCACGCTGAAGTGAGAATTTAAAAAAGAAATCTAGCTGGCACTAACCTAGATGGGTATTTGTTCTGGCACACATAAGCAGGCAAAGTAACCTGAAATTATAAAACTAAATAATTCATGAATATGTCTAATGTTTTATCTGGAACCAGTGACTGTTTTATTATCCAAATTTTAACCCTTGCATCTCAAAAGGTAGATTAACTTGGAAAAACTCAAAAGAAAACCAAATGAATTATGAAACCATAGAACAGCGCAAAATATTATGTTGCTCTTTCTTTGGCCAGTAGCAAAAATTTAATCAGTGCATCTGCAAAAAGTGTACTATAACTTGGTAAATTACCACCAAATGAAGATTCCTGTGTGCACCACCAAGATAAAGAAATAGAATATTTCCAGAGCCTCAGGAGACTAGAATATTTCCAGGATCTTAGAAGATTTCCTGAAGTCTTCTCTCAGTCACTAACTCCCTTCTTGAAGACACTCTCTCTCCTTACTTACAGATTGGTTTAGCTTGCTTATAAATTTTGAATGAATAAAATGATGTGTGTGTGTGTGTGTGTGTGTGTGTGTGTATTGCACCAATGATTGAGCCACATCCCCAGCCATTTTTATTTTGAGACAGGATCTCACTAGGTTGCTTACAGCCTCACTGAGTTGCAGAGGATGGCTTTGAACTCATGATCCTCTTATCTCAGCCTCCAGAGCCACTGGGATTAAAGGCATGCACCATCAGGCCAGCCCCTTGCTAATATTAAATAATAAAGACATATTGTCTATATTCTTCCAATCTATTTAATTTTATCTATGTTCAAATATTTTTATTGCTATCTCATTAAGATTTTAATTGGCAAACTGGAGTCTCTCATTCCAAGTGCAATAAGCCAGTCTCCCAAAATCAAAGGTTGAATGGTTTCTCTGCTATGTAGAAGCTGATTCAAAATGGGAGGAGAGAGATTTAAGAGAGAGAGAGAGAGAGAGAGAAAGGGGAAAAAAGGGAGAGGGAATTTCATCAAAATAGAGGAAAGAGCAGTAGAGTAGACAAAGAGAATTGAGGGGGAGGAAGATGGGAGGGGAAAACAAAAGAAAAGTGAAATGAATCCGACCAAACTTTCCATAAATGTGTCCATGGATGTGCCATGGTGGGTCTCAGCATCAGGCACATCCACAGGACACTAATTATAAACAACAAGAAAGTAAACTGTAAATGGATTGAAGAAGGATCTGTGGAGTGGAGGCTAGGGGAAGGGAGGGAGAACAGGGGAGTGGTGGGGACAGAATTGGAAGGGGTTGTGTTCCATGCTTTTGTAATAATGTCAAGATGTATACTGGTGTTGTATATAACTAAAAAGAATAAAATTTTTTGAAAGAAAAAATAATATTTGATCACTTTTTTACATATATTTATTGGCATTTGAAGGTCCACTCTTAAGAAGTTTCTTTTACAAAAAATTTTTATTTTATTAGTTTATTTTTTTATGTGATGCTGAGGATCTAACCTAGGGCCTCACACATGCTAGGCAAGTGCTCTACCGCTGAGCAACAATCCCAGGCCAACAGTTAGTTGTTTTTTTTCTTTCTTTCTTTATTTATTTTTTATTTTATTTTATTTTTTGTATTGGTTGTTCAAAACATTACAAAACTCTTGACATATCATTTTTCATACATTCGATTCAAGTGGGTTATGAACTCCCATTTTTACCCCAAATACAGATTGCAGAATCACATCGGTTACACATCCACATTTTTACATAATGCCCTATTAGTAACTGTTGTATTCTGCTACCTTTCCTATCCTCTACCATCCCCCTCCCCTCCCCTCCCATCTTCGCTCTCTACCCCATCTGTTGTAATTTAATTCTTTCTCTTGTTTTTTTTCCCCTTCCCCCTCAAATTCTCTTATATGTAATTTTGTATATCAATGAGGGTCTCCTTCCATTTCCATGCAATTTCCCTTTTCTCTCCCTTTCCCTCCCACCTCATGTCTCTGTTTAAAGTTCATCTTTTCCGCCTGCTCTTCCTACCTGCTCTGTTCTTAGTTGTTCTCATTATATCAAAGAAGACATTTGGCATTTGTTTTTTAGGGATTGGCTAACTTCACTTAGCATAATCTGTTCTAATGCCGTCCATTTCCCTGCAAATTCCATGATTTTGTCATTTTTTAGTGCTGCGTAATACTCCATTGTGTATAAATGCCACATTTTTTTTATCCATTCATCTATTGAAGGACATCTGGGTTGGTTCCACAGTCTAGCTATTGTGAATTGTGCTGCTATGAACATCGTTGTGGCAGTATCCCTGTAGTACGCTCTTTTAAGGTCTTCAGGGAATAGTCCGAGAAGGGCAATAGCTGGGTCAAATGGTGGTTCCATTCCCAGCTTTCCCAGGAGTCTCCATACTACTTTCCAAATTGGCCGCACCAATTTGCAGTCCCACTAGCAATGTACAAGAGTACCCTTTTCCCCACTTCCTCTCCAGCACTTGTTGTTGTTTGACTTCATAATGGCTGCTAATCTTACTGGAGTGAGATGGTATCTTAGGGTGGTTTTGATTTGCATTTCTCTGACTGCTAGAGATGGTGAGCATTTTTTCATGTACTTGTTGATTGATTGTATGTCCTCCTCTGAGAAGTGTCTGTTCAAGTCTTTGGCCCATTTGTTGATTGGGTTATTTGTTATCTTATTGTTTAATTTTTTGAGTTCTTTGTATACTCTGGATATTAGGGCTCTATCTGAAGTGTAAGGAGTAAAAATTTGTTCCCAGGATGTAGGCTCCCTATTTACCTCTCTTATTGTTTCTCTTGCTGAGAAAAAACTTTTTAGTTTGAGTAAGTCCCATTTGTTGATTCTAGTTATTAACTCTTGTGCTATGGGTGTCCTATTAAGGAATTTGGAGCCTGATGCCACAATATGTAGATAGGGGTCAACTTTTTCTTCTATCAGGCGCAGAGTCTCTGATTTGATATCAAGCTCTTTGATCCATTTTGAGTTAACTTTTGTGCATGGTGAGAGAAAGGGATTCAGTTTCATTTTTTTGCATATGGATTTCCAGTTTTCCCAGCACCATTTGTTGAAGATGCTATCCTTCCTCCATTGCATGCTTTTAGCCCCTTTATCAAATATAAGAAAGTTGTAAGTTTGTGGATTGGTCTCTGTGTCCTCTATTCTGTACCATTGGTCCACCCACCTGTTTTGGTACCAGTACCATGCTGTTTTTGTTACTATTGCTTTGTAGTACAGTTTGAAATCTGGTATCGCTATACCTACTGATTCACACTTCCCTGCCTAGAATTGCTTTTGCTATTCTGGGTCTTTTGTTTTTCCATATGAATTTCATGATTGCTTTATCTATTTCTGCAAGAAATGCCATTGGGATTTTGATTGGCATTGCATTAAACCTATAGAGAACTTTGGGTAATATCGCCATTTTGATGATGTTAGTTCTTCCTATCCATGAACAGGGTATATTTTTCCATCTTCTAAGGTCTTCTTCTATTTCTCTCTTTAGGGTTCTGTAGTTTTCATTGTATAAATCTTTCACCTCTTTTGTTAAGTTGATTCCCAAGTATTTTATTTTTTTTGAGGATATTGTGAATGGGGTGGTTGTCCTCATTTCCATTTCAGAAGATTTGTCACTGATATACAGGAATGCCTTTGATTTATGCATGTTGATTTTATATCCTGCCACTTTGCTAAATTCACTTATTAGCTCTAGTAGTTTCTTTGTAGACCCTTTTGGGTCTGTTAGATATATTATCATATCATCCGCATATAGTGATAATTTAAGTTCTTCTTTTCCTATTTTTATGCCTTTAATTTCTTTTGTCTGTCTAATTGCTCTGGCTAGTATTTTGAGGACTAAATTGAATAGAAGTGGTGAGAGAAGACATCCCTGTCTTGTTCCAGATTTTAGAGGGAATGCCTTCAGTTTTTCTCCATTCAGAATAATGCTAGCCTGAGGCTTAGCATATATAGCTTTTACAATGTTGAGGTAAGTTCCTGTTATCCCTAGTTTTTCTAGTGTTTTGAACATAAAGGGATGCTAAACTTTGTCGAATGCTTTTTCTGCATCTATCGAGATGATCATGTGGTTCTTATGGTTAAGTCTATTGATGTGGTGAGTAACATTTATTGATTTCCGTATATTGAACCAGCCTTGCATCCCGGGGATGAATCCTACTTGATCATGGTGCACAATTTTTTTTGATATGCTTTTGTATTCGATTTGCTGGGATTTTATTGAGAATTTTTACATCTAAGTTCATTAGAGATATTGGTCTGTAGTTTTCTTTCTTTGAAGTGTCTTTGTCTGGTTTCGGGATCAGGGTGATGTTGGCCTCATAGAATGAATTTGGAAGAGCTCCTTCTTTTTCTATTTCTTGAAATAACTTGAAAAGTATTGGTATGAATTCTTCTTTGAAGGTTTTGTAAAACTCTGCTGTATCTCCATCCAGTCCACGGCTTTTCTTGGTTGGTAGTCTTTTGATGGCTTCTTCAATTTCCTCCTTTGTTATTGGTCTGTTTAAATTGTGTGTATCTTCCTAACTCAATCTGGGCAAATCATATGACTTAAGAAATTTATCGATATCTTCGCTATCTTCTATTTTATTGGAATATAGAGTTTCAAAATAATTTCTAATTATCTTCTGTATTTCTGTAGTGTCCTTTGTGATATTGCCTTTTTCATCCCGTATGTTAGTAATTTGAGCTTTCTCTCCTCTTCGTTAGCATGGCTAAGGGTCTGTCGATCTTATTTATTTTTTCAAAGAACCAACTTTTTGTTTTATCAATTTTTTTCAATGGTTTTTTTTTTGTTTCAATTTCGTTGATTTCTGCTCTGATTTTAATTATTTCTTGCTTTCTACTACATTTGCTGTTGTTTCGCAGTTCCTTTTCTAGGGTTTTGAGATGAAGTATGAGTTCATTTATTTGTTGGTTTTTCCTTTTTTTAAGGAATGAACTCCAGGAAATGAATTTCCCTCTTAAAACTGCTTTCATTGCGTCCCATAGATTCCGATATGTTGTGTCTGTATTTTCATTCATCTCTGAGAATTTTTTGATTTCCTCCTTTATGTCTTCTGTAACCCATTGATCATTCAGTAACATATTGTTCATTTTCCAGGTGATGCAGGATTTTCCCTTCCTTCTTTTATCATTGATTTCCAGTTTCATTCCATTATGATCAGATAAGTTGCATGGTATTATCTCCACACCTTTATATTTACTAATAGTTGTCTTATGGCATAATATATGGTCTATCTTTGAGAAGGATCCATGTGCTGCTGAGAAGAACGTGTATCCACTTGATGATGGTTGATATATTCTATAAATGTCAGTTAAGTCTAGGTTATTGATTGTGTTATTGAGTTCTATAGTTTCTTTATTCAGCTTTTGTCTGGAGGATCTGTCCAATGGAGAGAGCGGTGTGTTGAAGTCACTCATAATTATTGTATTGTGGTCTATTTGACTCTTGAACTTGAGGAGAGTTTGTTTTATGAACATTGCAGCACCATTGTTTGGTGCATGTATATTGATAATTGTTATGTCTTGTTGGTGGATGGTTCCTTTTAACAGTATATAGTGTCCTTCTTTATCCCTTTTGATTAACTTAGGTTTGAAGTTGATTTTATTCGATATGAGTATGGCCACTCCTGCTTGCTTCCGAGGACCATGTGAGTGGTATGATTTTTCCCAACCTTTCACCTTCTGCCTGTGTATGTCTTTTCCTATAATATGAGTCTCCTGAAGGCAGCATATTGTTGGATTTGTTTTTTTAATCTAGGTTATTAGCCTATGTCTCTTAATTGGTGAATTTAAGCCATTAACGTTTAAGGTTACTATTGAAATATGGTTAGTACTACCCGTCATGCTTGTTTATTTATTTATTTTAATATGGCTAGTTATTCCTTTTTGGTTATTTTTTTCCTTCCCTTTACTGAGTTACCTCCCACTGTTAGTTTTGGGTGCTGTTTTTCAATTCCTCTTCTTGTAGTGTTTTGCTCAGAATGCCTTGCAGTGCTGGTTTTCTGGCTGCGAATTCTTTTAACTTTTGTTTATCATGAAAGATTTTAATTTCATTGTCAAATCTGAAGCTTAATTTTGCTGGATACAGTATTCTTGGTTGGAATCCATTATTTTTCAGCGTTTGAAATACATTGTTCCAGGATCTTCTCGCTTTCAAAGTCTGTGATGAAAAATCAGTCGTTAACCTAATTGGTTTACCCCTGAATGTAATCTGCCTCCTTTCTCTCGTAGCTTTTAATATTCTCTCCTTGTTCTGTATGTTGGCTATCTTCATAATTATATGTCTTGGAGTTGGTCTATTACGGTTTTGAATGTTTGGGGTCCTGTAGGCTTCCAGGATTTGGCAATCCATTCCATCTTTCATCTCTGGGAAGTTTTCTAGGATTATTTCATTTAATAGGTTGTCCATTCCTTTGGTTTGAACCTCTATACCTTCTTCTATCCCAATGACTCTCAAGTTTGTTTTTTTTATGACATCCCATATCTCTTGGATAGATTGCTCATGAGATTTAAGCATCTTTTCTGTGTTGACTATATTCTTTTCAAGTTGATAAACTTTGTCTTCATTATCTGATGTTCTGACTTCTACTTGATCTAGTCTATTTGTAATATTCTCGTTAGAGTTTTTAATTTGGTTTATGGTTTCCTGCATTTCTAGGATTACTGTTTGTTTTTTTTTTTAAATCTCTATCTCCTGGCAAAGCTCGTTCTTTGCAGTTTGAATTTGTTTGTTTAATTCATTTTCAAAATATACTTTCATTGCTTGGACTTGCTGTCTCATGTCTTCTCTAATATTCCGTTCCATCTGAGTTAGGTATGCCTTGAGTTCTTTCCCTGTCCATGTTTCTGATGCTTCTAGGTCCTCCTGTATATTTAAGTTGTCCTGCATTGTTTGTAATCCTTTTTTCCCTTGTTTTTCATGTTGTTCACGTTACTTTCCAGCTCTGTTTGACTGCTGTGTAACTGCTTTCTCCTATAAATTTGTTTTGGTTTTGTATATCTCTGTTGTCTCTCCTTTGTGGTGGGAGATTACGCCTAGAAATGTTGGGCTTTATTGTACTTTAATGCTGATTCATTCAATTCATAAAAGGCTTCCGGATTCTGTTTGTTTTGGTTTTTATAGTTCCACTATCTCTCCTTTGTGTTAGGAGACAATGTTTAGAGATGTTGGATTTAATTGTGATTTAAGGTAAATTCATTGGTTTCATTAAAGGCCTTCAGATTTTGATGGCATATAGAGAACTGAAGTTTGGACTTAGGATTTTATGTTAAGGTCGGGCGATTTGATGGTATGGAGGTTAGTATATATTAGCTTCTTTAGGGGGTTACTCAAATGCAGGCGGATATTAACAAGAGAATAGACAGGAGTACTTGGGGGTAGTTAAGGGCTTAGGCGGACTATAGACCTATTCGTAGTATTCATCTATTTGCATTTAGTAAGTTATATGTAGTCTGGGTGTTCATGCTGTTTTATTGTTGCAATCTGTCGGATACTGGCGTTGGTGACGTCAGCTCTCCAAGATGGTGGCTGCTGGCTTCCTTGGTGGACTTTCCGTTGTGGGGGATAGAACTGGACCGCTTCCTTCCCCGTCTCAAACCCTGAACTCAGCACGGAGCTCAGTGAGGGCACAGCCGGCAGGACTCCACAGAATCTGTAGCGCTGTTTCTCTGTGCTTGCTGGTCGCTTCTCGTTGGCGCCCCGCTCTCTGTAGCCGGGGGGCGGGCCGCGGGGCATGCGGATCGGTCAGCCTGGATCTCTGGTCGCACAGTTGGCTCGCGTTTGAGACTCAGTAACCGGTTCTCGGTGATGGAAATCCTTCCTCAAGGTTTCGGTGCACCCCAATTTTGCTGGAAATTCCTAACAAGATAGCTTTTTGTCGTTCTAACTCGTTATTCACCTGCACAGTGACGCGGTACACGGGGTGTGCTGCACTCTGTTCGCGGCCATCTTCCTTCCCCCTCTATTTATTTATTTATATGTGGTGCTGGGGGATCGAACCCAGAGCCTCACCTGTGCTAGGGAGGTGCTGTACTGCTGAGTCACAACCCCAGCCCCCATGAAGGTTCTATTTAAGTTATTTGCTTCTCTTTCCTTTGGTTTTCTGTGTTTAAAAAAAATGTAAAGTTTGTGAGTATATTCTGGATATACAATGCAGAATTAGCCTGACTTAGAATAACAGTTTTTTGTTTTGTTTTGTTAATTTTGTCTGGTTTCAATGTGGTATAGACTGTTTTTCTGGAACTTAATCAATTTAAATGTCTATTTGAAAATGTTTGGCGTAATTTATTTGTAAAAACCTACTATCTTCATGATGACTTTTAGAATTCTTGGTATTAATTTATGACTTTTATATTGATCAATTTTCCTGAAGTCTTATCAGTTTTATCAATATTTCCAATAGACCGATATTGCTATTCATTGATCTTCTCTGTTTTATATTTGTGTCTCTTTAAGTAATTCTTTTATCTTGATTATTTTCTTTAGACTAACTTCTTTGGATGATTTTGGTTTTTAAAAAGTTTTTTAAAAAGTACTTAGATTAGTGATCTTCTCATCTTCTTCTTTTTAAAAATATCTGGTAAGGCCTTAGCATTTCTTTTTCTTAGGCCTTAGCATATCCCTTTTTCTGCAGACCAGAGCAAGCATTATGTTATATTCTTACCTGGATGATGCTTAAGATACCTTGTAATTTCCATTGTAACTGCTGTTCTGATCTATGGGTTGTTAAAAATAGTACTTTAAAATTTTTAACATTTAAAAATTTTATAGATATATTATTATTTTCTAGTTTAATTCCACTATGGTTTAAGAAGAGATTCTGGAGTCTATAGGTGTTGCTTAGTGGTGCAAGACCCTGTATTCAATCCCAAGCCCAGCAAAAAAAGTAAATAAATAAATAAAAATAAAAATAAAATAAAAAAGATATTCTGCCACTTTTACAATCTTTGGAATTTGTAGAGAACTGACAATTTTCCAGCTTATTATCAATTTTGATAAAGGTTTCAAATGCACTTGAACAGTCTATCCTGACATTGTGAGTGCAGCATTCTATATATGACAATTAGATTAATTTCTTAAATATATTGTTCACATATTTTATATGCCCTTCTTTTTCCTTTTTTTTTTGGTCTTATTTGCACAGTTACGGGAGATGTGTAGAGATTTATATATTTCTCCTTTTAGTTTGGTAATATTTAATTACATCAGTGATTAGTGTGGATTTTGTTTGAGACTGGCTAATCTCCATACTTGTAAATTAGAAATCCCCAGAGATTTTCATTGCTTTCTCCC
Organism: Marmota flaviventris; assembly: GCF_047511675.1. Classification (NCBI taxonomy): domain Eukaryota; kingdom Metazoa; phylum Chordata; class Mammalia; order Rodentia; family Sciuridae; genus Marmota; species Marmota flaviventris. The sequence goes on from NC_092504.1 coordinate 96,001,627, forward strand.
ACCTCTTACATCCATCTGTTAAATTACTAAATTCTGTCTAGACAACGTATCTCCAAATCTTTTCTTTCCATTCCCTGTACCACTCCTTACTCTTCTACTATCTAATTAACACCACAATCAGCTAAAAACTCTCTCTGCTTCAGTCGTTTTTGCATTTACCTTAAACGCACTTGTAGGATGAACTTTAACTCCTATCATTAATACTGATGAGCTATAACTCCCATAAATAAAAATCAAAGTTTTGGATAGGGGGGTGGAATGCTTGGTTATTACTCAGGAAGAAACTAACTGATACTCAATTAAAAGTCATGCCTTTGATTAAAATTTTTTTTAAAAAAACATGAGGTAATTGCATAAAGCCACAAAGCGCTCCCAGGCAGGCTTCCAGATGCCCTCTTGAAATGTATAGCTGAGGCTCATTCTGTTGTTGACTGAAAAGTCAAGTGGGGGTGAGAACTCTTCTTTGTCTTTTTGAAATTTTTTTTTCCTCCAAATCATGTGTAGACCCACTCTTAACCCCTTACTCTCCTAGGTACCCTAGCCCTGGGCCTTTTTTTTTTTTTTTTAAGAGAGAGAGGATTTTTTTTTTTAATATTTATTTTTTAGTTCTCGGCAGACACAACATCTTTGTTTGTATGTGGTGCTGAGGATGGAACCTGGGCCACATGCATGCCGGGCGAGCGCGCTACCGCTTGAGCCACATCCCCAGCCCAAGGGCCTTTCTGTTTATTAGCAAATAACAGAGGCAAAAAATTCCACCCAGCCATTCTCAGCATTTACTATGAGACCAGGTGAATCATATGACACTTTTCCAGGGATAGAATCCCTGAGCAGTTTTGAATTTCAGGACTTTCTTTACATCTTATGACTCCCAATCAATATACACTCTTCATTCTGTTTCATTCACTGAAATACTTCACTCTCTCATTTTTGTACATTCGTACATACTGTGTATCCGTCTGGAGCACCCATCTCTACTCTTCTCTCTGGAAAATTCCCAGTGATCATTCAAGCCTGAGTCAGCTTGAGTGCTGCCTCTTGTGAGAAGATTCCCTGATGTCATTGCCTCACATATGAATCAGACCCCCACCTCTTCTCTTTTTTTCCTAGACTTATACAGCACTTCTATTGGGCATTTCTTATTTTGTGGGAGGGGGCACCAGGGATTAAACTCAGGGGCACTTGACCACAGAGCCACATCCCCAGCCTTATTTTTTGTATTTTTATTTAAAGACAGGGTCTCACTGAGTTGCTTAACGCCTTCCTTTTGCTGAGGCAGGCTTTGACCTCGTGATCCTCCTGTCTCAGCTTCCAGAGTTGCTGAGATTACAGACATGCGCTACCGCACCTGTCTGACATTTATTTCTTTGTGTTTATATTTTTTCTACCTTCAAAGGCTGAGGCTTAAAACAAAACAAAATAAAACAAAACCACCTTTTTTTGGTACATCTATTACCAACACTTAGAACACAGGACAAATTTAATAAATATTGGCTAAATGAAAATATTATCAAGTTGGATGGCTCAATAACCAATTTATTCCTTTATCTGGTTTAGATATCTAGCAAAGACTAGGCAGTCAGATATTTGTTGAGTTAGTGAATTGTATTAGGATTTGGATAAAATTTTACTTTTTTCTGTAGGTGCAGTTTTATTTTGTTTATCTTAAATAAAATGAACTTTCAAAGAATAACCTGGTGTTTAGATTGAAGAAAGTTGAGAAGTTTGGTGAAAATAGAAAGTTGGTGAAAGTAATTTTGGAACAATCTTTCTGGAAATTAAACTTAGTTCTTCACAAAACCAAGATTAATTAAAGATGAAATCATCAGGGCATAGATCATTTGAGAAAAATTAGTTAGCTATAAGGCCTAATAAAACTGCCAAATGCCTAAATACAAAATTTATCTCAACTATTTATCTGGTGAGCCATGAAAATGGTATTCTTCAGATATTTTAATAATTAAAGAAAGCCATGTCTACTTTTATAGTACTTCCAAACTCCGTGGAAGCTTTACACTGTGCAAGCAGGGCTCAATTGCCACATAGCTATATATGGACACTTAATCCCCAGGGATTTGAAGAAGCAAGTTCTGCTCAGTCAATGAAAAATTATTGGCAAAACTTCTGGAACATATTTTTTATGCACATAAAAGTTTTAGTTTCAGAGGTATATAGTTGTGGCTTTTCATGACAGAATCTGTAGGTTAATTTATATTTTACCAAAATGTGCCATGACAAGTTCTCAAACTCAGGCGCATGAAAATGACTGCTTTTCTACTAATGTGAAGTGAATTCTTATGGGCTGAAATCAGAGCAGTTAGCTGTTGTATATCCCTGTCAATCACGGTGCAAGAAAGTTGAAATGTATTCAGGTGGCCTTCCCTGACTAGAAAATTGTAAGGGTCTTCTGCGGCCTAAAGCATGTAGTAGCTCTCTATTAAGTATGAAGGCAAATGCAGAATTCACACCATATTTTATTTATCCCATAGCTGATAAAATGAAAGGGAAAAATTTAAAAACTTACATTATTGGGAAACTTAAACACGTAAATGATATATTTTTAAAACTTGTAATTGGGCACACTTCAGGGTAAAATGATTGTACTTGAAATTTTTTGATATTTTGATATTAGGATATTTGATATTAGGATATTATGATATCTTCTTTAATAGATAAAACATTACAAACTACTACTGCTTGGCCAGATCAGCATTCCAAAACTAATTAAATTCACAATCTGACAATTTTATACATTTGCAATAAAAAATAGTATAGAAAACATGGTTTGCCATGATTTAAAATGAATAATAAATTTTGACTTATTTTTTATTATTAAATATAGATTCTTGAGAAAAATTAAAAGTAGTAACAGAAATGTAAAGTATTGTGGGAATTTATTAAGGAAGTGCTTAAGCTGTTAAAGGAATTTATATTTTCAGACTGCCAATTCTTTATTATGCCCAATTTTATTAAAAAAAAAGTTTTTGTTTTTGTTTTCTTGATAGAGGTTCATTTCTTTTCTATGTTTATCAGTTAGGGCTGGATTTATATTTGGCTTACTAATGGGAAATGAGAGAAAAAGAGAAGAAAAGTGGATTTTAAAATGCAGCCAGCATAAAAAGGGAGAGATTTGTGAAGGGTCAGTGAAAGAAAGCATGCACAGGCAGGTCGAATTAGGATAAGTTGTAAAAAAGACAAAATCAGGAAATTGAACAGCTTTCTGACTTTTTGCTAGCTGGTCTTCCCAGTGTAATTTTAACTCATGCTGAATGGGGCATATTCACAGGAACAGGTGGGCAGAGTTGCCTTAAAGCTACATGAAAGCTTCTGTATGGTCCCAGGGCAGGAACTAACAGAGAATACCAGGCATTATGAAGTTTGAGTAGAAACCAATTACTGTCTGAGATTATGGGTTAATGCTGGGAAATTGTAAGGGACTTCCTAAGGCACACAGTAGCTCTCTATCAAGGACTCCTCAATCATCTCTGTTGTCCCTTCTAGGAAATGCATCTCCCAGACTCACTGCCTGCTTGTCCTTAGTCTTGACTAGAACTGTCTTCTGCTTCAGCTATCTGAGGGCAAGGGAAGAGTGTGGTTATTGGGGTTCCTGCACAGACTCACATTTTCTTACGGAATGAGGTAAGAAAGACACTTGCATAGCGATCCAACTCTTCCTACCTCCTGCAGCTGTTGGAGATGGCAATCCCAATGATGCCATCTTGATGGTTAGATCCTTCTAGTAGTCATACCAGTGCTGCACATACCAGTGCTTCTGTATGGCCACAATGGGCACCTTACTGTCTCCCTTTTTTTCTTTGAATTATATTCAAGAATATTAAACACACCTATATCCAAAACATAAATATTAGCGTAGAAACATATTTCAAGCCAAAATAAAACGTTTTTGAATCATCAGATAATTTGGAATTATCTGTAGTGTCTCCCCTATCTCAGCAGAACTACCAGAATATGAACATATGTGTTATATACATGTGTCTATTTTTATGTGCCGCCTTATTCTCCAAGACTGGCAAAAATTCTCAAAATATTGCTTTGGAGTTGTTCTTTTGGTTTTTTCCACAGAGCATCTATTCAAGAGAATAAACTTGGCCATTTTCAAGCTGTGAGAATATGAAATGCATAAATTTTCCTGCTAAAAAAATACTTTTTTTGGTATATTTATGTAACTTAAAACAGATGCATCCACAAAGTTTACACATAGAAACACAGATTACCAAAGGAAGAGAGTCAGGTCTGGCATGGAGAAGATTTGGTATTTTTACTCTACAAATGGTTTCAATGTATAAAATTGGTGTTGGGGAGTGGATGCAATGGTTGGGCTCTGGAAAAATTCCTATAGTGCCCCTATATGAGCATCTGATGATGGACCATTTCAGCTCTTGGTCTACAACTTGAGGAATAGATGTGTTTATTTTTAGCTGGAAATGGAGACAAGCCAAAGCTGGTTTTCTGCAAGGTTCTTCTGGATAGAGGTAACATGATCTAGTCTGAAATTTCACCAAGCTTAAAAGTTGAATTTTTCACACATTTGATCAAATTAACAATATACTCTTCTGAATAGGCTGCTAACATGGAAATGGGCCTTTGAGAAAGGTTTCTGTAGTCCCAGATCAAACATGCACGTCAAATTTGAAACAGCTTCCCTCTGGCAGTTTCAGAAATAAAATCCAAGAGTGTTGGTCCATGCCATGAGGTGCCCAGCTTCCTCAGAGCAGGAAACACTGCCATAAAATTCCTATTCCTTTGTCTGAACAAAGTCCGGGAAACAGGCCTGGGAGGAGGGGCCATGCAGATGCTTCATCTCAGCAGCATCAAGAAGTAGTTAAGTTCCATTCCAAGTTTTCTGAGGAATCTCCATATTGCTTTCCAAAGTGGTCGCACCAATTTGCAGTCCCACCAGCAATGCATGAGTGTGCCTTTCTCCCCACATCCTCACCAACACTTATTGTTGCTTGTATTCTTGATAATTGCCATTCTGACTGGAGTGAGATGGAATCTTAGTGTAGTTTTAATTTGCATTTCTCTAATTGCTAGATGTTGAAGATTTTTTTTCATATAATTGTTGACTGTATTTTTTCTTCTGTGAAGTGCCTGTTTAATTGCTTGCCCATTTATTGATATTTGTTTCTTTGGTGTTAAGTTTTTTTGAGTTCTTTATATACCCTAGAGATTAAGGCTCTATCTGAGGTGCAGGTGGCCAAGATTTTCTCCCATTCTGTAGGCTCTCTTTTCATGTTCTTGATCGTTTTATTTACTGTGATGGTTTTTAGTCTGATATCATCCCATATATGGATCCTTGATTTTACTTCTTGTGCTTTAGGAGTGTTGTTGAGGAAGTTGGTTTCTAAGCTGACATGATGGAGAGTGGACCTGTGTTTTTTTACTAGTATGGGCAGGGCTCCTGGTCTAATACCTGGGTCCTTCATCACTTTGAGTTTTGTGCAAGGTGAGAGATAGGGGTTAAATTCAATTCTACTACATATGGATTTCCAGTTTTCCCAGCACCATTTGTCGGAGAGGTTATCTTTTCTCAAAAGCATGCTTATGATGCCTTTGTCTAGTACGAGCTAACTGTATTTATGTGGGTTTGTCTCTGTGTCTTCTATTCTGTATCATTGGTCTTCATGTCTGTTTTTTGTGCCAATACCATGCCATTTTTGTTACTATAGCTCTGTAGTATAATTTAAGGTCTGGTATTGTGATACCTCCTGCTTCATTTTTTCTCACTAAGGATTGTTTTGACTATTCTGGGCCTATTATTTTTCAAAATAGATTTTATGATTGCTTTTTCTATTTCTATGAAGAATGTTATTGGAATTTTAATAGGAGTTGCATTAAATCTATATAGTGCTTTTGTTAATATGGCTATTTTGACAATAATAATTCTGCCTATCTAAGAACATAGGAGATCTTTCCATATTATAAGGTCTTCTTCAATTTCTTTAGTGTTCTGTAGTTTTAATCGTTGAGGTCTTTCACCTGTTTTGTTAGATTGATTCCCAGATAATTTTTTGAGGCCATTGAGGATGGAATAGCTTTTCTAATTTCTTTTTCAATTGATTAATCACTAATATAAAGGAACACAATTGATCTATGGGTGTTGATTTTATTTGTGCTACTTTGCTGAATTCATTTATGAGTTCTAGAAGTTTTCTGGTGGTTATTTTGGGATCTTCTAAATGGATCATGTCATTGGCAAGTAGTGATTGTTTGAGATCTTCTTTTCTTATTGGTGTTCCTTAATTTCTTTCTTTTGATTAACTGCTCTGGCTAGACTATCAAGAACTATGTTGAATAAAAGTGGTGAAAGACTGCATCCTTGTCTTATTCCAGTTTTTAGAAATCTTGGAATGGAACCACCATTTGACACAGTTATCCCACTCCTGGTTTATATCCAAAGAATTTAAAATCAGCATACTATAGTGATGCCACCACATCAATATTTATAGCAGCTCAATTTACAATAGCTAAGCTATGAAACCAACCTTGTTTCCCCTCAACAGATGAATGGATAAAGAAAATGTGATATATATACAGATTGGAATATTAATCAGCCATAAGGAAGAATGAAATTTTGGCATTTGCTGGCATGGATGGAATTAGAGACTGTCATACTAAGTGAAATAAGCGAATACCCCAAAACCGAAGACCAAATGTTTTCTCTGACATGCAGATGCTAATGCACAATAAAGACATGGTGGAAGAATAGAAATTCATTAAATTAGACAAAGGATAATGAAAAGAAGAGAGGAGGGATGGGAACAGAAAAGACAGTAGAATGAATCAGACCTAACTTTTCTGTGTTTATATATGAATACATGACCAGTGTAATTCCACATCCTGTATAACCACAAGAATGTTACACTCCATGAATGTATACTATGTCAAAATATGCTCTACTGTCATGTGTATCTATAAAGAACAAGTTAAAAATAATGTAAAAGAAAAGATAGTTAAGTACATGGTTGCTGTGAAGGTTAATGAAATAAATCAGTTTCTTAATTCTCACTTCCCCAAAACTTTGTTTATATCTTTGTTAAATAAATTGTCATACTGTATGCTTAGATCTACAATGGATCATAAATTTCTTTAAGACAAAGTCAATCTCAATATTTCATTCAATAAATATTTGTCAAAAAATTACTTTGCAGCAGGCAGTTAAAAGTAGCACTGAGTCGGGGCTTTTGTGGCCCTTCTGCACTTCCACTTAGTCAGATTAAAAACACTGTTTTTTTTCCCCCTAAAGTCCCATTTTTCTATTTATAGATTTGATAAAGTGAAAATAACCACTTTTAAGGACTTCAATATTTCAAATTTCATTTAGACCTCTAACATATTTCTTTTAAACATTTCAATGATTTATCTAACAAAAACCAAAAACTTACAAAATACTTAAGAAATTCTTTATTATGATTCTAATAATGTAGATTTATAAATATGGTGTATCTTAAATATGTCCTAAAATATTCTTATACTTTCAACTTAAAAATCACATACATAAATGATTAATTACATATTTTAAATTGCTGTTATAACTCAAACACACCCAAACCACTTAAACATTATGAATATATTAAATAAAAAAGATATAAAGATAATTTCTTATAATTTTTTTGGGGGGGTAGCGGGGTTAAAATCCAAGGCCACCATATATGCTAAGCAGGCACTCTACCACTGAGCTATATTCCCAGCTGTATTTCTTACTCTAATGCAAAAGTATTAAAAATATGGATCACTTTATAATTTCTAACCTGACTTCTCAATTTATCCAGGATTAAAGCCACTTTCGCCACTAATTAAATGACTTTTCCTTCTCTAAACCATTGTTATTCATCCCAAGCAAGTTGTTGTTACCATTTTAAGGGACAGATCATTTATTCCACTAGAAATGTGGTCCCTAGCAGCTCAGAGGTGACTTTTCTCCAGATCTCAGAATGCAAAGTTCTCCGAATGATAGCAAGTGTTTGAAGATAGACACCTGTGATAAATACTGGTTTTAGTGGGAGCGGCTGGGGGGAGAGTGATACCATTTATGAAAAGAGATGGGGAAAAAAGCTAGTGAGAGAGAGAGAGAAAATCTAGTGTTTGAGAGGCCAGTGTACTTTGAGATGAATTTGTTAGAAAGTTGAATATTGGTCTTTAGGGATAGGGCTGGACTGGAAATTTAAGTTCAGTTGTAATGGGAAAATAGATGTTGTTTAAATCTGTGCAACTGACATACAGAGTAATTAGGGAGAGAAAATAAGAAGCCACAAGACTGAGCTGGAAATGATCTAAAGTCTGGAGCTCAGGGAGAAAGAATTGAGAGGGAGAGGGAAAGCCCTTTCCCAAACATTAAAATTACATTGAAACAATTTGAATTAAACACAAGTGGAAAGAGGAGAACTCTGTGGGTAGGCTTCTGGAAATTGCAAAAATGAAAAAGAAAACCCACGGAGATAGAAGCAATGTCAGAAAAAAAATGTGAACGACAAAGAAAGATAAAAATATATATAGAGAAAAAGAGGTCAGCATATGGGGAATGATAGCAAAAGAAATGTCTAATGATATGAATAATGAAATTATTTCCTGAAAAGAAGAAAAACTGAAATCTGCAGATCTCTGAGGCAAAATGAATACAGAACTGACAACAGAATTTTGTATTTAGTCACATTACTGAAATTCAAGGGTAACGAAAGAACCCTGGTGGACTTTCTGTGAAGATTACTACGTGTCAGGCGTGAAGGTTTACCTGGAATACAATGAACACTTGATAAACTCTTCTGTATCTCTTGCTTTTTCTGCCTTCTCTTCTTCATGCATTCTTGTTTCTGTCACCATGGTTGTTATTCACCTCTCTCCACACTTAGAGGCTGATATTGTTGGTGACTGGATCTCCGGTCCCTTCTCCTCTCAGAATGTCCTCTCTCCTGTGGCAATCTAGTCTGAGCTCACAATTTCAGTCGTATTCTGTTAACTGATGATACCCACTGTCATATCCCAGTACCTTGGATGTTACAAAGGACCTCAAGCTCCAGTACTGCAGATATATTTTATCCTCTTCTCCACTGTGGCAATCCCCCTGCCACGTCTCCAGAAAGCTAGATCCTCTTCCAGTATTGCTGATCTGCATGAGTGGCACCCCTGTTCCCAAGAGCATAGGCCAGACTCTTATTCCCGACCGCTCTCATTTATGCCCATGACTGCATCTGCCTCCATTCCTGGGCCACATTCCTCAGACAGTGCTCAGGATGACCCTGAAGATGGAAACCACATGATGAATTCTGCAACCAATCTTGCAGTACTTTTGAATTTCACCCAGAGCTGTGGGCTATGCCCTCCAGTGTTTCTCTAACTCATTTCCACTCTTTTCCCTTTGCTTGCCCCATAGTGGCCTGAGTGGTATCTTTTCTTTTCCTAAATCATACCAAGCAGCTCTAACTACAGATAACTTCTTGATTTCTCTATTGGAAAGCCCTCTCCTCACCATCCACATGCTTCCTTCCCCCACTTCATTTAGGTTTTTGGGCAAATGTTACCTCATTGCCTCACATCTCTGAGTTCCTCTTATTATTCTTTATTTTTTTTTTCATTTAAATACTTAGAAAATGCATATAAAAATATGTCAAGTAAGTATTTATGCATCTGTTTTCTGGCCTCTGTCTTGCTCTCTAAAACTGATCACACCATTTCTTATTTTAATTATTTGCTCTTGCTTCAGAGCCTTTATACATGATGTTTACCTGACTTGTGTTTTAAACTTCTCCTTCAGTACCCACCCTTTGCCCTTTTACCTGGTCAACTCCTTTTACTGTTTTCACTTTAGCACAGATGTCATTTCACTAAGGACATTTGGCCTTTATTCCCATTCTTGCAGCATGCTTTATTTACACCTTCAAAAAAAAATTTCCCCTACATTCTTAGGACTCATCTATATCTGTTACTATATATTACTTGTATCCATGATTTTGGGCCATCACTCCCACTAGTTTTCTGCACAACATTATGGTATCCTTTGTGTTCAAGAACTCAAAATATTTGATTCAGGAGTAAATGTGCCCAGAGGTGCAGACTCACTTGTGTTTCAGCTTGCATCACTACCAGTGATGTGTGGCATGGGCCTGTGTACTTGAGACTGTGCTTGCAGCTGGGAGACTCATGTATGACCCAGCTTAGCAGCAGCCCTGGTGATCAGGGGTTAGCCTTCATCAATTCTACCCTAACCAGGGGCAGCATAGCATGGTGAAAGACCCCATTTGCTAGGAGTAGAAAAGAGTAGAAGGCACAAGATTTTGCCATGAAATGTAAGGCTGAACTGGGAAACCTAACACTGGGCAAATCATGATGGCCCACGCCCAGGCCCACCTGTGGACAAAGCCTCAGGAGTAGCTCCAGTGCTGGGTTAAGACCTGCATCTCCAGTCTGTTGGACTTCTATTTCAGCTAGCAGCCCTATGGCTTACTACAGCAGTTTTGGCCCTGGGTCTAAATATGTTGCTCAGCCCCAGGCAGCCCATTGGAGTACAGGCCTTGGTCTTTTCCCAGTGTTATATTAGTCTTGGTGGCTGGACTCAGGGTGTGACACAGCTTGGTGCCCTCAGTGGCCACAGATGTGACATAGGAGCCAGGGGCTCGTCCAACCATAGTAACTTCTGCCCAGGGAAGAATTTTGCAGTGCCTGACCACAGGCCAGTAATTATGGACAAGGAATGCAGCCTATCCTGGCCCCAGGGAGAGACTACCCTCTCTAGTTACTCTTCTATTTCTTGCTTAACAATATACCAACAAAATTATGTGGACAAACCTGGGCTTGGACTGCCTGATAGTATTGAAACAGTGACGAGTCACCAACAGCAGACTTGTGGCAAATTGGGACCTGGGCACCATCTAGTGCTGAAAGAATGGAAGTGACTATAGATTCAGAGGGGGAAAAAAAAGCAGACTGCTTATAATTTCTAGAAAGTCAGACATAAAGCAAGCCATATTAAGCAGACTAGGATAAATACCTGATTGTTGTTAATGCTTGTCGGTATGATAATGTCTCATACCAACAAGCATTAAGAACTTTCAGGAAAATATGACCTCACCTGGTACTCAAAATGAAGTTCTGGAAACTGACCAGACAGTAATCAGTATGGAAAAAAACTCTCAAAGAATTGAAAACAGCTGTTTTAAGGAAACTCAATGAGCTTGAGAAAAATACTCAGAAGTGGCTCAATACTCTAACAAGTAAACCTAATAAAGAGATGGAAACAATTTTTAAAAATCACAGAAAAATTCTTGAGGTGAAAAAATAAGAGAAAACTCTCCAAACCTAGAGAGAGATACACAGATAGAAGTACAGGAAAGTTAAAGGTTAAAGACCACCTGTTAACCAAGTCTGCTCTAAGACATCTTACAATTAAGCTTTCACATGTGAAAGAAGAAGAAAAAATTCTCAAGGCTGCAAGAGAAAAGTAACAAATGACCCTCGGGGTGTCCCAATTTGCCTAACATCAGCTTCTCAGTAAAAGAGAGAGTGAGATGAGATATTCAGCATATTGAAACCACCAGGTGGTGGTGGTGGTGGGATTGTCAACTGTGATACTGAATTCAGCAAAGCTTACCTTAGAAATGAAGGGGAATAAAGATTTTCTGAGACAATCAAAACCGAGAGAAAACATATTTGTTATGGTTTAGATATTAGGTACTTCCCAAAATTTCATGTGTGAAAGAATACAAGAAGGTTTAGTGGAGAATTGATTGGGTTAAAAGGGTCTTAAGCTAATCCGTGTGTTAACTGGATGGTAACCATAGGCAGGTGGGGTGTGGCTGGAGGAAGTGGGTCCCTGGAGGTGTGCCTTTGGGGTTTATATTTTGTGCTTGTTGAGCAGAGCTCTCTCTCTTTCCTTCCTGGTGTCATGTCTCAGTGGCTTTTCTCTACCACTCTTTTGCCATGATGTTCTTCCTCATTCCAGGCCATGAGGAATGGAGTCGGCCATCTATGGACTGAGAGCTCTGAAACTGGGAGCTCCAAATACACTTTTCCTCTTCAAAAATTGTTCTTTGGGTCACAGCAGTGAGAGAAGTGGATTAAAACAACATCTCTGAAAGAATATATCTCTACCAGACCAAGAAGTGCTAAAGGAAGCACTTCAAAACTGAAGAAAGAGATGTGAATGGGGGAAAAAAGACATAGGATGTAAAAATCTCATTGATAGGTGTAATTATACAGAAAACTCAAACCACTCTAATGTTGTCAGCATGGGGCATAAACCCTTCATAGCTTTAGCATAAAGGCTAAAATGCAAAACAGTAACTACACTAATATGTTGAGTGTTAAGCAATATACAAAGGTATAAAATGGAATATAAAAAATCAAAAATTGGAAAAGAATGAAATACCTCTGGGGAGTCATCTTATGATGATATTTTCTCTTGTTTATTTTCTTATACTATGATCGTGTTAAGTTGCTATCATTCCAAAAATTCTCGTTATAATCAAATTATATTTTATAAGCATTATGGTAAACATGAACCAAAAAACTGTAATAGAAAAACAAAAAATAATATGCAAGTAAACAAAACAAATGACTAGAGTAATTCACTTAATCACCAAGGAAGAACATAAGAGAAAAAGAACTTTCTTATAGTCCCACCTGTGAACTGAGCTTCTAGAACCTAGGAGCTACAAAAAATTAGTAAACAAACTACATAATATCTGTAACAAGACCTTATGTATTGATAATCATGTTAAATAAAATGAATTAAATTATCCAATTAAATGACATAGAGGAACAGAATGGATGAATAAATAAGACCCAACTATGTATTTCTTACAAGGATCTCATTTCATCTCTAAGGACACGTGCATACTGAAAGTGCAAGGATGGAAAAAAATATTTTATGCAAATGGGAGCTGAAAGAAAACAAAAATAATCGTACTACTATCAGATAAAATAGACTTTACATCAAAACCAGTAAAGAGATACAGAAGGTCTTTATGCAATGATAAAGCAGTGAATTTAGGAAGATAAATATAACAATTCTAAATATATATGCACTCAATATTGGAGCACTGAAATATATTCAGCAGGTATTAATAGACCCAAAGGGCAATACAGTAATAGTTAGGGACTTTAATGTGCAACCTTTAGCAATGGACAGATCATGCAGACAATAAACCAACAAAGAAACATTAGAGTTAAGTTGCACCTAGACAAATGAACATAAAAGACATTACATCCAATAACTGATGAGTACATGCTTTTCTTTTTTTTTTTAAGAGAGAGAGAGAATTTTTTAATATCTATTTTTTAGTTTTTTCGGCAGACACAACATCTTTTGTTTGTATGTGTTTGTATGTGGTAGTGAGCGTGCTACCGCTTGAGCCACATCCCCAGCCCGACTACATGGGTTTGTTATGAACATATAGAGCATTCTCCTGGATATATCATATGATAGGCCACAAAACAAGTCTCAACAAATTTTACAACATTGCAATCATACCAAGTATCTTTCTGATCATAATACAAATACATTAAAGCAGGAAATTAATAACAGATAAGCTTTGGAAACAATAAAAATAATGGAAAATAGGCAATTTGTTGTTTCTTTTGTTTTTAACTTCCCAAGGTACAGTTTTCCTGTTTTCTCATATCTTTTTAATAATTTTATTAGTGCATTATAGTTATGCATAGTAGTGTGGTTCATTTTAACAAAATCATACAAGCATGGAATATGATTTGCTTCATTTTATTCCCCAGTGCTTCCTTTTTCTCCTTTTCTCCCTCCCACTTCTCCCCTTCCTCTCCTCTACCGGTTGTCCTTCTATGTACTTATTGTTTCTTTAAATTGGTGCTTTATAGATGCACAAAAAGGTGAGATTCACATATATATTTATATATGTACATAGCATAATTTGGTCATTTTCATTCCGCATTTCTTCCCTTTTCTCATCCTTCTTCCCTCCTCCTCAATCTCCTTCCTCTACTCCACCAATGTCCTATTTTTATGAGATCTCTTGGGGGAGAGATCCCTTAGGGTGCTCTAACTTCTGCATCTGAGAGAAAGCACTGGACCCTTGATTTTCTGAATCAGGCTTATTTCACTTAATATCATATTCTCCAGTTCCATTCATTTACCATAAAATGCCATAATTTTATTCTTCCTTATGGCTGAGTAAAACTCCATTGTGTATATATACCATGTTTTATTAATCCATCTTTTCTTAACGGCATCTGTTGGCGGGCACTTGAACTGGTTCCATAACTTGGCTGTTGTGAATTGCACTGCCATAAATATTGAAGCACCTGTATCACTATAGTATACTGACTTAAAAATAAATAAATAAATAAAACCAACAACAGGAAATAGGACAGCTGGATCTGATGGTGGCTCCATTCCTAGTCTTTTCAGTAATCTCCATATTGCTTTCCAAAGTGGTTGTACTAATTTTTAGTCCACCAACAATGCATGAGTGTACCTTTTCTTCCTTGCCAGCATTTATTGTTATTTATATTCTTGATTATTGTCATTCTAACTGGAGTGGGATGAAATAATGTATTTTTGATTTAAATTTTCCTGATTGCTGGGGTTGTTGAACATTTTTTTCTTTTTTTTTTTTGGCCATTTGTTTTTATTCTCTTCAGAAGTTTCTTTTTTTTTTTTTTGCCAATTTACTGATTGTCTCATTTTGTTGTTGTTAAGTTGTAACTTACATTTGAAGACTTGATGGAATAAGGAATATATCAAGAAGATTTCAAAAATTTATGAAACAAATTAAAACAGAGATACAACACACCAAAACCTATGAATACGACAAAAGAAGTACTGATGGGAGTTTATAGCAATCCATGATAACATCAAAAAAGTAGCCAAACCCTTAAGTACGCTAAGAAAAGGAAAAATAAGAATCAAAAAAGAAATTAAGGGAGAACCGGGAACTATTCTAATTGACACAGCAGAAGCACAAAAGATAATTTATTATGAACCATGCACAAACAAATTGGATAATCTAGAAGGAAAGGGTAAATCCCTGGGCATGTTCATCTTTCCAAAATGGAACGATAAAGCAATAGAAAACTAATAACAAGTAACAAGATTAAATCATTAATAAAAAGCCTCTCACAGATGAAAAGCTCAACACCAGATGGGTTCACTGCTCAATTCTACCAAAGATTTAAAGAAGAACTTCACAATTTTCCTTAAGTTACTCCAAAACATAGAGGAAGAAGTCATTCTTCCAAATAAATTCTATGAAGCAAGCATCACCTTGATGCCAAACCCAGATAAGAACACAACATAAAAGAAAACTACCCATGAATATCCTCAACAACAATCCTCACTAAAATCCTAGCAAACAGAATCTAACAGCCCATTAAAAAGTTACTCACCATGATCTAGTGGGATGCATCCCAGAGATACAAGGTTGGGTCAATATACACAAATTAATAAACCTAGTGCGCCATATTAACAGAATGAAAGAGAAAAATCATATGGTCATATAAATGGATCAAGAAAAGGCATTTATTAAAATTCAATATCCCTTCATGATAAAAAATGCTAAACTGATTAGAACTATAAAGCATTTTGAAAGTTTTCATCACAAAGAAATGATAAATGCTGGAGGAGATAAATGTTTAATCTTATTTAAACCTTACATGATGTCTACATATATCAAATACATGGTACCTCCATTCATATGTTTCTGTTTTTGTGTACCAGTTAAAATATTTAAAAAATTAAAATCAAGATCACAAAATTTAAAAACCAAAACATAGAAATGTGAAGGTACAGATTTTTAATTTACTTTTAGAGTGTGATCATCATACTACATGTTTTTACAAAGCTTAAACTTTAAAACACTGACAGGCAAAAGTTAATTTTAAGTGTTTCTTAAATATAGAGAGAGCCTCTGTTTTATTCTCCCATGAAACTCAGGGAGGCCGTGGGTGGCAGAGTGGAACCTTGGTTTGGGTCTTTTGTGCTGAGTGCTTTTGTAGTACACCACAGCAGCTCTCAGCAAAGTGTGACCTTCCAAATAGTGCTTTTAATCCTGACCCCCTTCTTTACTCCAAGCATCTCTATTATTAGCAAGGGGAAATACAAATGGAGGAAAAACAGTGTGTTTCAAACATATGGGCCTAATTTTCCATCTTACCTCCCTTTGGTTTCCAAAGTGATGGAGCAGTACTGTTCAAAAGCTAAGGTTGTCCATCCGGTTTGGGATCTGCCCAAAGGATATGTGTTTATCCAGAAGATTCAGAGAACTTGTGACTTAACTGAGATGCAACTAGCTAATGGAAAACTTCTCTTCCTTGGGGCGATGAAGACTTGAGCTGGGCACAAGGCTTGGCAAGTGAGAACCAGGGTGCCTCTCAACCTCCATTTACCCACTTCCCAGGGCTATTATACAGGGCACCCTCAACCAACTGCAAGTGCTGTGTGAGTCTTGAGGTAACAGTAAAGTTCTTAGTCCATAAATCATCTTAGCCTGTTCAGGCTACTGTAAAAGTAAAGGGGAGAAAGTTGCACTTATTTCCCAGTTCAGTTATCCCTTGATGCTTCTAGGTCCAGAGGGTCACTCATGAATAGCCTTAACATCCTCTTCATCATATATGGTGCTGTGAAAGTGTGGAACTGTCTTATCTATGGAATCATATGGACTGGAAATTACCCAGACTTACTTCTGGGAATCTTCATGGATGTAAAAAAAAAAATTGCTTGGAAATTTCCTAGACAGGTAATTCCTGCATGCCAAAGGGTTTCTCAGATGACCAACCAATTACCCATTTTGAACCTCACCCAGTTTATTATGGAAATTCTGCCCAGGAATCCCAAGACGGATGTGGTGTAATTAGCATCAGTCAGTCCATTTCTTAATAACTCACACAAGTCTGCTTGCATGAGGGCAGAGGGGTTTCCCAGGAAAACTAATACATAGGGAAAAACGCCCACCCCAGGACTTGGTTTCTTTAATAAAGAAAGTTGTTGTTACATACGTGACAGTGGTGATCTGAGTGTGATTTGCCATTAACTGAATTGATCTTGGAAAAAAACAATGTCTGATGCTAGGCAGAAAAAGAATTTAAAGAGTATTTCCCTAAAAACTTTATAAATTTAGGACAATAGTTCAAGCAACATAAACATGGCTCTTTTGATAGAATAGAACATGGAGAGGAAAAAGACATTGAGTTCACCACCTGTGTTAATGACATATCTTCACTTCTCTCTGAGCTGAGATTATATGCAGATGATGTGCAAGCATATGTGCAACTGTGTGCTTTGTACGTTGTCTTAGTATGTTCAGGCTATGGCAACAGAGAGCCATGCACTGTGTAGCTTATAAACAACAGAAATTTGTTTCTCACTATTTTGAAGGTGGGAAGTCCAAGATCAATGCACCATTAGATTCAGTTTCTGAGGGCTCACTTCTGGTTCATGAATAGTGCCTTCTCACTATGTCCTCACATGGTGAAAGGAGCAAGGATCTCGCTAGTGTTTTTTTTTTTACTTATTCATTTGGTGAAAGCTTCACCGTCACGACTTAATCACCTCAAAAAGGTGGGGACTAGGGAACTAGAATTTCAACATATGAATTTGAGAGGAGGGACACAGCATTCAGTCATAGCACAAGTTCTTGCAAACGAACATGGCAAAATATAAAGGAAAGGCAGTTGTGCTTCTCTGCTGAGCAAATGTCCTAGCTCATTAATTTGAGGAAGAGATGCAGCTGCCTTTGCCAGTTACAGATAATGCTCTCTTATCCCAGCAATATGAAGCTAATTTCCAGTCTCATGTGGTTACCTTATGCTTCTAATATAGACACATTAAATACAAGACCCGTGTTCACTTCTCTCCAAACATGAAACCATGGAAAATATGGCTGATCAGTCAGGAAACTGTTTCCAGAGCCAGAATGGGGCCTGAGAAGTCTCCCTAACATGGTGCTCCAGGAAGTGACTAGAAACTCATTTGCAACCCATGTTCTAATGTATTTTGAATCAAAATATGCCATCTGGCAACCCAAGTCTCCTTGCTGGAAAGGAGAGTTAACTCCCAGATCATCTTTTAATGCAGATGACCTGCTTAAGGTAGTTACAGTCAACAAATGAGGAATCCTTACAGTAGAAAGATTCTTTTCTGAACCTAAGCTCCCTTCTAAATATAACCGAAAGTTGAAAGGTCCTAGCCAGAGTGTTCAGATTACATTTCTTAACACACAAGACACCAAAAGTTTCCTTTAGCTTGCAGTTACTAAATACTTTTGTAAGAAAATAAGTCAAGTCACTTTGGTTTTCAGGAACAGACTGAATAAAAAAAAGGACAGCATAAAATATGCATGTCAAATACAGTAGAGACACAGTTAGGGGACTTCTCTGCTCTATCCTTTTTAGATTCTTCTTAGAGGAAGTTCCATCCTTGGTTCCAACATATGCTTCATATGTATGTTTCATAAAGCAACCAGATGAAAGGAAAGTGAGTTTCTGTTCATGGAGAAACATACACATCACTCTGTCTATGTGAATGATTTTAAGATAGTAAGATTTTTTAAATATTGTATTTAGTGTGGAGTAGAGTTCCCTATGGTTCATTCAAAAAGGCTACATCCAGGGCTGGGAGTATAGTCAGTGGTAGAGGGCATGCCTAGCATGCACAAGGTCTTTGATCCCCAGCACCACACACAGAGAGAGCTCTCTGTTCAACAAGGATAAAACACAGGTGCCAAAGGCATACCTCTAGGCACCCACCTCTTCCAGCCATACCCTTTCTTCCTTCAGTAATCACTTGGTTAATTCCTATCAGGGGATTAATGCACTGATTGGGTTAAAGCTCTCAACACAATCATTTCACCTCAAAACTTTCTTGCATCATCTTACAGATGGGCTTTTGGGGGATAATCCATATCAAAAATACAACATTGTTCATTTATATGTTCAGTTGCTAAATATGACAACCCTAGTATTAGAGGATTAAAGGGTAAGGGCTTCAAACTCCTGGTGGTTTTGGTGTTGCATGGCTTTGCTGGACAACGGCTACTTACAGTGTCCAGGCCAGTGGCAGTAGTCATGAGTTGTCTTTATGAGGTCTTGATGAATTGAATGGCCTTGGCAGCACAAATATAGATAGGGATAAAAATATAGAGCCAACCAGTGGACCAAAGGCAGAACCAAATAGCTGAGAGTGTCCATGACACATTGATTAGATACTGAGTGAGATTCCCAAGACTGGAAGTCTGAAAAGAAAAGAGAGATTCCATAATCCACCCAAGGGCTAAGGTAAGAAAAAATACAGCGTGTAAATTGAAAAACTCCAGTTGATGATGCAGCCTGGAGAGACAGGGGAACACAGGAAACAGAGGTGAACTCTAACTCTGTAAAGGACATGGCCAATTCAGCATGCTGGAGAATATCATCCACAGAGATCAAAGTAACCCTGAGTTTCCAGGGTGGTTTAGAATGCGCATCATGTTGCTTCTCCAAGATTTCACATCCAAGCTGCAGGATGCTCTTGCCCCAGGTACCTTCCTTGTGGAATGCATCAGCAGCATGCATCCCTCCTGGGTACGTTTAGGGACCACACAGAAGGAACCAAGTCATTAACCCTGTTTAATTCAAGATATTAAATGAATACTTTATTCAAATGGAGTGGTTTCATATATTCAGCCTAAGCTATTTGCTTGCAAAAGAAAAATGTTTCCCTTTAACATGTAATTACATCCAAAAATGGCCAAAGTAAGCAGCACAGCTTTAGAACAGAAGCCACAAAGATTACATTAGTAACTTGTCCTGGGAGAACTGGAGTGTCTAGCTGACACATTGTGTGCAAGATGACAGAAAACCTATATTGTTCAGTCTATGTGGTCAACATTGCCGGCCTACACACACAGCATGAACCATACAGCCTAGATTTTTAAAACTCTAATTCTACCCACTAAAAGGTGGCTGGTCAGCCTGATTGACTCTTGATGTGAGAAACAATTATGTTATTTTTCCAAAAAATATAACAATATGTAAAGAAAAAACTTATACCCACATGAGGTACTATCTTTCTGTATTATTTTGTCCATTATTCTAGAAAGCCATCAAAATGCATAAGTTTCTAATTCCAATCTCTCTGACCAAGGTCACTTTGGGGAAACCCTCCCCAATCATGCTCAATGCCACTCTTTTCCCTAACAGAGCGTCTCTTGACTCAGACATAATTCTAAGCCTCAAATCACAAGAACTAGTTAAAAGCACCGACTCTAGACCTCTGGGGTTCCTTGAGAAAAGTTGTCCAGATAATATTTTTCTTGTTAGTTTAACCTTCAATCTGCTTTTGTCCTAATGCAAAGTGTTTGTTTTTTTTTCCAAGAGTTTACAGTGGTACTGAGAAACCTCATAAACCTCCAAGAGGTGAAATGGCGTTTTCCTGATTGAACAAATGCTGAGCATACCAGGTGACATCTGTCAAGATATACTCTACCTTTCTAACCTAGATTGTTCCTTCTCAATTTCTCACTGATCTCAAGTCCTGCTCATTAAGTTGATGGCTTTTCCTCCGTATCTCCTGAAGTTCTATCATAGTAAACTGGGCTTTGCATTGAAGCTCTACAAAGAGCCAGTTCTGTACCAGCCCAAAACATTGAAGTTTTTGATGGTTTTCTCCAATCTCCTCCATGAATAATCAGTAATACATTGGACACAAAGTTGGGGCTCAACACGTGTTTCCTTTTCTTAGTACAGACACACATATATGTCTAACTTTTGTGCTACCACTCTTGCAGCATCTCCATTCTCTCATGTATTATCATTTTTTCTTGCTAAGAAGCTTCAGAATTTTTCCCATAGTGCTCAAAACATCCATTACCAAATAATTAGAATTTCCCTGCTGAATAAAATGGGTGAAGTCAGAATAATATTTACTGTGAGAAAGTTGTAATGGCTGCTTCCCTCTAAGTCTGAATTTTTGTTTTTAGATTCAATCACAAGGAAAACAATAACAATGCACAGTAATAATAATGACAAGCACTGTGCTGGGCCCTTTACATGTTCTCTGTAATCCTTCCATAGTCCTGTAGGCATTTATAAAGAGTAAATTGAGGTCCTCAGAGGCTGAACAACTTTGTCCAGGGCACACAACTGGGACCCGGCCATGCTAGATTCACACCTAGGGAAGTCTGGGTCTAAAATTGTTTTTCCAAATCATTCACTTGTTCTAAATTATGGAAACTTTTCTCAGGAATAACTTAATTAATTAATTACGTTTGTTTTGTTTTTGTTTCCTCAAATAAAGAATCCTGGGGTTAGTTCACACTTGAGTCCAGTGTTTTTTTCAATCCCCTGGCTGAATTAGAGCTTCCTGCTTTGAGTTAATAATACAAAAAATTGCTCTGCTTGACATATAATTTTATTTCTTTTAACCTTGCTCCCTTCTTGATACAACATCCTGCCAGCTCAGCCTTTTGAATCTATTTCTAGTAAAGGAGGCTAATATTGCACTTTTTATCTTGAGAGAAAATAAAGGCAGGTGTCTGTCACTGATTAGTCTCAAAGCACATAATGGTGAAACATTTGAGAATAGTTGAGGCCTTGACCTTGAGCTCAGATATTCATTGTTCTTTTCCTCAGATGTTCATTGTTCTCAGCAGGTTACTAAAGATGAATCATGACACTGTACAATATCTTGGTCATTCATGTATTTACTATCAAAAGGAATATGTCCAAAAATTTGCTCATTAATGAAGCAAGAAATATAATAGTGAATTATGTCGACAACTCAATTTCTTCATTTATAGAAGGACTTTTCCAATGTTTTAAAACTTAAGATTGTTTTTGTCTAATAATCTGTACAGAAACTCCAAAATATAAAACTGATAAAAATGGAAACATGGACTGAAAAACACAGTTGGGATGCACTGCCTCAGCCAAATTCTCCAAGGGAAACTCTCTTTGTTGACTTTGGGCATAAGACCCTCTCCAGGATGTTGTGTGGCAATCAGTGGACTGGGTATTCTTGAAAGTCATCTCTAGCTCGGGCACAAGGATTTCCCTCTCTTACGTATGCCAGTCACTTGGTGTCACAGCAGAGTGTCCTTGTCTCTTTACCTGGGACAGACTGTAGCTCTTCACCCTGTCTCACCCAATCAGATGATGCTGCCACTATCTGAATAACTTTTCTGAGGAAGTTCAGAGCATGGGTCTCTCCATAGCCATTGCTTCATTTCTTCCGACACTGCCATTAATCACATACTCTGCGAAGTTACTGCTGAACCTATCTTTATTCTTCTCAGTGTATGCAGAAGCCAAGACATTCATGTCATAAACAATTTTCAAGAAATATTTCTTCATGATGGAATCTTGGTTGTCAGATGTTGAGGGCCACAGCCGAGTTGGGATGACGCATGGCATTTTTGCCAGAAGTAGTGGTTGAGAGGTGATGCCAGCGAGCCATTAAGATGATGACTTTTGAGTTCTCTCGGAGTTCCTGTTGAGCTCTCCAGGGGATTCCTGAAGAGTTCTCATTGGTTGGGGAAGTGCTGGAGGAGGGATTTCTGGTTGGTGGTTCCTGGAGGAGCCGCGTGGTGTTCGGGTGAGTTCCTGGGGAGCGTGTGTGGAGTGTGCTGGTGGAGTTCAGAAATAAAGTTTGTTCCTCTTGAGTGGCTCATGATTTGTGCCCAGCCAGACTGCAGCAGTCAGAGGAAGAAAACATAGATAATGTATTCACTTTTGATTCAGACCTCCTGGTGGATCACCACTATGATCCTCCAACAGAACCGTGAGTTTTAATGCTTAAACAGCATCAGCAATAGCACACCCAGAATACAATGTGCTCTATAGATAAGCCCTTATATGCTGATACTTGGTACATAGTTAGTTGAACCATTAGAAATGGGCTGAGAAATTATGTTCTTGAATTACATTTGCATCTAAGTTCTGCCGTTTATAAACAGGGAAGACAACCTTTCTGAGCATGGGTTTCCTTTTCTGCAGTGACTAATTTACAACGTTTTGTGAAAATTCATAAGCACAGCATATTAATTTTCCACAAAGTGCCTGGCACATAATTAGAGCTCAATTAAATGGTAGCAATTTTCCTGTAAATTGAAAGGAGATAGATATGGACATTGGGCAAACTTTGTGAATCCATCCTGTAGCCAAAGGCAGAAGGATAATTTCACTAGTGTTCAGCAGAAGAAATATGATTAATTTTCCTTTTTTAAAAAAGTTAAATATTAACTAACACTATGGAAGTTATGCCGTTTTAGTGCCAAAAAACCAGGGTGGTCCTGAAAATTATAAAATAGCAAATGATGTAATCTCCCCCAACTGTATCACATTTAAATTCTCTTCTCAGAAAACAAACAAACAAACAAAAAAAAAGGTCAGGGAAAACAAGAGGTTTGAAAAGCACAAAGAATCACATTTTCCCCAGAGTCATGTAATGGAGTTCAAACTGTAAGTTATTTTTTTTCTTTTCTTTCAGATAACTCCTCAACCAAAAATTATTAGAAGAATGCTGGAGACATTTCTTGGTTTGGATACCATAATGTGGCAATTTCCTTTCTTTCTCAAAGTTCTGTTAATTTGCATTAAGTTGTTTTCTTAGCAATTTTATCATAAGGAGGAGTCCGTGGGGGTGGAAATGCTATTTGGGGCTAATCTTTCAAGAAAAATGATCCAAAATACTCCACAAAGATAAGCCAAAGAAAATAGCATTTGAAAGGTAGGAAGTTAGAGTGGTAGGTTATACAATTCAGATTCCATGCACAAGGAACTTACTGACAAAAGCCAGAAGCAAAAACAAATTACCCCTTTCACATGTTATCATTTGAAATTTAATCTATAATATCATTTCCAGGATTATAATAGTTGAAGTGATCAGAGACAAACACCTAGAAAGGAAAAGTTTACAGAAGAAGCATTTACAAGCACAATCTCAAATACCTCACTTAAGAAAAACACAACAGGCTGATATTTTTTAAGTTCCAGGAATATGGAGTGTGTGTGTCTCTTTTCTGTAGCTAAATTGGACTGTACGCACACACAGAGCTATGTTTAAGCAAAACCAGTTACCATGGAGATGCAGTACCCCTTCTAAATGTGGTATGTGATGTCTAATTTTTGTGTTAACTATTTGGCTGAAAATGGGAAGTAGCTTATAAGGTTCAGACAAATTGAAGAATATCACTCTAGGTTTTTTTTTTTTTTTTTTACTTTTGCCTCACCCATGTCCTGGTCAGTTTCTTCTCTATTTAGACCAAATATTTTCTTCCTCTCCATGACTAAGTTGACAATGTATTTTTTTTTCTAAAATTTAACTGTGCATCTCTAAAAATAATGCATACAGGACAGCTATTTCTCTTATTTAGGGTAGGGTAAAACTTCAACATAAATAACAAACAAACAAAAAACGAGCAAATTCATTTTTAAAGAATTTCCTTGTTAGTTTTCATTAGAAGTGACACTTTCAAAATAAATACCTAATATTAGAGCTTGTTGGTTTCTCTAATTTTAGTCTTTTCCCTCCCACACCCAGTCACGAGTTTTGCATTTTGGAGTCGGGCTCTCCAGCTGAAGTATGGAGAAGCTGTTTTACATGAAAAACGGTATGCAAACACATGTCGAAATGAACAGGAATGTTCATTCCAATCTTTTAAAAGTATATTTTAAAAAACCCATTATCTGATAAGAGTTTTTCCAATATTTATAAGAGCAAATGATACTCATGAGGTACATTTTCCATGACTTTGTGGTTAGGCACTTGCTCATATGTTGGATCAACAGCAGGGGCATTTCCAGGTGAAATAAGAAAGAGGTCTAGAGAGGTCTAATTAGATCCTGACTGTCGCCAAGTCGTGGTTAACAGTAGTCTAGGGCGCTGTGATTGCTTGGCCTTGATTTAAAAATCTAACCCCCAACCAATCTTTCTTTCAAGTTATTTTCAGTGCCAAATCTATTAGTTAAATTTTTACCTCTTCTTCGCTTTTCCAAATTATAGTAAACAGCCAAATGAATTAAGCTTACAAAAAGAGTGATGAACAGAAGAATTAAAACATTATACTTTATCAGTAGATAAACCAAGTAATTATGGTCAGAAAAAGTTAGGAAGAGCAGTTGTGTATCTCTTGTGTGTGATGAATTCAGTCTGATGAGTCAAGGAGGTGTATACTTTTGACGCAACACTGCATTTGGAGCTGTTGTAAGGAAAAGAAAAAAGATTACATTGGCCTTCTAAGCACTCACAATCTAATGTAGAAATATAAATGTACAGTTTGTAGCTAGAATCAATGAGTTATTAAGTGCTAATTGTGACTTTAACTTCTAAAATCCTGGTAGTCTGTTTATGTGAAAGGTTTAATTTGTTTAGTTTGCTCACTATATCGTTGAGCCTTTGAATACCATAGGTAATCACTAAATTTCTTACCTTAAAAGAATTCAAGATAGTTAAATTAGATGGTAATAGAAAATACAAATTCTGGTGCTCTGTCAATGAAAAAATATAGCTAATCAGTATAGTGTGAGATCTATGAGATGTCTGAGAACATATGGCATAATCTAATCTTTTTTCCCACTTGATTATGAAAATTTATAACATATGTACTTCATTTATTTGCATAGATGAATGAACATTTTCACAAAGAGCAAATATTTGTTTTTTTTGGTAAAGGTTCAGAACCATTTCATTCCAAACATGGGGACAACTCTAATGGCAGAGTGGACCATCGTTAAGAAAGTGAAACAAACAGCTCATTTCTCCTGCTCAGGCACACTAATTGAGCGGGTGAGTTGAAGTTTGCTTGCTTGCTTTAAAAATCCCCTTTTAAAAATTATGGAGCAATTATGATAGTTATAAATCATGCAAATAATACAGAAGTTAATAAAAATCCCCCCCATGTGTCTTCATTCCTTTATGATCTGCAACCCACAAATGCTTCTCCATCTTCACTGCAGCTCAGCTAACCTTTCCAGAAAAACAATTACTGATAAGAGTGTGTATTTTTTATATATGTTTTTACTGCATGTGTGATCATGTATGTAAACACATGAATCTTACACTGTGTTACACCAAGGGCACCTGAAAGAGTGGACCAGTATTCATGCTTGTCTCTGAAGTCCAGAGGGAGATGCAAAACATTTCTTTGCGTTTACTTCATGTCACTCATCATATAGATCCCATGGTGGAGTTAATCCCAGTGATCCTGTCTGTTCTCACTCTGGTATCCTCTTTCTCTTCCTTCACAAGTGCTTGCTCATCTCTGTTATCTACCTTTCACCAAAAATATCAATGCTGAAGCACCTGTGAACCACCTGGTGAAGTACAGGATCAGCTCCTTCATTTCTGAGTGGTACAGAGCTGGGGTCACTGCAGAGCCTCACAGACTTCAGAGGGAAATATCCACAAGCCAAACCATTCTTTTTGTGTGTGTGTGTGTGGGGGGCTAATATCTTAGCAAACATTTATGTGTTATGCTATGAAATTGTCAATCTCACCAAAGACAACTACTCATTAATAGAACTGACAGGATGGGGGTGTGGGGTTAGAGGGAAGAAAGAGAGAAGAATATGGTATGATCCAAAACCTTCTCACTCTTTCACTGTTTGTTTTTCTATTTCTGCATTTTTCTCTTGTGCAAACACAGTTTAAAAATGGGTTCATTCTATACTGATTATTCTATACATATTTTTATTTAACAGTGCATCATGGATATAGTTAAGAGTCAGGATATTTCAAAAGGTGCGTAAAATTCAATTTTAAGAATATGCTATTTTATTTATTTAACAAATTCCCTATTTTTGCCATTAGAGTCTTTCTTGTCTTTTGGTACTATAAAGAGCCTTGCAAAGGAATCTGTATATGCATATCATACATACGTGAATGAATATATATGTAGGATTAAATTTCTAGATATAGTATTGTTGGTTCAAAGCCACAATCATTTAAAATTGTAATATGTATTGTCACAGTACTAAATGATGCTGAGAGATTCTGAGAGCATCCTTAGTGTTGTTTAAAGGATAATTAGTTATGAATGATCAGATTTATAATGATGTGGTTTATGAATCTGGAAAAGAAGACATAGAAATTAAACCGGGAAGAAATGAGTAACCTATCACTAAGAAATCCTGTATTCTTAGGATAATTTTGTTTTGCACATAATCATCTTATTTACTTTATCCTGAAAGTTCTCCTCTTTTTTGATCTTGATGCTGTTTATTTTTAGTACTATGTCATATTCATTTATAGACCATATCCATCAATCTCTTTATTTTACAAACAAATATGGGCACTTTGGAACAAGATGTACTTGGTTCCAACATTCAAGAAACTTAGCATTTTGAAGGAAGATAGGCATTAACAAATTAATCAATTGCAGTTTAGTTGACTGTCATAAGGGAAAAACATTAGATCATGTAATAGAGAAATGTAATTGAAGAGCACTTATTCTTTGAAAGTCAACTGCTGATTTCTTATTTCCACATTCTTAAGAACTTTGGCACTTGGCTCGTACCATCACCATCCTCATGGTGTTCTGCCAACACCTACCACTGTAATTCTTTCTTGACTTATACACTCTATTCTATCTCACTTCATTTCAATCACTCACCATAATAACCTCATCTTAAAACTCCAAAATCCAGAATGGACTGTGGTTACAAATTGTGATACTCTTCATATGACTGCCTTACTTTTTCACTCCTATTGAACACAATTTTTTTTAGGTCCTTGTTATAATCATACAACTTTAATGACTGTTTAAATGTAAATATTGTCTGTGTGATTATCTCATTGAATTTCCCCCCTAAATTGTATGAAATAGTCATTACTATTGTTATTTCTTTATTTAATGAAAAATGAAATATTTTTCAAGAACAGACTTACTTGATGCCAAAAGTTAAATGACTTGAACCAGGTCTTCTTTTACCCCCGTGCTGAAGCTCTTAGCCCAGGCATTATTCTCAATCAAGCAATTGCTGGTCAGAGTATTTTAAAAAGAAGCTGATGATTAAATGACAAAGGTATAGCAAATTGCAAAACAGAAGCAAATTTTTTGCTGTGTGGAATTGTGAGAGTCAATAAACGCTCTGTCAAAGTCAATGGATTTAAAACTTTCTTCCTTCAACACTAGTGAAGTGAAAGCTATTAGTACAGGGACCTATTTTTAAGTATTGCCAACACGATAGAGATTTTTCCATTTTCTGTGTTAAATAAAGTTTGCTTGGCACTTTTGTCTATGTCAAGTATCTTAGATAACACTCTACTATTTAAATTTTCTGAGTGAATCAACCACTTACTCTGCTTATTCTGTTTTACTTCCTTTTGACTCTATTGCATTTAATAAAAGTTTGCTTGTTCTATTTCTACTGGGATTGAGCTATTTGAGAGTAGAGACCTTAATGTTGTACTCACTATTTTGTCACCCACCATTGCAACAGTGCCTGGAACACACTAAAGAGGTATAAGTTGAATGCATTTATTGGCCTTAACGGAACCTAAACTCTGGTAGTCAAAAAGCCAAGTCTTACAAACTTCATCTATTCATTTTTCCACATCTGCTTATTTGTTGTCATTCATCTCATGAATTATTTTTTTTGGATCTAAACATGTGCCAAGGCACTATGCTAACCATCAAGAAAGTAAAGAAATTGTCCTGCTATTATCAATGAAAGATATTAGTTGGTTGAAAAAAAACTAGCCAGAACACAATGCTTTATTGCAAAAAGGAAAATTAACTCATAAGTATCTTGTTGAAATTGTAGGGGAGATAGGCACAAAAAAAATCTATACCAAAAAGATTAAAAATTAGAAATCAATGATTTCTCATTTTGAAGTACAAAATGTCATTGTGTAATTTTTATGTTTTGTAGTGTCTTTACTGTTTCATATCAGTGAATATTTTAAATATATTGCTTATGTAAGTCCTCAAAGATGCTTAAATTAGAAGAGGAGCTGGCAAAGATTTTCTCCCATTCTGTAGGCTTTCTCTTCATGTTCATAATTGTTTCCTTTGCTATGCAGAAGCTTTTTAATTTTATGGTGTGCCACTTATTGATTTTTGGTTTTATTTCTTGAGTTACATGTTTGATTAAGGAAGTCAGTGACTGCTTTAATATGCTGCAACATTAACCCTGAATTTTCTTATAGCAGTTTCAGTTTTTCTGGTCTAATTCCTAGGTCTTTGAAAAATGTTCAACTTTCCTAAGCAATTAGAGAAATACAAATCAAAACTACACTGAGATTTGATCATACTCCAGTTAGAAAGGCAATCATCAAGAATACAAGTAACAGTAAATGCTGGTGATGATGTGTGGAAAGTGGTCCACTTGTACATTGTTGGTGGGTTTGAAAATTAGTATATCCACTTCTAAAAGAAGAACAAAGACTCCTCCAAATACGAGGAGTGGAACCACCATATGACCTACCTATCTCACTCTTTGGTATTTGTAAAACAAAAACAAAAACAAAAACAAACCTAGAATCAGCATACTAAAATAAGTGATGCATTCATGCTCATCAGTGGTATATTCATACCAATGTTTAAAGCAGCTCAATCCACAATGGCCAAGTTATGGAACCAGCCTAGGTTGCTGTCAACAGACAAATGGATAAAGAAAATGAGTTTTTCTCAGCTGTAATAAAGAATGAAATTATATCATTTGCTGCTAAATGGATGAAACATCATGCTAAGTGTAATAAGTGAGACCCAGAAAGTCAAGGATCAAATATTTTCTCTCAAATGTGGAAGCTAGAGAAAAAGAATTTTAAAAAATGAATTTAAAAAAAGGAAAGATCTTACAAAAATAGAAAGAATGCTAATACAGTAGCAGAAGGGGATCAAAAAGGAGGGAGGAGTGGAGAGCATGGGAACATACAGGGGAACAAAATATACCAAATTATGCTATGTTCATGTCCAAATATCCACAAGGAATCAAATATGAATATACATATATGTAAATATAATAATGTATAATGAAAATGCACTAATTAAAATGATGATAATGATGATGATGATGATGATGATGATGATGATGAATGTAATGACAGAAGGGAGACAGTACAGAGAAAGTGGATTGGGGGAGCCAGGAGGGGAAGGAAAGGGAAGATACTGGGGAAGGAATTAGAGCAAAGTCTGTTTTATGCATGTAGGAATATTGGCATAAGGAATCACACTATTACGTATAATTATAATGCACAAATTAAAGCCTTTTTAAAAAGATGTCAAAATTTTCTAGGGAATTTCATTGCTAAGAGTCAACTGTGATTAAAAAAAAACAATTTAAAAACCCTATAGCCCCTCAAAAGCACGTTGGTTTAAAACAAGTAGGAGCTTTTTATTTATTGTTCAAGTGTTCCTGGTTAACTGCCATTCCCTCTCCATGGTCTCTCGGGGAAGCAGTTTCCTTCTTTGAGCTTTATCACACTCTAAGCTAATGGCTTTGGCCAATGGTTCTCCTAGTACGATACCAGACTCAGGTGCATCAGCATCACCTAGGACCTTAATAGAATGCAAATTCTCAAGCCACCCTAGGTCAACAGAACTAGAAACTGGGGTAGGATCCAGCAAGCAGTAATTTTAAGGGTCCTCATGTTATTGTGAGGCATGGTAAAAATTGAGAAGCACTGCTCCAGGTTTACATCACACACATCATTTGTCCCCAGAGGGCAGATGGAAAAGAGTTACACCTGTTTGTTTTTTAAAGGTCTCAATCCAGGTATGTAACACACTAACTAGTTCCTCCGTGTTATTATGTAGAAATCAGTAAGATGGCCATATTGTCTCCCAGGGAAGTCTTACATGCTAATTTTCTGTCTCTGTGGGAGCACTGTGTATTGGAGGTGAGGTGTTAGTCCTATGGAACATTTGGAAACATGCTTAGGATTGGGTTGTAGATATCTGCTGTGTTTTCAATAGACCTGGTGTGATTTAACAGATGCTGATGACATTTTGTGATAGACAAAATTTTTCTTATATTTTAATGATTGCTAGTGGGAGAGTATATTCTGCTTAAATAATATCATCAACGGTGGAAAGTGGGACAAATGATTCTACCTTGAAGAATAATTATCTTAAAAAAAAATAAAGGAGTAGGAAGAGAACTTGCAGCAACTTGCAAAGAGTTGCTTTTTGCAGATGGATGGTGAAGAATGTGGAACTGATTTGAAACAATGCAGACTTGAACACACCTCATAGTCAGTAAGTGGGCTTGTTAAAACCCAGATTGCCTGGTTCTCTCCCCAGAGTTGGGGCCTGGGCAGAGAGGAATAATTTGAGTTTTTAACTTCTCAGGTGATGCTGATGCTGGGTGCATACAGCAGCATCTTACCCAGACATTGTAAAAAGGAGGTATTTAGAAGAACACTGAATTTGAGGAAAATCCCTCTTGTCCTGGAGCTTTTTGACAGGTGTTTCTGTGAAATATGGGTCAGAGCTTTTTGTTTTTCTGAAAAAGTATGATGTGTCCTCCTGACTCGAGGATTGGAGACTACATGTTGACTGCTTTCCAAAGGGGAAAAAAAAGAGATTAACAACTTTGTACCTTTTGGGAATGTTTATTAATTCTCATTATACGAGTAGTTCCTATTGTAGTGGGAATAAAGAGCTAAAGGTGGAACTCATTTCATTAATTATACAAATAATCTTTTCAGTACAAAGTACTTTATTACTGTTTCTTCCTCAATTAGCCTACTTATCAATGCTTTTTTAACATTCTCAAACACATACCAAGACATACACACAGTGCACCCTGCACACACACACTTTTAATCTCTTTTACCTTCAAAACAGGTTTGCTTTTAGGTAGCTACTAAGACATCAACCTTCACTATATAAGATAAACATTAAGAACAGTTCATTATCCTACTTAGCTTATTTTATTTCAATAGGAGAACTGGACTAATAAGTATCATTTTCCTGCAGCTTAGTGGAGTTTGTGAGTTTGTTGAATCCAATTGTTCTTGTCATTGTTTCTGAATCAAGTGGGTATCAGGGCTGAAGCTCTGTATTTTTGCAAATTGCAAGAGGTATATATTTTCCGTGTGTTTTAATGTTTTTAATTTTAGTATACATTCTCAACTGAATGTCAGGGATTGTACTGAGCAAAGATTTTTGACAAGGTCCCTGCCCCTGGATTATGGAAAAGCCATTCAGTAGAACTGAGTTAACATAAGACTAGATTTAGAATGGCTGAACTTGAGCATTAGTTTGTGGGAGAGCAAAAGAAGTGACCCCTGGAAATGTTAGCATCTGTTTTTCTGAAACATCTGTTTTTCTGGTTTCAGTAAAAACTGATACCCAAAAGAATGCTTGTTGGTTGTGTTATAGAATGATTGTTGATTGTTTTATGTCTTTGAATTGCAGTATTAGGATTGATGGATCAGCCAGCTATAGGGAATGAGCATATGCCTAGTGTTTTAACACCTCTCTTCATCCAGTTCTGTGGCACTGATCCACCTATTTAGTGTTACATTCCTTGTACCTTCTCTATGTGATAAGTAGATGAGATTTAGCTCATTGTTTCATGTTGAAATAGGTTTGAAAATTTCTCCTGGGGCACTGTTCTGTCCCTTTCTGTTTAATACCTCGGTTAAAAAGTCAGTTTCTTCAATTTTCTAACAACACATGTTACTTTTGCATGTTCTCAGCTTCATGGACGTGGAATCATTTAGTATGCATCTGAATTCTTTTTACTACCATAATCTCTACTTTTCTCATTCCAAATCCTCTAAACTTTAAATCAACCAAATGAGTGCTAATTTTACATATGACTAGGGCTACAGACAATGCAGTATACTAATCTTAGTTTAGTTTCTCTTTTATAGTTCCACTAAAGTTTCATTTCCTATGTGATCTGGGGTCTGTGACATACACTTGACAAGTACATTTTGATAAAGGGCTTTTTGTTGTTTTATCATTGCTTCTGTGGCATATTGTTGGGCATATATATGATTTATCTGGATACTGTGCAAGAAAGCCTCAGACATCTAAGGGAAAATATTACTTTCTTTTAACATGATTTTCAGGAATGCATTGGGATGAAATTGAAATGCAAATAAAATGAAATTGGAATTGTGCTGAATTGAAAATGCTGGCAAGTCCCCCAGTTAGATTCAGGAAGTTCCTAGAGACCAAACTTCCTGTTCTCTGCCAGGAGGGAAACTGGCCACATTGACTATTGCCAGAGAGGACAAATGATGGGGATCTGTGCAGTCAGTCATCGGGGAAAATGGGAGCATGTTGGTAGACAGATTTTTGTTTTTTTTTTTTTTTTTTGGTTTGAAGACAAGTAAGTAACGATTAAAACAAAATGGTGTCTCTATATTAATTTCCTCATCAAAATACAAGCTGCCCGCCACCACCGCAGACTGCAGATGACAGGCTCCATCAGGAAACTCCGTCCGAGGACACTAATGGTGGGCCCCCGAAGAAGTTATTATTATGAACCACCAGACAAGAGCCTGTGTTCACAAGCAATTTGTCAGGACTAATTTTGTTTTTCTCCCATAATTGAAAATTAATGTCTTGAAGTGAAAACAGATGTTCATGTCATCTTCTGAACTGGGATATAAAATGGGGCTCTGTGGATGTGCTCACTAATCTAACAGCAATTTCCCTGTCCTCCATAATGGGGGTTGCTCTGCCTATGTCACCTAAGGCCAGGGATTGGGAGCTGAGAGAAGGGGGCCTGGGTGGCACTCCTTGTGCTCCTTGGGGGATCTGTTTGGGAGGGAGACTGCACCAATAAAAATCTTTTTGTTTGAGCTCTCAAAAAAAAAATACAAACTGGTCTTGTAAAATATAATTGTTATAATCAATTGCCAGTAATTTTGGAATAAAACTATTATTTCAATGAGTTATTGTTTTTTCTTTCTTTTTTTTAAGTGAAGGTTTTGAGTTAAAAGTCTGGGTTGTCATATATAATGAATGACCAAGTGTTACTTTTCTTTGTGGTAAAAGGAAGGGTTAGTTAATTGGATGTTTCCCATCTTCTTGGCCGTCACAAGGTCACACTTGCATAAGAAAAAAACAAGTATGTATCATTTTGTTTGAGAGGGAGCAAATTTATCAACACAAACCTTCGTAGGTCATGATGTGTCCTAAATCTTCCTGGAATATACTTTTTACAAAGGACACGAAGATGTTGTTGACTTTTAATTTCTATTGAAAAGCATACATCCTTGATTACACTATCTTCTGTGATTATGAAATGTCCAGCATACTTTTCCCAGATATGAAATTATGTGACCATTTTCTGTGCTGGCAAAGATGAGTAAGCTGGGAAGAAACAGGAAAGGGATTTGGCTAAAACTGCAAAGCAGCCTTGAGACTTCATCTAGAGATACCAGAAAACACAAGCTAAGCACAACAAAAACGTTATTGACATGATAAGATTTTAAAAAAATAACATAAGAACCCTATATTGCACATCACCTTAACATTGTCCTGCCTTACTTTGCATAGGAGATTGGTTCTAGGTCCCCTTCCAATATCGAAATCCGCAGATGTTCAAGGCCTTTATATAAAATGTCATTCTATTTGTACATTACCCACATTGTACACCTTAAATCATCTCTACATCACTTATGATACCTGATTTAGTGTATATAATACTGACTAGTTATTGTCTATGAAATAATGACAAGCAAAAATTTCCATACATTTTCAATATAATGCATTTTTTTCAAATATTTTCCATTCTCCATTGATGGAATCTATAGATGGAAAGATGATGAATACAAAGAGCTGACTGTACTTTATTTCACTCATGTAATTCCTATCCTACTGCCAATGTGAGACCTCTGAGAATGTGGTCTTTGATAAGGAATGCTTTCACACACACAGTGATGTATGTGTATTATCAGATATCAAAATATATAATTAATAAAAAAGAAAACTAGAGATAGGAAAGAAAATAACAAAAATTTTAGAAAGCAGTATCTGTGAGGTCAGACCAAAAAAATTATACTATACAAGATAGTATATTCTAGTCAGTACATTTTTTCTCATAGTGATATGTGTTAATTCTGAAATTGATTTTTATATATACTATGATTATATACATAAGTAAAATGTATTTTAGATAATGAGATCAATATTTCTTATAGTTGAGGAAAATTTTCCAAATAAGGAATAGGAAAAGCCCAGAATAATCTCTGTGATGTTGGATTGATATTACAGGCACCAGTGTGAATTTATGTTCAATACAGTCATGTAGATAGATTCAGAGATAAACAGAGATGTGTATGCATATGTGAGCTACTATATATACTTGTATTTTATATTTTTCTTCTCATCCACTGAGAGGGAGAGTACAGTAGGAGTGAGCAGACATAATGCCCCCTTGATTTTGGATTATCCATGTCTCTGAAGATATGTTGATTATGAAGCTGGATTAGGGAAAATGCAAGAACCATGTATAACATCTTTTTCTTCAAGGAAATAAGGAGATTTGTATAAGTTTGTATAAGTCCTAATGAATTTTACTCAATATACTTTACAATACAGAAAGTTAAGAAACACCAACTTAAAATTTTCAATATCAACATCATTGTAATAAAAATATATTGACATCAGGCAAACTGTAATTTCATAGAGAAGATATCATGTCTATGGTATTCTTACCAAAAAATGTATAACCACAGACTAAAGTTGAGAAAACAATAGTTAAGCCCAAATTACAAATATTCTAAATCAACCAGTAATTCTCAATGGTGCTACAGTCATGCGAGACATGGAAAGATTGGGGAACTGTCAGATTGGAGGAAACCAAGGAGATACAGCAATTAGTGTAAAGTGGGATATTTGTGTGTATGCTAGATCAGATAAGGACATTAGTGAACAAATTGGTGAAACTTGAATAAAATCCATAACTTAACTAATATTAGTTTCAAATTATACTTGAATTATATAAGATAACAGCATTAAAGTAAACACGATCAAGAGTATATGAGAACTCTATGAAGTTTTTTTCTTTTAAATTTAAGACTATTTCAAAATAGAAAGTAAGAAAATATAGTTGAAACCATGTGAATCCCACCAGTGAAAACATTTTTAGTATAATTTTTTTATGATTTTTCTGTGTGTGTCATTGTAAAGATTTCTTATTGTCTTATAGCCCTAGACTAGCTAAGTATTCAAGGACATTGGGTGTTTAATGCATGTGAGTTACTTGAATAGGCAAGCGATACTTTAAGACCGAAGGAGACACAATCCTGGGGTGAAATTCTAGAATGACAATACATAGTATATAATGATCATACTTTTTGTTTATTGAGTTTGAACCTCTTCTGTGTTATCAGTTCACATCCTAAATAAGACTGTGTGACTACAGTTGATTTGTGTCTTACATGTTTATTTTCCTTTTTAATATATAAGCACTATATTTAAATAATTAAACAGTAAGATTATATGAAAATAGTATGATCAATACCAAACATGTTTGACACTTAAAACTTCCTTTCTGAGAGTTCAGAAATAATTGGAAATCAAAAAAGAAACAGGGGAACAAATCTGTTATTGCTTCTAACAACACTGGTTGCCAGAGTCTATAATTCAACCAGTGTGGAAATCTCTTGCCTAGATTCCTCAAGCAGAATTACCAGGTTACCCCCACCCCCCGCCATAGTATTTCTAATAGCTGAATATATTTTAAGAATTTGGTCAGCATTGTTGGAAATTAATGAAAACAGAGCTAATCCAGAACTCTAATTACTTTTACCAAATCTTGAAATTAACACTGGTGCTCACGAAGAATGGAAAACAACATTGTTTTCTCTCTGGGAAAAGACTGATATATTATTTTGTGTGTTATAACTGGTAGAAACACAAAATGCACATATTTAAGCATTGTAAAGATTAAAGATAGCCACCACACCATATTGCTGGCTTTTTTCTTTGTTATTCATCCTATTCATATTGTTTAGGCCAAGGAATTACTGAACAGATGGACTATGTCCTGAAGGTCTGAGAAAAAAATAACAACTCAGTTGACAGCCAAGTTGGTAGAGAAACAACCCATGTTAAAAAAAAAATCATTATTTTGAGAGACTTTTTCTCTAGAATCCGTTGGTATTTTAGAAATATAACAACTGATTTAACCCAATCAATCCTTGAAGGAAACGTAGATGAGTGAACTTGAAACTGTTAAAATAAACATAGTCTTACTCCTAATTAACATAAAACCACCAGTGAAACTCCACATCATCTACAACCACAAGAATAAGATCCTAATTAGAATAAGTTGTACTCCATATATGTATACTACATCAAAATATACTCTACTGTCATGTATACCTAAAAAGAAAATAAAAAAATAAAGTTAAAGCTTTTTTATACAAAAGATAAAAATACAGTAGTAAAGCTTGATTTAACCTAAAAAAAGCCATAAACCATAGAGTTTTGTCATAATAAATTGCTATATGTCACTTTTCCTTTACTGGGACTTTTACATGTTCTTGAGTAACCTCAATGTTGGAGATATTTGTATCACCAATTTTTTTTTAACCTTCAACTGGTTTTACTATATTCTGGAAAACTCAACACTATTATTTTTTTAAAATAAACTTTCTCAATGTACAGAGTATATGCTGATTTTAGATCTGAAATACTTGAGTCTCTTCTTTCTCCTTTGCTAATGTTCTCATCTTCTTTGTAATAATACAGTATCCTGAAGTAGTCCTTCCCTTCTCTTAAATTCATAACTAATTATGTTACTTCCTTGCATCAAATCCTTTAATAGGTCTCAATTTTCTACAAATTGAAATATGAGTTTCCTAGAATGACCTATAAATATTTTCACAATCTGGTCCCAACCTGCTTTGCCAATCTCACCTACACAAACTATCTTTTATATCCTATGCCATATGACACACACTCTCATATCTTTGCTCTTCTTCCTTCTGCCTGACTGGCATTCTCTCTTTTTACCACAATGGTAACTTGCTGGTATTCTAATTCTTTCCATCTCAGCTCAAATATGTTTACTCTGATGTGCTCCATTCTTCTCACCTGGTTTGAAATAATCACTTCCTTATTTCTCTGTTCAATTACTACAGAAAGTATCATGAAGTCTGCTTCTATACATTATGGATTCTTTGAAGTAAGCTTCATGTCTTACTTAATGTTGGGCTGTTCAAGTTGCTTTATATTTCACAGAAACGTAATTAATGTCAAATGTATGTATGAATGAATAGAAAAATAACATAACCCTAGGTCTTAGGTATTTCTTAAGACTTAGAGAAATCTAGACTGTGTCTACTGACATGTAGATGAAACTACTCTTTAGTCTAGAGGACTGTCCCTTGAATCGCAGATATCAAATAGGCAAATCGTGCTCTGAAGTTATCATGACAATCTAAAACATTGTCACACATTTCCAAATGCTCCCTACCTCCTATTAGGGTGACATTACCCTAGTTTTAAATAATTGTCAGCTTGGTCTCATCACTGTGTTAAGTGAGGACCAAAGAGACTTATGATCTTGTGAGTTAAGGGTGTAGGGTGAAATGATATTGTGTATTGCATGGCTTTCTTTCAACTTGCCAGCTCCACTTCTGTATATTTTCCCCAAAGTTCTTATTTCTAATACTTAATCCTTATGTTAGTCAGTTTTTTCTTGTGTGTGTGTCACCATGACAAAAACACCTGACATGAACAACTTAAAGGAGGAATTGTTTATTTTGGCTCATGGTTCCAGAGTTTCAAGTCCATGGCCCTCCAACTGCATAGCTATGGTCCCGAGATAGGGCAGGACAACATGGTGGAAGGGCACAGCTGAGGAAAGCCGCTCAGCTCATGGCAGCCAGGAAGTGAAGAGACAGAGAAAAGAGAAACCATCCGGGCACACCCCCAGTGACCTATTTCCTCTAACTAGGTTCCTTCTTCTCGTAGTCCATTCAGCCATCCATTGGTGAGGATGGTGTCCTCGTGATCCAATCACTTCCCAACTGCCCCACCCTTGAACACATGGTTCTTTAAGGAACATTCTAGATCCTAACCACAGCAATCCTTTTGCTTCCCTTTCTTGCATAATATGTATTATCTAGTCCCTAGCATACCAACACCTTTTTTTTTTTTTTTTTAAGGAAAAATGGCCCAACCAGATGATCTTCCTTCTCCTCCCTGGTATTCCTTTGGAAAGCATCTCATCTAATTATGAAACAAATATTTCATGTTATGCTAATAGTCAAATTTCCCATGGGCCTTCTTAAATATTACTTATAGATCCTCATTCTATTTATAGGTTCTTAGGGTCTGAATGTTGATACTCCCTTGAAATTCATGTATTGAAACTCTAACTCCCAGGGAAGCTATCTGTGCAGATGGAGCCCTTAAGGAACTACCTAAGGTTGAATGAAGTC
Source organism: Marmota flaviventris (assembly GCF_047511675.1). Classification (NCBI taxonomy): domain Eukaryota; kingdom Metazoa; phylum Chordata; class Mammalia; order Rodentia; family Sciuridae; genus Marmota; species Marmota flaviventris. The sequence continues at coordinate 96,040,946 of NC_092504.1, forward strand.
ATTAAAGTGAGGCCTTATCTAGAAGGATTAGCGTCCTTTTAAAGAGAGATATCAGACTTCTTTCTCTTGTTCTGTTGGCACACGGACTAGAGAAAGGCCAGGTGAATGCCCAGTGAGATGGCAGCTGTCTGTAGGCCAAGAGAAGATGCCTCAGGATAGAACTTAATTTGGCTGTGCCTTGATCTTAGACTTCCAGTCTCTGGAACTGTGAGGAAGTATGTTTGTGTTATTTAAATTTTCTAGTTCATGGTATTTGATCATGACAGTGTGAGCCGCCTGCCACAGGGATGATCATTTATTCCTCAGCTTGAGGCTTGAGATGGCCAATGGGAAAAATACTAAACTAATTTCTTATAACTAGGATGTAATGTTGTAGGACTACTCTACATCAATCACCTTTCTTTTCACTCAACTCCAGATAGTTTGGACTCACTTTCATGTCCCCAAGTTTATCTGTAAGTCAATACTTAGTCCATCCACATGTCTTTCCCATGTTGTTATTCTGTAGCATGTCTACATCAAACCTCACTGAGTATTCTGATACTGATGTTTTCCTACTTCACAAAATTGTGCTGAAAGTTTGGGTTTGCATAAGCTGAGATGGGATTGTAGAACCTGTTCCTTTATAGGCATTATGCCACCTTGCATCTCATTTCCATCCCAAACCATAAATGGGGGCTTGATGTGAGTTTCTATTTTGAAATACACAAAGTTAAAGGATGGCTTCAAAGCATGTTGAGAAATCTGCTGGGATGAACTCCCAGGGTCTGGGTTGGTACTGACTAAGAGAAGGCTCAGGGTATTGAGGAACACACCCAGTATCAGGCACTGGGTGAAACCTGTAGGGATCTCTTGACTGATGGTTGCCCCTAAGATACAGATGAGTATCTTGATGTGCTGACAGAGAAAAAAAGCTGCTGGGGACCTGAACACTGTAAGGTAGGGAGTCAAGAGGGTAAGATAGAGGAGTGCGAGAAGAGAAAGCTAAGGCCTAGACTGTGCTCCATGGGAGAATTCATCACTAGGTAGATTACTCTGATGACCAAGAAAGGGAATAACATTTTGGAGCACTTAAGAAAATCTGGAAATTTTTGTCATCCACATGTTAATGACTCTGCTGGTGTCATAAGTGGTAGGTCCAGCCAGATATCATAAGTGGTAGGTCCAGCCAGATATCATAAATGGTAGGTCCAGCACTTGCACTGTACTCTCAGTGGCTCAGGAAGCTGAGGCAGGAGGATTGACAGTTCAAATCCAGCCTCAGCAACTTAGTAAGGCCCTAAGCAATTAAGCATGACCCTGTCTCTAAATAAAATATGAAAAGGGCTGGGGATCTGGCTCAGTGGTTAAGTACCCAGTACCAAAATAATAATAATAATAATAATAATAATAATAATAATAATAATAATAATAATAATAAAATTTACAAAATAAATTAAGGGGTATATCTAAAAGCCCTGTCTATGGTACTGAAAATGGTGTAAACACAAAGCACTTTGTGTTAAGAGCTAAAGTTCGTACTCACCATATTAGGCCTTTCAGGGGAACCACACTGAGAAAGTAGTGGTCTTCCTTGTCCATACAGGTGAATTCTGCACATGCTTGGAGCAGCCTGGCCTGATGTTGCTGCCACCTCCATGAGGCAGATGGGAGTGAGGAGTAGCTGGATGAACCATTCTGACCACTGCATCAAGCTCTGTGAGTGGGGTGTTTTGTATACAGCATTGTAGCAGGGGAAGCACTCCTCTCCTGTTAGTGGGTCCATCTCTATAAATAATCCACATTTTGCTTCCTTCCTCATGCCTTGCTCCTGGAGGACCTTGGAGGTTCTCTCCCACTGCTTGCTGGATCTTCTGGTCACAGAGGAGAAATGCTTTGACTTGTTCTAAACAGAAAATGGACTTACATATGTTGTCATCACTAAATCTCTAGCTCTTAAACTACTTTTGTAATTCTCAAGCTTTTGTCTATAAGCCACACCTCTCCCACGCTCAGTTCTGTTCAATCTGTGTCACCACCCTGGGACCTTCCTAGATGGATTCCACTCAACTTAGATCATGTCAGTCTTCTCAGCACTTGTATCTAAATATAGCTGTTTATGCTCCTAACTGTGCCTTTGCCTTTATTTTCCTTTCGCTGTGCTCATATGAACCATGTGGGTGCTTGCCTTTCCTTCTCTGTTAGCAGTAGCAATAGTGATAAAATCACAACAGTGCTGTCTTCTGTGGAGTGTAACTGTGTGACCCTTTCCATACTGCACACTTTCGAGATAAGCATTACTTTTGTTGAGACCTCGTGGAAATCCTCTCAGTTAGATAATTTAAAATGTATTTTCTCTGAAAAGTAATATGTTAATGCATACACCTTGTAAAATATTTAAAGAAAAAAATTATGCTAAAACTGGAAGTGTCCCCTCCTCTTCTAACGATGGTGGAATGTTTTACCTTTCAGATCCTCTGTGCGGCTGTGTGCCTCATATATGATTTTCTTTTTCGCTTTACAACATTGCTTAGCATTAGCACGAGGAAGGAGGGAATGGAGGCTTGGGGAAATTAAAGAACTTTGCAGTGTTGGGTAGCAGTTTTCACTGTGGGATAGGTTCCTTGAAGACAGTGGAAATCTCTCTGTTGTACATTCAATTCTGGTGCTTTCCATTCTAGTTTTATAGCTGCCTTATTTCAGAAGGTCAGGCTTCTCCAGTGCCCCTATTCTCAAAGCCCCGTTTTGTCTGTATGTCTGAGATTCAGTAGCCTACATGATCCCTATACTTTGACTCATGCTTGGGTTTTGCATTGCTTTATTTACCTGAAGGAACTCAAACATTTTCCACCTGCTAACAGGCGTTCTGATGCTGGCTGTCTGTGTCTGGAATTTTACATGCTGCTGAATGTGCTGATGTCATAGTTTTCAGAATTGACATTTGACTTATGGAAGCTGCGTTTTTATTGTCTTTCTCTTGTTTACTGTGTTGTATTAATTGTGCTAGCCTTTCTCCCAGCACTGACAGCTCAATCTCCTTTTCTCACTCCTCCTCCTTGCCTCTCTATCTGTGCTATTTTACAGGTCGAATCCTGTTCTAGGTCCCTTGCAGCATGCTTACACCACCCCAATCCTAGCTGCCTTCCTTGAAGTGCAGTGCAATTTGTCATGACTGTAAAAGAACATTAGATTTGTCCTCAACATAAAATGAGGTTTCAGTACATCCCACTGTGAGAAAAATGAATAGTACAATCAAGGCTTTAGAATAATGTAGAGCAGGTAAAGCAAATCAATGTTTAACATATTTACTTCTCATTTATTTAACATTTATGGAATATTGGCTGCATTTAGGCTGATCAGTAACATTTTCTATGTACATTATGAGCCTGATGGTTTCTTTTATTAGGCATATTACTTCTTATTTTAAGAAAAAAAGATTTATCTAGAGATGAAAGGATTCTATTCGGTAGACCTTTGAAACACTAATGAGGCTTTTCTAGTTTAGTAAACAGTCTATTGTCACTTCTCAGCATCCCTTATTGGTCTTGCTTTCCTAAATTTATAATTATTTGCACTGATTTCTTTGTCACCCAAAATGGGACCTGGGTGTCATTGTCCTTGATTGCTGTTACCTGGTCAAGTACTCCTAAGTGCATCCTTGATGATCTTCCAGACTCAAGTTTGCCTCTTTCTTCACCACCATCCTGGCTGCATGCTATGATCTTCTTCTCCCTATGAGCATTGTTTTGTTACATTATCTCCATATTCACAGCTGAAAAATTTTCCTTACTTTTAACTAGAATTAAGTTCAAATGGATAAGAGTTGCTCAGTCTTTTCTCAGATGAAACCTTTCAGATTTAGCAGACAAAATCCAATATATGTTCTTTATTTACAGTTCAATTAACTATTCCTAGGAAAAATAAGATCCCCTGATTTCACATTTCAGTCTAGTTTTCTCAGAGATTTGTCCTTGAAGACCCTCTCTAATCTCTATTCTACTATTCAATCTTAGTCCCCTCTATTCCTCAACAAGAATCTCTTTACTTTCTTCTAAATTTGCAATGCATCTTTTCCACTATCAGCCTTTGGTCATGCTCTTTCTACCCTCCCTTGCAACTCTCTTTTAATCTCCAAATTGATGAGAAGGAGATTGACTGTATTGTCATCCTTGGCTTCTACCAGCCCATCTGGCACCTTAGTGGGAATTGCAAAGTGTGTTGCCATTGGATGGGTCAATCATGTAAAAATACAGCTTTTCCCAAACCATATTATGTCCCTGCTAGGATCCTTGGTTTGATGGCCTACTAAGAGTGGGATTCTAGCCCTCATCCATTCCTTCCCTCAGCCAGGTGCCTCTGTGGAGCACTCATGGTATATAGCAGCCTTATTCAACCTGTCATCCCAGAGACAATGTTATTGACTTGGCTGGTGAGGATATCTTATTTATTCTCTTACAAAACAAGGTTTGTGGGTCGGCTTTCTTTGATGAATAGCAAGTACACGATTGCCATCATAAAATTTAATTCTTGATTACACTGTGTCTTAATTGCTGAGAATTTCTTGGTTTGTGTTTTTCTTTTTTAATTAGATTTCTTACAGGCTGAGAATATGACTTAGACCTTTTCTCCAGTCAATAATATACTCAAAACTAAGCATGTATATTATTTTGATAAATCCAAATTTCCATCATTTGATGGCAAGATACATTGCTGGATGTATCAATAATCCTGAAACATGAATATAATTTAGAATTAAATTTATTGAGATTTTAATTATATAGTACCCCTGTACACATACAAATGGAATATATAAGCTAGATACATTTGTTAAGATATTCCTTAAACTTCTTTAGAGATTCTGTTTTGAATAATTTTTTGACTTGGTGTCTGGTGCCTGCATTTTCCAACAATTTCATTCTCTGTATTATCAAGAGTGAAAGAGTGATGACAATGTAGCTGTTCTTCATTGTTGTTTTGATATATTTTTTCAGGACACGGATGATGCCCATTTTGCAAGTTTTGATACTGGAACTTTTTTCGATCATATGATAGAAAGTTAATTAAACTCAGCAGCTAAGACATATTAATTCTTCAAAAGTTCTTAAAGAGATTTTATAGCCAAATGTCAAGGGGTTGTAGTTGTTCAATTATGCTCACAGAATACCAAAAAAGATTGTGCATGAATAGGTAATTGCATTTATATCTTCACTGTGCCCTGCTTAAAGCAATAATAGGATACCATTATTTCTTAGATTCATCCTTATTATACAGAAGTTAAAAGTGGAAAACTGTTTCTAGTGATGATGAAATATAGGAGTATTTGCTTAGATATATTTCAATAGATTAAAAGTGAATATCAACAATTTTTAAAAATGGTAAAAGTCATGTGTATGAGGCAGAACTGTTTTACAGAAAAAGCAGTGGACACGTATTACAAAGGTTGTGGTTCAGGTTTTTCCATTAAATCCTATGCATAGTTTTATTTCACCATCTGGATTTCTGATTCTTTAATTGAAGAATGAGGAAAGTGACCCTGGTGATTTTCAGAGGCTCTTCGACACTAATAGTCAAGGAACTCCAGAGCAAGAAGATGGAAGTTCCAAATCAAAGCCCAGATTCTTATCCAAGAGAAAAATCTCTGGGACTACAGTTCTGGCCTAGAGGCTTGAATTTGTTTGATGAAATCTGCCACAAGCCATGTGTGGTAAAGGCAGAACACATGGGGGATGATAGGATTCGATCTTTATCCATTTGAGAAGAAATTGTCCATATGCAAACTCTCCTGAGGGTGCAGAAAGAGAAAGTAATCACCAAGATTAACCTGAGAGTTCATTTGTACAGAAAGAGTTAGGCCCTTGGAGATCTCAATTTTTTTTTTCTCCTGAATATTGACAAAGGACAAGAGACATTCTGTTGGAAGGAAATTAGATTGCAAAATGGTTAATCCTCCCCAAATGGAAAATCTGGTAAAGAATTTATATGTGGAGCCTGCAATATACACAGCAGAGCCAAGTGACTCAGGCAATTTAGAAAAGATCACATTTTAATTAAATGCAACAGGAGAGAGAAAAGAGGAGACATGTTTCTTGCTTTTCAAAGATAACATGGAGCCACTATAAATGCCATGCAACATGAGCAAGTTTTTATTATTATGAATCTTTATCCCCTTTCTTTTGTAGTTAGTCTTCCAAAAGTAAGCACTTCTTTTGTTTATTTTGTATATTATATTCAAAGAAAGTTGGCTTTAAAAATGAAGTACAGCTAAGAGGATTTCATGTTTTGTTATCTTTTATCTCTCATATTAAACAAACAAATAAACAATTGCAATTGTGGAGTGGCACTGTGCACAGGAGAAGAATGTCATTCTGTGATCTGGGTTTGCATAACCCAAAGACTCTTGTGGCTTAAATACAATAATAGATGGAAAGTCCTAAGCATAGTTTGGTGCATAGAAAAATCCTTTGTAACTTCTAGCTATTATAATCAGCAAATGGAGTATGAAGACCTAGTATCTGATTAGTGAGAATAGAAGGAAAATGGTTGCCAGGCTTGTGATAACCAGAAGTCATTTATGTTTCTAATCTGAAAATAAAATGTTAAGATATATATAAAACATTTTCTCTCAATATCATACTTCAAATCAATTAGTCCTATGTGAAATACTCATTTAAGCAATTTTTAAAACCTGAATAATATGGCATAATGTTTCAGTGCACAAAAGGATACATCAGACAAACTTGGTAACAAACAATTTTATGGGTTAGATTCATGTGTCTTCAAACTATAGCCATTTTCTCCCATTCATTAAGCTATGTCTACTCAGTGAGCTCTATTTTCCTTTTCAGCATCCTAAATAAAGGCAGCAGTTATCTTTTGAAATTATTGTCTCAGTCTTTGGACAGTATCTGAAATGAAGAGTAATAGAATTTTTGCCACTGGGCTTACAAACACCATTACCCATGAATCTGATATTCACTCTGGGAATGAAAGGAGACAAAATCTAATGGTTTGGAAGCGTCAGAGAACCCGATCTTGCCATGTTCCTCTTTGCCTTGTGGCAAGTTCTCTCGTATTAAGGATAAGCTCAGCATTTAGGACAAAGGCTTTCCCTATTTCATTCATTTGTGGTTATTACAAATTTAAGTCTCTGCTTTCAGGCTATTGAAAAACTGAGATGCCATTTATAATATATTTACTAGAACAGTTCTAAAAAACAAGTCATTATTCAGCTACTTTGATATGGTTCTCTTAATCAAAGATTTATTGGGACAGTTTAGAAATAGTCAGATAAATGTTCTCCCTACCTGGGAGATGGGAGGCGTAAGCAGTGCTCTGTGGAAGATTTATGCTGAATTGCTTTATGCTATCTTGCATTTGATTAACTTTTATCAACCAGAACAAAACCTCCTTCCCAATGCATCATTTATATGAACTTTATAAATGACCCATCTTTTTATTGCCAACATAATTCATTGTGATATAACCATTTTAAAAGACTCCATGAGATAAGCAATTAACAGAGAGGAGATTGTGTGTGTGTGTGTGTGTGTGTGTGTGTGTTTCTTCTGCAACAATTTTATGGTGAAAAACCTGAGTGTACTACTCTGTGATGAGTGTTGTAAAGGATACATAACAAGTGTTAAGTTACCTCTCCTCCTACCTGAGATCAGGTAGGAGGAGAGGTAAATGATTCCACTTGATCATCTTGGTGCCACAAATAATAACCAAGTCAAAGTGTGAAAACAACCTTTGGTTTATGTCAAATGAAGTATCCAAAAGACAACATAGAGTTCTACTCTGTCATTTGTACATGTTATATTTCCTCAATGTGATATTTCAAACAAATATGACAGTGGCATTTTTAGGAGTGAATGATAAAATTTAGGTAAATTGCGCTGAGTGCTCAATCATGACACTCAGAATTGATTTTTAATCCATCAAGAAATACACTTTGTAATATGTTAAAAGGTCCTTTCTAGTGAGTGTGAAAAAATGTTAGGTCTCTCAGGAATAGAAATGTATTTTGAATCTTGTCATTTTCCTTCATTAGCTATATTTTCTTAATGGAAATTATGATTATAATTTCTTTTTCAGCCTAAAAATAATTAGGTTTATGAAAAAAAGTAGAGATGGTTTTTTAAAACTTTTTTTAAACTATCCCCAAATGATTAATTGATAATTTCAATCTTCTTGACATTTCTGTGGTCAAAAATTCTTTTCATATGCTTATATAAAAGGATATCAGGTATACTATTTCTTCTTGCTCCACCAGGCCCGTGGTCTACTTAGCCTCTTCCCTGTGTGTCCCAGGAGGCTGGTTTCTTTGAATGTCTTTGCCTCTTTCTTCTCTAATTTTTTTCACTCTGTCTACCTCCTGTTGGGACCCTAACAGGTTCACTTAGCATCACGTAGGCAGATGTTCAGCCCACTAGTATAGAACAGAGACATTCACAATCAAGTGAAAGGAATGTTTGTAGAAAGAAAATAGGCATTATACATCAACACTAGGACTCTTTCCTTACCCTTTAATAATAACTTGTGGCATCTTGGGGAAGGGTCATTTAATTTTTATGATTCATTTCTTCTTATTTGTAAAACAAAGGATTAGGCCCTATTGTTGCCCAACTTTCAATAACCTAAATTTATACATCGATGTCACACAATCATCTTTTATATAAACTCATAGAAAGCAGGGATTTTTGAACCCATTATAACATTTAGCTGTGCACTTTAGGTACATGGATGCTAAGGACTTATGATAAATCTTAGCACTAACATGTACATATGTTAGTATGTACACGTACTTGCAAATGCCATAATGTGTGTTATCACATAATTCACTGAGTTTTCACATTAACAGACATGTGGCTCAATTGTGCTTACACGTTATTTCAAATACAAAATACAGAAAAGAGGTAAGCCCATAATTTTTTCACCTACTTAATTCTCCTGGATAATTCTTGAGCCTGTTTGATTAAAAAGAGTGTAATTAATTGTCAGTTTTCCAGTACTGAAAATGCATATAAAGAATGATGGTAAAGACGAACCAAGACCAAATTCACACTTATACTCGATAAAATGAAAAATTGCCTGAATTTTATGAAGAAATAGTTAAGATATTATACAACAGCAATACCAGGAGCATGACAAGAAACAAATGGAGTGAGACCTATAATTGTTCCTGTGAAATAACATATGTGAGTTTCTGTGTCAAAGCACAGTGAGAGAACCTCAGGCAGAGCCAGCAGTCTCGCCACATAGAGAAGACAGAACTGGAAGCCAGGGAGATGGAAACCAGCTAGAATTTCCAAATCAAAATACCAGATAAAAAAGAACAGAATGCAAAAAAAAAAAAAGATCATAACTCTAGAGATCTGGAGATTTTTTTCAATAGTGGGGCAAAATTAAATAAAATTTTATAATATTTACTATGTTCCATAAATATATTTGAGTTTTTTTACATTAATTTATGTATTTATTCTAATTAGGTATATATATGATAGTAGAATGCATTTTGATCCATTGTACACAAATGCAGCACAACTTTTCATTTCTCTGACTGTATGCAATGTATCATCACAACATATGTGTAGTCATACATGTACCTAGGGTAATGGTGTCCATCTCATTCCACCATCTTTCCTGCTCCCATGCCCCGCCCTTTGCACAATCAAAATTTCTCCATTCTTCCCATGCTCTGCCCCAATATGGATTAGCATCCACTTATCAGAGAGAACATTCAGCCTTTGGTTTTTTAGAGATTGGCTTACTTCGCTTAGCATGATATTCTCCAATGCCATCCATTTACCTGCAAATTCCATAATTTTATTCTCTTTTGATGCTGAGTAATATTCCATTGTGTATATATACCACAGTTTCTTTATCCATTCATCTATTGAAGGGCATCTAGGTTGCTTCCACAGTTTAATGTTTAGCTGTTGTGAATTGAGCTGCTATAAACATTGATGTGGAGATATGTATATCTCCAACATGCGAATTGAGGTAGGAGGGGCATACATTCAAAATAGAGAATAGATTGAGGTTCTTACACGCTTCTGGTCTCTCTCTCTCTCTCTCTCTCTCTTTTATACACACACACACACACACACACACACACACACACACACACTGATTTTAAGCCCTTTAGGTATAGACTGAGGAGTGGGATAGCTGAGTCAAATGGTGGTTTCATTCCAAGTTTTCTAAGGAATCTCCATACTGCTTTCCAGATTGATTGCACTGATTTGCAGTCCCACCAGCAATGTATAAATTTGCCTTTCCTTGCCGTCCTCCCCAACACTTATCGTTGTTTGTATTCTTGATATCGACAATTCTGAAGGTGTGAGATGAAATCTTAGAGTAGTATTGATTTGCATTTCTGTAATTACTAGAGACGTTGAACATTTTTTCATTTATTTGTTGATCAATTTTATATCTTCATCTGAGAAGTGTTTGTCCAGTTCCTTGGCCGATTTGTTGATTGGGGTGTTAAGTTTTTTGAGTTCTTTATATATCTTATATGTTAGTGGTCTACCTGACGTGCTCCCAAATTTGCTCCCAAAATGTAGGCTCTCTCTTTACCTCATTGATTGTTTATTTTCTTTTCTTTTTTTTAAATATCTTTTTTTAGTTGTAGATGGACACACTATCTTTATAATTTACTTATTTTTATGTGGTGCTAAGGATTGAACCCAGGGCCTCACACCTGAGAGACAAGTGCTCTACCACTGAATATTACTCAGCATCAAAAGAAAATAAAATTATGGCATTTGCAGGTAAATGGATGGCATTGGAGAATATCATGCCCCAGCTCCCAAACCTTATTGATTGTTTCTTTTGCTAAGAAGAACCTTTTAGTTTGAATCCATCCTATTTATTGTTCTTGATTTTATTTCTTGCACTTTAGGAGTCTTGTTAAGGAAGTCAGGGCCTAATCTGACGTGATGACAATTTGGGCCAACTTTTCCTCTATTAGGTGCAGGGTCTCTGGTCTAATGCTTAGGTCCTTGATCCACTTTGAGTTGAGTTTTGTGCATGGTGAGAGGTAGGGGTTTAATTTCATTTTGCTGCATATGGATTTTCAGTTTTCCCAGCACCATTTGTAGAAGAGGCTGTCGTTTCTCCAATGTATGTTTTTGGCACCATTGTCTAGTATAAAATAACTGTATTTATATTGGTTTGTCTCTGTGTCTTCTCAGTCAGTTTGATCCTTAAGAGGCTAGTGATAAAACTTTGCTTTTACATAGCTTAAAAACAAGACTTGAAAGGATCAAACTATTTACAAATAACTGCATCCTACAACAATGTTCAGTATATTTTTGGGCATACAAATATATAAATCAACCCCCCAAAAGTAAAATTTACAATGTCTGTAAGTAAACAGTTTCAAACATTCAAAGAAGCAGGAAAATAGTACCCATGATGAGGAGAAAAAACAATTGAGGAATGACACAGATGATAGAATTAGTAGAAAAAATTAGAACTGTTTTTATGACAAGTTCAACAAGGTGGAGAAAACATTAAACCAGTTAAATAAATAATTAGACAATATAAAACATTCCTAAATCACAATGATAGAGAATGGAAATTTTAGACAAAGGAGAACTATGTCTGAGATGAAAAAGGGAGTAATTCTGATAATTCATAGTCATTGTGATTACTGAATCAGTGAATACGTGATAATACCGCCTATGGGAAATAGAGGATATCTCAGTCTGTTTGTGCTTCTATAACAAAATGCCTGAGCCTACATAATTTATAAAGTCCATAAATCTATTTCCTCATGGTTCTATGGGTTGAGAAGCTCAAACTCAAGGGACCAGCAGTTTTTGTGTATGATAAGAGCCCCATTCTGTTATCAAGTTGCAGGCTCACACTGTGTTTTCACATGGTGGAAGACATAGGAAATGCCAAAGGGGATGAACTTATTCCAGTCCTTTTTATAAGGAAACTAATCCCATCCATGAGTGTGAGGCCCTCATGGCCTATCACATCCTGAAGACTCTACCTCATCCTACTGTCGCATTGGGTCATAAGTTCCAACATGCGAATTGAGGTTGGAGGGGCATACATTCAAAATAGAAAATAGATTGAGGTTTTTACACGCTTCTGGTCTCAAAAATTTTCATCAATCAATCAATCAATACATTTTATTTGTGTTTCTGTTTAAAGACATGCTATTTTATATACATTCTTGATTCACTAATATTCATTTAATGGCTGGCTAACAGCATTAAATGATTGAACGAAGATACTCTGGTACTCATATCTTCTCCATAAGGCACAAAACAACTTAGGAACAGTAAGCAGCACTTTGGCACTATGCCTGCAGACTATTTTGAATAGTAAAATTATCAACAAAAATAAAAAATGTAAAAATTGTGACAACAGGGGCTAGGGATATAGCTCAGTTGGTAGAGTGCTTGCCTTGTGTGCACAAGTCCCTGGGTTCAAAGACCAGCACTGCAAAAAATTAAAAATAAAAAAATAAAAAAGTGACAATAAATAAATCTCAGAAAGGATATCTATTTACAGTATGGGTGTCTAAATAGCAAGACAGAGCTTTGTAACTTCATATTGCTTGACCTCAACTTGGAATACATTCATTCTTGGTTTTTTTTTTTTTTGTACCTTTGTTTGTTTCTGTTTTTTTTTCTGCTGTTGATTGAAAATGACTATGAAAACATACTAGGTACTGATGTAATGATTTGGGGGTTACAAATAAATTTTAACAATAGATAAATAGGTATCTGCAAACAATGAGGATTAAATGTGCCTTGATGGAATGAATGGAAGATTAGACAATACTAAGGAAAAGATGAGTGAACTTGAAGAAACATAAATAGCATTATCCAAAATAAATCACTAAAAAAAGAATTACCTCAAGTATCATAATATGTATGTATATATTGTATGGTCTGGATCTCTACTGTCACCCAAAAGCTCACATATTTATTTTTATTTATTTATTTTTGGTACTAGGGATTGAGGTGCTTTACTACTGAGCCACATCCTCATGCCTATTTTATTTATTTATTTATACTGTCTCACTAAGTTACTCAGGTTCTCACTAAGTTGCTAAGGCTGACCTCAAACTGGTCATTCTCCTGCATCAGACTGGGATTACAGTCAGGCACCACCATGCCTGTTCACAAAAGCTCATGTATGTATTTGAGGACTTGCTTCCCAATGTAGCAATTTCCAGAGGTGGGGCTTTGGGGAAGTGCTTAAATTATGAGGGCTCTGACCTCTTCAGTGGATTAATCAACTGATGGCTGAATGGACTATGTAAGCAAACTGTGGCTCAAAGAAGAAATCAAAATGAAAATTGAAGCATTTTGAAAGGAGTGAAAATTAAAAACATATCACATGAATATATTCATAGTATAGTATTACTTAGTGGGAAATTCATAGCACTGTATCCTTATACTTAGGAAAGAAAAATGTTTTTAAATAAATAACCTTGGTTTCATCTTAAAAATGTAGTAAAAGAAGATCAAATGGAACCAAAACAGGAAAAAGAAAACAGATCATCAAAATTGGAATAGAAACCAACAAAATAGAAAACAGAATAATAGCAGAGAAAATCAATGAAATAAAAATCTGGCTCTTTGAGAAGAATGAAAAAATGTATAAACTCCTAGACAGACTACTCAGGCAAAAAGACAGAATATATAAATCACCAACATCATGAATGAGAAAATTAGGTCACTTCTAACTTACTGGTGGTATTTGATGGCTGACAGAGAATTAAATGAACGTCTTTATGTCAATATATTCTACAACATGGACAAAATGGATAAATTCTTTGGAAGCTACAAAACACCAAGGCTTATTGAAGACTGCACATATAATATAAATGTTCAATGTCCACTTAATAATTTGAAGTTTACCTTAAATCCTACATAGAAAGGAAACTCTATACCATGATGTGTTCAATATGAATTCTGTCGAACATTAAGTATAAAATGACTAATTACGCACATCTTCAGATAATTGAAGAGGAAGCAATATTTCCTAATGGATTCTATGAATCCAAAGTTACCATGATACTAAATCCAGAAAACGCATGTTAATAATAGTAAAAAACACATGTGCTTGAGAAGAATGTAGACTGCTGTTGAGCACAATGTTCTGTATGTTTCTAATAGGTCCATTTTTATGTGAATAAAAGTTAAAATTATAAAAAAAGAATAGTGAAAAACAATATTTCACAAGGAGAGGAACTTCCCAACAAAATATTATCCAAACAAACCCAACAATATATAAAAGGTATAACGCATTATAATCAAGTAGCTTTTATCCCAGAAATGCAAGGGTAATTTAATATTTGAAAATCAGTGTTATTCACCATAACAGAGACACACACACACACTCACACATACCAAACACACAAATACACATGAGATAATTTCAATAGATGTAAGAAAAGCAATACTAAAATTTAGATTAGGAATTTGTTGATCTTATAAGGTAAGTTAAGAAAAATCTATACCTAATGTTAAAAAGTTAAAAGACAGTTGAGTGTTTCTAGCTGAAGTCCTCTGCTCTAATCAATATGTTTCATATTTCACTTGAGGTTCTAGCCAAAAAAGCAATTAGAAGAAATTAAAAACCATTAATATTAGACATAAAGAAACTAAATGATCTTTATATATTGACACTATGATCAACAAAGATAGTTCTATGGGATTATAAAAAAACAACAAGGATTGACAAATGAGTTCAGAACATTGCAGCGTACAAGATGAATATTCAAAAGTCAATTGTGCTTCTGTACACTAGCAATGAACAATTGAACATTCAAATTTTAAAACACATCATTTATAATATAAAAATATAAAACAGACATGAATGTGACAAAACAGGTACAAGATCTCAGCAAAATCTATAAAATATTTCAAGAGAAATGAATGCAGTCTTGAATAAATGAAGAGATATCCTATGCCTCTGGATCCTAAGACTCAGTAATTGTTAAGATGCTAATTTTCCCCAAGCAATCTATAGATTGATTGCAATTATAATTCATGTCCCAGAATAATCATTGTATAATGTCCTTATATAAGCTGATTCTAAATTTCACATGGAAATGCAAAAGTACTAGAATAACCAAATAAATTTAAGAAGCACAAAGTTGCAACACTTAATAATATCGGCTCCAAGATTTTCTTTAATGCTGAAGTAATCAAGACAACATTCCATTTATGTGAAAATGGACAAATAAATCGTCATCATAACAGAACAGAGTTCAAGAATAGACCTACACATATATGACCAATTAATTTCATAGAAAGATACAAAAGTACTTCTATGGGATAAGGTTGCTATTTTTTAAAAAAATGATGTGGAAAAGTTGAATATAAATATGCCCCTCCCCTATAGCAAAATTTTTTTTTAATCTCACTTCTCACAAATTATATAATAATTAACACAATATGTGTGACCCAGAATGAAATGTAAATCCTAAAACTAACAAACAGCTAGTGGAAAACAGGAGAAAATTCTTTGTGACCTTAGGTTTGGCAAAGATTTCTTAGAGGCAATGTAAAAAGTATAATTCTTTTTTTTTTCAGAGAGAGAGAGAGAAGGAATCATGAATCTTTTTTTTTTTTTTTTGGTAGATGGACACAACACAATGCCTTTATTTTTATGTGGTGCTGAGAATCGAACCCGGGTCCCGCACGTGCTAGGCGAGTGCTCTACCGCTGAGCCACAATCCCAGCCCAAAAAGTATAATTCTTAAAAGAAAAATGTGATAAGTGGGACTTCATAAAATAAAGAACAATTCCTCTTTAAAAGATACCATTAAGAAATGGACAAACAAGTTAAACACAGCGAGAGAAGATTTACAAATTGCATATGTGGTGAAGGATTTTCCGAACACTTAAAATTTGTAATAAGCAATTCTGTAAAGAATAGTTGAATAGAAATGTTACCTAAGAAGATTCATGCATGGCTAATAAACACAGAGAAAGGTGCTCAATAACAATAGTTCTGAGAGAAATGCAAAGTAAGATTGTAAAGTCTAAAATTAAAAAGTTTAAACATGAGTACAACAGAAAATTCTAATCATGTCAAATGTTGTTGAAGAAATTTTCTATTGCTTCTGGGAATCTAAAGTTGTACAATCACATTGGGAAATAGTTTTCAATTTCTTAAAATATAAAACATATTATTTCTACCATTTTTTTCCAATCAAATTGAAACACAAATCCACACGAAGATTTTTATAAGCACATTCAAAATATCTTTATTGGTAACAGCTAACTTCAATGACCAGAAATGAGTCAAGGGAAAATTGTGACATATCCACATAGTGGAGTACTACTCAGGAATGAAAATGAGTGAAGAAAGGATGTGTGAATCTCAAAATACACTGGATAAAATAAGCCAGATTTTTAAAAAGTAGTGATATATATTCTACTTAAAGAAAATTCTAAGAAAATAGAAGATAGTCTATAGGTATAGAAAGCAAACCAGTTTTTGCCTGGTGATGGGGAGGGTTGAAAAGGGGCAGGAAGGAAGTATTGCAATTGAGCATAAAGAAACTTTTGGGAGGAATGGTGTTTTAGTCAGCTTTGTATTGCTGAGACTGAAGGACCTGACAAAAATAAAGCAGAGAAGCAAAAGTTTATTTTGGCTCATGGTTTCATAAGTTCAGTTTATGGCTGACCAAATCCACTGGGTCCAATGTGAGGCAGAACATCATGCAGATGGATGTGGTGAAAGAAAGCAGCTCAGGACATAAAAGCCAGGAAGCAGAGAGAGAGGGAAAATATATAAACCCCAAACACATGTCCCCAGTGACCTTCTTCACTTCTTCACCTAATCACACCCTACCTAGCTGGAGTTACCATCGAGTTAATTCATACCATTGAATTAATCCACTGGTTAGTTTAAAGTTCTCACAATCTAATCATTTTACTTCTGAACATTCTTGAATTGTATCACACATTAGCTTTTGGGAGACACCATATATCTGAATCATAATGTTCTGCTTCTGGTCCTCAAAAGTCTATGCCCATCTCAAATTTCAAAATATATTTAGTCCATTTCTAAAAATCCCCATGGTCTTTACAATTACAGAATTCCCTAAAGTCCTAGTCCAAAATTGCATCTGATATCCAAGGCAAACTTCTCTATGAGCCACGATCAAAAGCAAGTTATGTATATCCAATATATATTGGCACAGGAAACATTTCTATCTCACAAGGGAGAAATAAGGGCATAGAAAGAGGGAATGGGATCAAAGGAAAGCAAACAGGTCTATAGCTGCATGTCCATCATCTGGGGAACATGGTATTCTGATGTTCTTTCCAAAGGGCTTGTGTAGCTCTACCCCTATGGCCTTGATGGTTGCAGTCCACATGTCCTCTCTTGGTTTGTCTCTGCCCAACTCCTGAAACTTTTCTTGGTGTACATTTCACATTACTGGCATTTCTTAATCTTAGGGTCACTACTGCAGCTTCCAATTCCTTCTCATGTCTCCATGCATCACTCTCTCAGCAGCAGCCCACAGGGACTGCTGTACTTTACCTGGCCTCTCAGACCTTCCTTTAAAATCTTGGTGGAAGCCTCCATGACCCTCTAACTCCAGCATCCTGCATTCATATAGCACCAGCATCACCTGTTGGTGCCAAATCTACATCAACTTCTGAGTGCCTGGGCTGAGCACAGTGAAACAGCTTTCTGAGCTCCACTGTGCAAGTAGGGTGCCCATGTGGTCTCTTCTGAAATGATTTTTTACTTTTAAACCCTTCAGCCTGAGATGGGTGTGGTCTTGCTAATTCCTGAGATGTCTTTGAGCTATCTTTCTTATTGTTTCTGGGTAAAATACTTAGCATCTCTTTGGTGGCTATATTACCTTCAACAACCACAACTTCCCTAGCCTCTGTTTTATTTCCCACTGCAAGTTTTTCAAATTTTCTGCTTTGCTTCCTGCTTTTGCTTATCACAGTAAAATTGGCTAAAAGTTGCCAGCAATCTCCATGCCACTACCTGAATACTGTGCTGTCTTGAATTTTCTCCACCAAATCTATTAGTGCACACACACACACACACACACACCAGGGGTTGAACTCAGGGGCACATAACCACTGAGCAATATCCCCAACCCTTTCTATATTTTATTTAGAGACAGAGTCTCACTAAGTTGCTTAAAGTCTTCCTGAGTGGTTGAGGCTGATCTTGAATATTTGATTCTCTTGTCTCAGCCTCCTAAGCCACTGGAATTACAGGCATGTGCCACCGTGCCCAGCTCATCCATCACTTTTAAATTAAGTCTCCCAGAAATTCTCAGGACATGGGCAAATATAAACAACATTTTTGCCCAGATTAACATGAATGACCTCTAGTACAGTTTCCAAAATAGTCCTTCTTCTCCTAAAACCTCATGAGCCTAGTCTTTACTGTCTACATTATTGGCAGTATGGTTTTCTGAGTTCCCACTAGAATTGTCCAGTAAGTTCCACTTACAACATGATGAAACTCTTTCAGCTTGCATCTCTAAACTTTTCAAAATTTCTCTCACAGACCAGTGCCAAAGTCTTCTGAACCTCATGTTCAGTGTAGTCCCTGCAATGACCCCACCCTTTATGTGAATTTCTGTTTTAGTCAGATTTGCATCGCTGTGATCAAAGGACCCAACAAGAATAACTTAGAGCTGGAAAAGTTTATTTTAGCTTATGGTTACAGAAGTTCAGTCTATGGTCAGCCAACTCTGTATCAAAGCATCATGTCTGAAGGATATGGTGGAAGGAAGAAGCCAAGGTATGGCAACCAGGAAGCAATAGCTCTGTTCACCAGGGACAATATAAATCCCAAATGCATGACTCCAGTAACCTACTTCCTCCATTCACACCCTGCCTGCCTAGTTACCATCCAGTTAATCCTTATCAGTGGATTAGTCCACTGATAGTTAAAGTTCTCATACTCTAATCATTTCACCTCTGAACATTCTTTTGTTGTCTCACATATGACCTTATGGGGTACATCTCATACCTAAACCATCATTAAATATTGTGGTGAAGGTTTTATGAGCATATACGTAGCCCAAAGGTCGTAAGATTGCACCCTTTAATTATGTGCCATTTTTACATGTCAGTTATACCACAGAGAAGCTGTACATGTAAATAGAGAAATGAGAGAGGAGGAGAGAGAGACAGAAAGGGAGAGAGGGAGGGGAGATCCCTGGGTGTTGGAATGCATCTTATTGAAGACTTTAACCCACATTCCTGAAATGCCCTTGAGTGAAGGCAGGAAAAAGCAAGTAATACTGATACTCAAGATTTTTTTTTTAATTATTTGAAGTTTTGTAAATTCAATGTGTAAAAGGCTTCAGAATGATGGATATGTTGTACTACTTTCTGTAATCCTGACAATAATCTTGTGATCTGGGCATCTTTACATATACCTGGCAGATTAATTTACAGATATTAAGCTATTATTTTAGTTGCATGAAGTCACTACAAATGCAATTGGGAACCATGTATCCTGCTCCATAGCACATGCTTACTCCACTTTTCCAAGCAAACCTCAGTAATCAGATCATTGTGGATTGGATATAAGGTGTCCCTCAAAACCTTGTGTGTAAGACAGTGCAAGAACATTTGGAGGTGAAATGATTGGATTATGAGAGCCTGATAGGAATTGACTGCATGGTAACTGAAGGCAGGTAGTATGGCTGGAAGAGGAGTGTCATTGGGGGCGTGCCTTTGTGGTATATATTTTATATCTGACGAGTGGAGTCTCTTTCTGCTTACTGGTCATCATGTGAATTGCTCAGGCCTCAAGGAATGGAACTGGCTGTCTGTGGTCTGAGGCGTCTGAAACTGTGAGCCCCTAAATAAGCTTTTCCTCCTCTACAATTGTTCTTGTCAGGACTTTTGGTCATGGCAGTCAAAAGCTGCCTAAAACAGATGGCTTTAAAATAATGTGTTTCCATGTCTCCTTTCCCTCGGCCCCTCCCACAATCCAATATAAGATGTTCCTTCTTCTAACCCATTTAATTATATAGAAATGCAAAATCGCACTTTCATCTTTGCCAGTGAAACATGACCTCCTGCAAAAGCCTTGAGTGTTTTCACCAAGTCATTGCCATTTTTTCCATTTGTAGAGTGGAGTGGCAGGTTTTCACTGTTATGCATGGCAACAGTCCTTCTCTGCCCAAAGGAAAATGCAGCCCATCTCTGTGATATTGATACTGGTTGGTTAAGAGCATGAATACACCAAAGAACATGAGGTGGACACCACCCCGTACCCCTCCACCCTCCCACCCAATGTGTAAAGAACAGGAAGGAATCATCACCAATCTTTTTGGATTTCAGACCTTCATTAGAAAAATTTTTAAGGTCCCACCCACAAAATATGCATATTTATATACTTATATATTATGTACAAATTCTAATGATATATTATAAAACATAAAATTCATTCTAAATATAAAATAGAGAATAAACATTAATTTAAAATTAATATTTTGTTAACTGCATGAAAAACAATAATTTGAGCATGATGTGACTGATATAATATTCTTCACTACTGAAAACAAAATATAAATGTCTGGCTTAAGAGACAGAGTGATGGAGTAATGATTTGATTAAGTTTAATTACAGTTATTTTCATTAAGAATTCATATGGCCTTTATACCTCAAAACGTTACTTCAGGAAAGAATAAAAATTGAAAAACTAGTGGTATATACTCACTATGCTTAATAAAGCAATAATTTCTAATTATTGATTATGCAAATTTTTTTAAACTTCTGGTAAATTTCTCTCTCAGTGTAAGTTAGTAATTTTACCAAGTTAATTAATTGCATGAGATGTTGCATTCTTATGTTTTTTTTTTACAAATTAATTTGAAACTTTTCAAAACTTCACATGGAATATTCTGTTAACAAGTTCTTAAAAATATGGATGGTGCTTTTAATGCGATGTTCATCATTTTCAGAAAAAGAAATAATGAGGAAAATAATTTCACATGTCCATTTTCAAACGTTCTCTCTGTAGCTCCGCTTTTTAAAATAAAACATTTATTTTTTCTCATTAACTGTAAAAATGTGACCTTTACTTATAATGGATGGATTAAACTTTTTTTAATGTCTACATTATATCAATAGTGCCTTTCTGAATAGCAGAAGGAAAGCAAACCTAGAATACTTTCTCTCTTTATATATATAAAGTTGGTTTGAAGTTTTGTAATGCTTATGTGTGAACTACATGATTACAAGGAAATATTTCTATGGAACAAAATTTCCATGGTCATTCCATGTTTTATTATATCAGTTGTAAAGATATCTTTCTATTCAGAGGTCTAATTTTAAAATATACTTTTAATTTGTTGAATGACAAGCTTAGCACTTTGTGTGTGTTTCTTAAGTTGGCTGTTACAATGGCTTGTCAAACATAATGCAATGTTGAATTGCATGTTTGGCTTTATTGTGATCCTCTCCCAAGATCCTTTTTAGAATTCTTGAGAGGCTACTATATCAGTGGGTTTATGCACTATTTTTGAGAACATATATTTTGCAGTACCTATATCATTTAATGTATCACATATTGTAGTTTTATATGTTTTTTTAATGAAAGAGGATATAGCAAATACTATAAGCTGGAGCATTGGAGAAATATTTGCAATATGATTAGACACTATAAATTCCCACAGAGCTTGAATGGTTCTAATACATTTTTCTTTTAATCTTTAACAATTATTTGTGTCTTCACACAGTATTTGCTAACAGAGAAACAAATATTGCCTTGTCACATTATTGATTTGTTTGTATTGCCTTGGTCAGTTTTTGCACAACAGAAAGATGTTTCCCAACAAAATATAGGTTTGAAATGGTATATGCTTTAAAAATAAGCAATTCAAATAGTATATTTTAAATATACTATTATTGCTAGTATATATTTATAAACTGCTGGATTAAGATGCTGTATGATTTTAAATATTGCTAAAATTGTTGTGATGTGTTTCACATTAGGAAGTTTGTTCACA
This sequence comes from Marmota flaviventris, assembly GCF_047511675.1. Classification (NCBI taxonomy): domain Eukaryota; kingdom Metazoa; phylum Chordata; class Mammalia; order Rodentia; family Sciuridae; genus Marmota; species Marmota flaviventris. The sequence goes on from NC_092504.1 coordinate 96,062,919, forward strand.
TTAAAAATGCAGTATTAGCCAGATGCAATGGCACATGCTTGTAATCTCAGCAGCTCAGGAGGTTGAGGCAGGTGGATCAACAGTTCAAAGCCAGCCTCAGCAACTTAGAGAGGCCTTCAGAAACTTAGCTAGATCCTTTCTCTAAATAAAAATACAAAAAAGGGCTGGAGATGTCACTCAGGGATTAAGTGCCCCTGGGTTCAGTCCCTGGTACTGAAAAAAGAATGCAGTATTAGCATTTTTTTCAATCAACAGTTTCTTTGCAAGAATCTTTTTAAAGCACTATTGAGCAAGCATTAACTTAGTTTGAACTGGGCATGATCTGTTAATGTGCCCGACTGAGCACTTGCTATTGAATATGTGAGGACCCTATTCTCAATCCTCCATCCCAGGTACTACTCCTTCTCACTCTGTCCTCTGAACTGAGTGAGGGGCCTGTATCACTCATAATAAATGCATTATGTATTTTTTTTAAATACAACTAGGTATAAATGAAAGTATTACTATTTTTTTTTCTTTTTCTTACTTTCTTTCTTTTTTTTAAAATTTCAACAGCATTTAATGCTTCACATTAATTGTGTACATATCACTTTTTGTGGGGGGAGTACTGGAGCTTGAACTCAGAAGCTTTCAACCATCGAGCTATATCCCAGCCCTATTTTGTATTTTTATTTAGAGACAGGGTCTCACTGAGTTGCTTAGCACCTCACTGTTACTGAGGCTGGCTTTGAACTCACAATCCTCCTGTCTCAGCCTCCTAAACTGCTGGGACTACAGGCGTGTGTCACCATGTCCAGCTGTACATTACACTTTTGAGAGTACTTTTACAGTACTATATTTAATTATCTAAGCAAAATAAGAGTAAAAGTCAAGATTTCTGATTTGGGAAATGAATAGATGCCCTTAAGTGGTAAAGTACAGAGAAAGCTTGCATTCTGACAATTAGGAGAAATGTTGAGATAATAAAAGGCCATTTGTGCATTCATTGAAGACAATGGAATTATAATTCTTGAAGCTACATGATTTTCACTTAACTTCATTTGCCTCTGAGAGAATTGAGTTAAAACATTTCATTTTTAGAAAATTAAAGGAAAGGCCCGCGCCTGCAAGGTAGGCAGACCTGTGACCGACCGGCGGAGCAGGCCCAGCGGACCACCGGCGTGGTAGACACATCGCCCCAACTGGAGGAGGGGCGGAGCAGAGCCGCCTCACGTGCCTGCAAGGTGGGCAGACCTGGGACCGACCAGCGGAGCAGGCCCAGTGGCCCACCCGCGTGGTAGACACATCGCCCAAATTGGAGGAGGGGCAGAACAGAGCCGCCACCCGCATCTGCAAGGTAGGCAGACCTTTGACCTACAGGGGGAACAGGCACAGCAGCCCGCCGGCGTGGTAGACACATCACCCCAATTGGAGGAAGGGCCCAGCTGCCACCCACAAGGTAGGCAGACCGTGCGTCCCGGATAAGGGGCCCAGCGGCACCCAGGCCTAGATGAAAGATCACCCCAATTGGAGGAGGGGCACAGCCGCCTGCAAAGTAGGCAGACCTGCAACCTGGAGAACAGGCCCAGCGGCCCACCAGCATGGTAGACAGATCATCCCTATTGGAGGAGGGGCCCAGCCATTGCCCGCAAGGTAGGCAGACCACGCCACCTGGAGAAGGGGCCCAGCGGCCCGCCGGCATGATAGACAGATCACCCCAATTGGAGGAGGAGCACAGCCACCACCTGCCCCTGCAAGGGAGACTTTGCAACTATACAAGAGCAATATAAATATATAGGGGGAAAATTCAATAACACAACAGTTTCACCAAGCAGAAAAAAACGTGAGCAGTATGAAAAGACAAAGAAAGAAAGGACCACAAGCAATGCAGGTCAACTCAACTTTAGAAGAGGTAATAGCTGCAGCAGATGGAATGTCAGATAAAGAATTCAGGATTTACATGCTTCAGATGATCTGGAGTCTGAAGGAAGACAGTAGACAGCAAAATCAGACAATGAAAGATCACTTCGACAATGAATTACATAAACAAATCCAAGAAGCAAAACATCAACTATATAGGGAGATAGAGGTTATAAAAAAACAAACAAACAGAAATCCTAGAAATGCAGGAAGCAATAAACCAACTTAAAAACTCAAATGAGAATACTACCAGCAGAGTAGAACACTTAGAAGATAGAACATCAGACAATGAAGCCAAAGTATAACAACTTGAAAAGAACATAGACAGCTCAGCAAGACTGTTAAGAAACCATGAGCAGAACATCCAAGAAATTTGGGATAACATAAAGAGACCAAACTTAAAAGTCATTGGGATACAGGAAGGTATAGAGGTCCAAACAAAGGAATGAGCAATCTGTTCAACGAAATAATACGAGAAAACTTCCCAGACTTGAAGAATGAGAAAGAATCCCAAATCCTAGAAGCCTACAGGACGCAGAATGTGCAAAATCATAAGAGATCCACACCTAGACACATTATAATGAAGATGCCCAACATACAGAATAAGGAGAGAATTTTAAAAGCTTCAAGAGAAAGGAAACAGATTACATTCAGGGGTAAACCAATCAGGATAACAGCTGATCTTTCAACACAGACTCTGAAAGCTAGAAGATCCTGGAACAACATATTTCAAATGCTGAAAGAAAATGGGTTCCAACCAAGAATTGTATATCCAGCAAAATTAAGCTTCAGGATGGAAGATAAAATTAAAACCTTCCACGATAAACAAAAGCTAAAAGAATTTGCAGCTAGAAAACCATCTCTTCAAAACATTCTCGGCAAAACATTACAGGAAGAGGAAATGGAAAATAACAATGAAAACCAACAGTGGGAGGTAGTACAGTAAAGGGAAAAAATAATCAAAGAGGAAAAACAAACCATGTTAAGTAACATAAATAAACAAATATGGCTGGAAGAACAATCCATATCTCAATAATAACCCTAAATGTTAACGGCTTAAACTCACCAATTAAGAGACACAGGCTAGTAGAATGGATCAAAAAAAAAAAAAAGATCCAACAATGTGCTGCCTACAGGAGATGCATTTGATAGGAAAAGACATACATAGACTGAAGGTGAAAGGTTGGGAAAAATCATATCACTCATATGGACTTCGGAAACAAGCAGGAGTGTCCATACTCATATTAAATAAAATAGATTTCAAGCCAAAGTTAATCAAAAGGGATAAAGAGGGACACTACATACTGCTCAAGGGAACCATACACCAAGAAGACATAACAATCATAAATATATATGCTCCAAACAATGGTACAGCTATGTTCATCAAACAAACTCTTCTCAAGTTCAAGAGTCTAATAGACCACCATACAATAATTATGGGAGACTTCAACACACCTCTCTCAACACTGGATAGATCTTCCAAACAAAAGTTGAATAAAGAAACTATAGAACTCAATAATACAATTAATAACCTAGACTTAATTGACATATATAGAGTATACCACCCAACATCAAGCAGGTACACTTTTTTCTCAGCAGCACATGGATTCTTCTCAAAAATAGATCATATATTATGTTGCAGGGCAACTCTTAGACATTATAAAGGAGTAGAGATAATACCATGCATCTTATCTGATCATAATGGAATGAAACTGAAAATCAACGATAAAAGAAGGAAGGAAAAATCATGCATCACTTGGAGAATGAACAATAGGTTACTGAATGATCAATGGGTTATAGAAGACATCAAGGAGGAAATTAAAAAATTCTTAGAGATAAATGAAAACACAGACACAACATATCAGAATCTATGGGACACAATGAAAGCAGTTCTAAGAGTGTTGAGAGCCACAGCCGAAGGGGCCCCAGCAAACTTTCAGAATGCCAGCTGATGATTGGCTCACAGCGGCCCCAGCAACTTCTAGCTGATTGGCTCCTCTGCAGTGATGCTCATTGTGCTGTTTCCCCGCCCTTTCAGACTGCCAGCTGATGACTGGCTCACAGCGACCCCAGCAACTTCTAGATGATTGGCTCCTCTGCGGTGATGCTCTTTGGGCTGTTTCCCTGCCCTTTCAGACCATGGAGCTGCTCATTGGGGGACTTTTTTGGCTCCGCCCATGCGACCCAGCCAATCGGCCTCAAGAGCAGGAGGAGTGAGGGAGGTTGAGAGGCTTGTGGGAAGCCGGTGGTGGCAGTTGGGCTCTGAAGGTTTTTCCTGAGGAGCTGTTTTGTTTGGCATGTGTGGTACTAAAAATAAAGTTCGTTTCTTTTGACAAGTGGCTCCTGAATTATGCCCAGCCAGACTGTGGCAAAGAGGAAAATTCATTGCCTGGAGTTCATTCCTTAAAAAAAGAAAAAACCAACAAATAAATGATCTCACACTTCATCTCAAAATCCTAGAAAAAGAAGAGCAAATCAACAGCAAAAGAAGTAGAAGGCAAGAAATAATTAAAATCAGAGCTGAAATTAATGAAATCGAAATAAAAGAAACAATTGAAAAAATTGACAAAACTAAAAGTTGGTTCTTTGAAAAAATAAATAAGATCGACAGACCCTTAGCCATGCTAATGAACAGAATAAGAGAGAGAACTCAAATTATTAGCATACGTGATGAAAAAGGCAATATCACAACAGACACTTCAGAAATACAGAAGATAATTAGAAATTATTTTGAATCCTTATACTACAATAAAATAGAAGATAGTGAAGGCATTGATAAATTTCTTAAGTCATATGATCTACCCAGATTGAGTTAGGAGGATATAGACAACCTAAACAGACCAATATCAATCGAGGAAATAGAATAAGCCATCAAAAGACTACCAATTAACAAAAGCCCAGGACTGGATGGGTACACAGCAGAGTTTTACAAAACCTTTAAAGAAGAACTAATACCAATACTTTTCAAGCTATTCCAGGAAATAGAGAAAGAGGGAGATCTTCCAAATTCATTCTACGAGGCCAACATCACCCTGATTCCTAAACCAGACAAAGACACTTCAAAGAGATAAAACGGCAGACCAATATCTCTAATGAATCTAGATGCAAAAATCCTCAATAAAATTCTGGCGAATTGGATACAAAAAAATATCAAAAAAATTGTGCACCATGATCAAGTAGGATTCATCCCTGGGATGCAAGGCTGGTTCAATATACGGAAATCAATAAATGTTATTCACCACATCAATAGATTTAAAGATAAGAACCATATGATCATCTCGATAGATGCAGAAAAAGCATTCGACAAAGTACAGCATCCCTTCATGTTCAAAACTCTAGAAAAACTAGGGATAACAGGAACCTACCTCAATATTGTAAAAGCTATCTATGCTAAGCCTCAGGCTAGCATCATTCTGAACAGAGAAAAATTGAAGGCATTCCCTCTAAAATCTGGAACAAGACAGGGATGCCCTCTCTCACCACTTCTGTTCAACATAGTTCTCAAAACACTGGCCAGAGCAATTAGACCAATGAAAGAAATTAAAGGCATAAAAATAGGAAAAGAAGAACTTAAATTATCACTATTTGCAGGTGACATGATTCTATATCTAGCAGACCCAAAAGAGTCTACAAAGAAACTATTAGAGCTAATAAATGAATTCAGCAAAGTGGCAGGATATAAAATCAACACGCATAAATCAAAGCCATTCCTGTATATCAGCGACAAATCCTCTGAAATGGAAATGAGGACAACCACTCTATTCACAATATCCTCAAAAAAAAATAAAATACTTGGGAGTCAACCTAACAAAAGAGGTGAAAGACTTATACAATGAAAACTACAGAACCCTAAAGAGAGAAATAGAAGAAGATCTTAGAAGATGGAAAAATATACCCTGTTCATGGATAGGCAGAACTAACATCATCAAAATGGCGATATTACCAAAAGTTCTCTATAGGTTTAATGCGATGCCAATCAAAATCCCAACGGCATTTCTTGTAGAAATAGAGAAAGCAATCATGAAATTCATATGGAAAAATAAAAGACCCAGAATAGCAAAAACAATGCTAAGCAGGAAGTGTGAATCAGGCGGTATAGAGATACCAGACTTCAAACTATACTCCAGAGCAATAGTAACAAAAACAGCATGGTACTGGTACCAAAACAGGCGGGTGGACCAATGGTACAGACTAGAGGACACAGAAACCAATCCGAAATATTACAACTATCTTATATTTGATAAAGGGGCTAAAAGCATGCAATGGAGGAAGGATAGCATCTTCAACAAATGGTGCTGGAAAAACTGGAAATCCATATGCAACAAAATGAAACTGAATCCCTTTCTCTCACCATGCACAAAAGTTAACTCAAAATGAATCAAGGAGCTTGATATCAAATCAGAGACACGGCATCTGATAGAAGAAAAAGTTGGCTCTGATCTACATACTGTTGGGTTGGGCTCCAAATTCCTCAATAGGACACCCATAGCACAAGAGTTAATAACTAGAATCAACAAGTGGGACTTACACAAACTGAAAAGTTTTTTCTCAGCAAAAGAAACAATAAGAGAGGTAAATAGGGAGCCTACATCCTGGGAACAAATCTTTACTCCTCACACTTCAGATAGAGCCCTAATATCCAGAGTATACAAAGAACTCAAAAAATTAAACAATAAGAAAACAAATAACCCAATCAACAAATGGGCCAAGGACCTGAACAGACACTTCTCAGAGGAGGACACACAATCAATCAACAAGTACATGAAAAAATGCTCACCATCTCTAGCAGTCAGAGAAATGCAAATCAAAACCACCCTAAGATACCATCTCACTCCAGTTAGATTGGCAGCCATTATGAAGTCAAACAACAACAAGTGCTGGCGAGGATGTGGGGAAAAGGGTACACTTGTACATTGCTGGTGGGACTGCAAATTGGTGCAGCCAATTTGGAAAGCAGTATGGAGATTTCTTGGAAATCTGGGAATGGAGCCACCATTTGACCCAGCTATTGCCCTTCTTGGACTATTCCCTGAAGACCTTAAAAGAGCGTACTACAGGGATACTGCCACATCGATGTTCATAGCAGCACAATTCACAATTGCTAGACTGTGGAACCAACCCAGATGCCCTTCAATAGATAAATGGATAAAAAAATGTGGCATTTGTACACCATGGAGTATTACGCAGCACTAAAAAATGACAAAATCATGGAATTTGCAGGGAAATGGATGGCACTAGAGCAGATTATGCTTAGTGAAGCTAGCCAATCCCTAAAAAACAAATACCAAATGTCTTCATTGATATAATGAGAGCAACTAAGAACAGAGCAGGGAGAAAGAGCAGGAAGAAAAGATTAACATTAAACAGAGTCATGAGGTGGGAGGGAAAGGGAGAGAAAAGGGAAATTGCATGGTAATGGAGGGAGACCCTCATTGTTATACAAAATTACATATAAGAGGTTGTGAGGGGAATGGGAAAATAAACAAGGAGAGAAATGAATTACAGTAGATGGGGTAGAGAGAGAAGAGGGGAGCGGAGGGGAGGGAAGGGGGGATAGTAGAGAATAGGAAAGGCAGCAGAATACAACGGACACTAGTATGGCAATATGTAAATCAGTGGATGTGTAACTGATGTGATTCCGCAATCTGTATACGGGGTAAAAATGGTAGTTCATAACCCACTTGAATCAAAGTGTGAAATATGATATGTCAAGAACTGTGTAATGTTTTGAACAACCAACAATAAAAATTAAAAAAAAAAATTAAAGGAAAGTAAAAAATCTGCTGAGTCCTGCATTTCATATTTAGAAAAGTAAAGTTAAAAAACAAAACTGCTGAGCCCTTTAGAGATTATCTGTGCTGAAAAGATGCTTAATTAAAAGAATATCTACATACAAATAACTAAAAAAGAAGTGATTTAAAATGTCAAACTACTTTCTCTATGATAATATTAAAATTGATTTTAAGGGTCTAATAAGAATAAAATGATAATCAAAGAAATTGGGAAGAGGTATAATGTGTTCTATTATCTCTGCATCTATAGAAATATTAAATTGTTGGAAGTGGTTATCTTTGATGATCAAAAATTTCATGAAATTATACAATATTTAGCTTCTTCTTGATTACAGTTTTATATCAGAAGTTTGATTCAATTAAAAATGATGTTCATATTGAAAATATTGCATGAACTTGAAATGTAAGAATCTACATACAAAGATAAACTTTATTTGCCCCAATTTGCTTGTCAAAACTTCAGTTTAAGTTCGTTTTATATTAAGAATTTCTGCATAAAGCCAAGAAAGCTTTTAAGCAAGCAAATGAGAAACTGAGTCTTCATTTGCTTCCATCTTGGTCAAATAACGCAAGACAATCCTAATATATACTGCTTCATTAAGATGGAAGTTTGTGGACTAGGACATCATGATAAATAGTTACAAATAAACACTGAAAATTCATCTTCTAATATAAATACTTTCTTAATACTGCAATTTAAGCCTAATTTCAAAGGAGTGTTTTTTGTGAATGTGTGGAAAATTCATATTTTGTTCATCCATCAGACCATCATAATTTCAGCATCCAGGTTTGCAACACCCTGTCCATGATTATCCAACTCATTCTTCACTGGTTTTAATGTTTCTCTAGATAGAATCTAAGTATGAATTTTGTTTGTTTTAAACAAATTCTGCTCAGGACTCACTGGACATTTCCAAATTCTAACCTAAAAAGTTTAGCTTTTTGGACAGTGTTTATGTCATTATTTCTGTTACTTTCTTTTGGAAAATAAACTAGATGTATCTTGGAAATTCTTTTCTATTCTCCATGTCTATTAATTTCATTCAAATTTTCTAACTTTTCATCTTTCTGTGCTGCATTCAAAATAATTTCTACAAATCTTCCATTTCTCTAATTCTTCTTTTATCTGTATCTAGTAAAGCTACTTAACCTAAATTTAAGTTGTTTTTCTTGGTTTTTATTTCTATATTTTTATTTCAAGAATTTGCTTTTAGTTCTACTTAAAGTGTGTCTGCTTTTTTCCCACATTATCTTCTTCTTGCTTAGACTTCTATTCCCATTATTATTTATTTGACCACTTTAAATATACTTGTTTTAATATCTCTTCCATTGTTTTATATTTGTTGCTTCTATGCTTTGTGGTAGTTTGCTCCTTCTGTCTTTTTGTAAGTTTGAATGTCAATCCTCTTTGGAAGAAATTATTTCTATGGAAGACCTGTTTGCATTCATATGAAGACATCTCCTTGGGATAGTTTTATGTTTACTTTTTTCCAAACTCTGATTTTGCCGGTACTTAATAGGTTTTGCATTGATTTCCCAAATTCACATTTCTAAGCTTTTATACTGAAGGATTGGGTTTTGAATGTCTCAGTTTTATCTTCCACCTAACTCTCTATGGTAGTTGACTTTTATGTGATATCCTTAGTGTAGTGGTAGAGTTTTTCTAATCTTTGTTTCAATGATGGGTCAGCCCTTTTTAGTTCATGGCTCTATGCAAAGAACTCAGAAACACACTCAACATTAGAGAATATGAGTATAATTCCTATGTCTACAGAGCATGAAATCCAGCTATCGTGTTAGATGGACCTTGGTTTCCTGGCCTTCAATTTTAATGAACCATAAAGCCATAAACAAGATATTTAATCTATATGAGCCTCACTTTTATCATCTCTATAAAAGAAGTAATGCTTCAAGAGTTGTAAAATTAAATAAGTTTATGTGTGTGAACAATTTGGCACAAAGTAGATAATCCTTTTAATTACATAATCATCTTTAAATTCCACAGAGCCAAAGGATTCTGAGTCAGGGGCAGCATTTGTAGAAGAAGCTGGTCTTCTTTCAGAGAAGTATCCTTGGTTACATTGTCAGTCACAAAACCATTTCTTCAGATTTTTCTCTCTCATTCATCTCATCTTAGCCTCTATCATTAACAATTCATCCAGTCCTCCACAAGAAATTATACTACTCAATTCCCAATCCCAGTGACCTTATAATTTGGTTGTAATTGCTTTCCTGCTCAATTGGTTGAAGTATCCCCTTTTCCACTTTAATTCTTATGTCTTCAGACTGATGTCTGTAGAATGGGTCCTAAAATAACTTAGTAAAAATAGTTATCATCTATTTATAACTTCTTATGTGCTGATATGCTGTTATTCAATATTTTCAACATCTTATGATATAGGTTTTTATCCTATTTTACTGACAAAACTTTGTTTTACTGAGTTTGAGTTATATGCTCAAAGTCAAAATACGTTCATGCCCAAGTCAATTGTCCAGTTAGATCACTGACAATTCCCAATGGGATAGTCTACTTCTTCTCTTAAGGATCCCTTGCTTCTGATGGCAAATGGTTATTGAGTACTATTTTGCCTTTGTATCCTCATTTTTTGAGCGGATATAAAATGTCAACTGCTCTATATTTATAGGCTGTGATAAATATCAATATAGGAGGAAATGTCATATCGTAAATACTTTTTAAACCTAGAACCTATTTATGCAAAGGGAAGAAATGGGTTTGTGAATGCTCATTTGATCTATTCAGTAACATTGCATATGGTTGATAAAATACCTGAGAAATGAGTTGTTCAACTCTTCTGTTCATAATTGCCATCTCATTTTAAGCACTTTGATAGAGTTAAGTCAGGTTAATAGTTGCTGACTAATTTGCTGGCTCTTATAACAGGTGGCTGCATAATATGTTCATGTGGTCACAGAATGGGGCCAAATCTTTGTCAAAAACAGTAGGCCCACTTTTCTGCATGTAATAATGGTACTGAATGTGCTCAGTTAAATTGGTACCAAGAACAGAAAGGCCTGGTGATTTTCTTTGTTTGGAAGAAGTGAGACATGGCAAAGTATCATAAAACAAACACAGTGCAACATGAAACAGGAGTGCTATCAACTTGGTTGCTGTTTGTCAGCCTTATATTTTCAACAATTAAATAAAATCCAAATTTTATTTCTACAACTAGCTTTTCACTAAAGTTATGCACTATTCTCAGCATATTCAGCCATGCAGGGCTCTTGTTTACCTATATGGAACACAAAGAAGAACAGAAAAGAAACAAATACTGTGAAATAATCTGATTTTGAGAGACATAGTGCTCCATTCCAGTCCCAGTTTGGCTGGGGTATTAGCCAAGACATGAGAGGATAAGATTAGGATGGGCAATACTATTTGAGACAATCTGTCCAGGAAAGAGTTAGAATGTGGACTGAAATCCCTTACACAGGGCTGAGAACAGCCCCAGTGAGACCAATTATAAGCACTGAGTCTAAATTGCCAGAGGGGAAAAGACACAGCCTGCCAAGAATTTAGGGTGAAAGTAGGATGGAGTGAGATTAAGAACAGGTCAGAAACATGAGGGAAGAGACTAGGATAATTTTCAAGAATGCCCTTAGAACTTTCATGTACATCTATGTCCATCTTTCAGTCTGGGCACAGTATGTGAGATGTCAGTCTGAATGAAAAAAACAAGGAAGCATATATTGCTTATTTTTCCTTAGAAGAGATGTACACAAGCAGCTAGCTGCAAGATGTAGCTTAAAGACATGTGATCAGAGGTATCATGTTTCTTTGTGGACCTTTCTAGGCAAACTTGGCAATTTATTTTCTCCGATGCTCTGCCCCTGTGTTTATTGTTTATTGTAAGTGTTAAGAGACAAACATCCCATATGTGTGTGTGTGTATATATATATATATATATATATATATATATATATAGAGAGAGAGAGAGAGAGAGAGAGAGAGAGAGAGCGCTTTTGTGCTAAGAAATAGGAAAATATACTCAACCCACAAAATCAGTTTCCACTCGTGAAAGATTTTAATACTATCTTCAACATTTGTTCCATCTTGCTACTGACAGAACAAGAGACAGAAATTGAGAAGTATATAGAATACTTTAAAATGATGTTGATTTAATTAACATATATAAGACTCTGTCCAACAATTGTAGAATACAGTTTCCTTTCAAGTGTACATAGAATATTTACCCAATCTTATTACATACTGAGCTATAAAGCAAGTCTCAATAAATCAAAACTACACAACCTAGGATAATTTTAATCTAGTTTCTGGAACATGTTCCTGTACCATCCAGATGAGGTAGTACAGGGCTATAGTTGCTTAAGTTTTGTTGTGATCAGTCAGAGCCTAGGACTAGGTGAGAAAGCTAAGAAGAATTTAGAAAAAGAGACAATAAAACCAATCAACATGGCACCATAGACTGGGCAATTAATTTGGAAAGACACTCAGGATATCCACAGGGAGGAAGAGCTTGATGCTATGCTGAAGGCTGCCTGGATCAGGTGTTAGGCCATTGTCTTAATTTTCTATATAAGTGATTCTACTTTTATTAGCCATACCAAAGGGAGAGGGTGTGCTTTAAAACAAATTAAAAGCTACAGTACTGAGAGTTCTTTTAGCTTCAGGGCTGTTAAGTATAATAGATACTAGTTAAATTTGAATTTCAGATAAATAACAAATATAGTGATATGCAATATATGAGCATAGGTGAAAAACTTATTGTCTGAAATTCAAGTTTAATTTGGTTTCTTAAATTTTTATGTGCTGAATCTGGTTTTTCTATCTTAGCAGAAAGATATCTAGGGGGAAAGCTGCAGAGTGACATGAACTCATGGAGTGAACATTTGAGAGGCATTTTTAAGATTAGGGAGCTCATGGCCTGTTCAGAGAAGAGAAGAATTTCAGTTTGGTTGCAGCTTAGTTGGAACAGGGGGAGGGACAGTGATAAGGAATAAGTCAAGAAGAAGAGGGACAAAATCTTATTGTAATTTCACCCAGACTGAAGATGTGAATGCTGTGATTACCTGAATGCTGTAATTACTCAAAAGTTCACATTGCATAAGCAATAAATTAAGAGTTAAAGGGAGCAAGTAGAACTTATAAATGAATAGAAATCACTGAATAAAGATTGATTACTTATCAATACAGTTTTTGTTGCTTAGGTGTGATTTAAAATTATGAATTCATGGGTGTTTAAACAGTAATGTTCCAGTTGCCATAACAACATTATAATACCTTATTATGTCACTTTTCAGCCCCATTGTTCATAATATGACTACATTATTTTAAACTATGGTTACCAAGAGAACCAAAATGCTTCTCACATTTAGATAATATAGTGCTCACTTAGACAAAACACAAAATTACGATTTGGGTCTGCTATATAAATGTGTGAAATGGTGAAAAATATCATAAACATAAATGAATGTTATTGAATTCAAACTCTGAGATACTATTATCTGGGATTCAAAGGGCATAACAATTTCTGTGGATTTGTTAGAAAGTTATAAAACATTTTACTTTTCTCTAATACTTCTCTGTCGTCCTTTCTACATCTTTGCTATTTACCTCCTGTTGCCTGTGTCTGTCTCAGTACACTTTTTCTTCTAGTCTTACATTGTGGCTTGGTGTGATTCAGTTATTTCTCAAAGTCAGTAATAAAGAGCTCCTTTTTAGAGGCAAATGTCTTTCTTCCCATATGAACCTAAATTATTTTAATGAAAATGCTACTGAAACAAGCTCACACATGAATCATATGTTAAAAGCACCATAAATTTGTAAATCCTAGACAAACTTAAAATAATATATTTAAAATTAACATAATCAATTTAATGGGGTAGATTGTATGATTAGAACGAAAGTGTTGTATCTCTACTTGAAAGATAAATGTATTGAGGACCTGTAAGACAGGAGCCCTTTACATGATAGGTTGCTTTATTACCGTGGATGATGCAGCAACTCATTTTTTAAATTTTTTGTTTGTTTGTTTTCAATCTACTGGAGAACTTATATTTGATTGGAGCATTGTTATTTCATTTGTACTTACCTGGCACAAATCTAACATTATACATCAGGTTTAGTTTTATTTTATTTTTTCCTCCTTTACAATTTCCCCATAACAATTAAAGTTACACTCCCTGGTGATAATATGAGAGTAAATTGGACATTAAAATCACATGAATGACATATGGCATGAGATGGTGCTACAAACAATCCAGTATGCTTAAGCAAACATTTAATATATATTCATTAGAATAAAGACTCTGTAGACCTGTTTAGCAAAGATTGCAGTAAAAAAAATAATTACTAGGCTTGAGGTAATAAAATTCTTCAGACTTTAAATGGCCTCTCAGTGAAATGTATATACTGGGAGCATTCTCCATGCACAACAGATGTTAAAATGGTGTCACTACTTTGGCAACTTTGAGGATCCAGCAGCCGATAGCAATTGCTCTCTGAAGCTTCCATTTCCTGTTTTTGAATCCGAGCTCTCAAGATCTTTCCTCCTCAATCTTCAGCCCCCGCTGATGTTGCCCCTTCTGAGGTAGATTAACCCCCATCTCCTTGGTTGCCTTCTCTGGGCTTTATTGTTACCAGCTTTGGGACGTGAAGGAGAATCTGGGCAAACCTGAAAGACTTCTTCCCCATTTGAAGAAAAGAGGAGCCAAATTGGACAGATTCTGGTACTAGTACTTTTAGTTCTTTTGAATGTATCTCTTGGGTTTTGAGCCTACGTATCCATTTAGCCAGGTATTTAAACTCATTGTGTCTTGTACAGACTGTATCATATTTCCAAAGAATTGCTCAAATTCTAAATTCTCTGTCTGAGATAATAGAGGTGATGACTCTCCAGCTCCATCTCTGGATCCTCAGGCATCTGTTCTTTTTCCGTGTCATCATTTGTATCCATCTCCTCTCTCTCCCCGTGTAAAAGCTGAGTATTTATCATATTGATGAAAGAAACAGAAGGGCTATTTGAGTTGGACTTTTAACAGATCAAAATTAGTAAGAATAGAGTGAAAGGCTGATGTGGGAGGTGTGTGACGATAGTAACAGTCTATTTGTGCAACATGAAATGATGTCTGTGCCTTTAAAAGCATTCCATCTTTCCAGTGGCCCAGCCATTGGCATTCCTGAGGAACACTCTGTAAGTGATGACCACAGTTGTTGCTCTCAAATTGACTTAGCTGTTTGCTTTATTTTTAACACAATTTCCTCTTGCACTGGGCCTTTTGGAAACTCTCTGCCATGTATATACCACCAATATGCTTATCCCAAGATATTGACATCACTTTTCTCAGACCTAGCTCCCCTTGTCTACAGGCCAGCCCTATTCTCATTGGAAATCAGACTTCATATCTCCTGGATCCCACATTCTGCTATGGAAACCCCCCACCTCTCTCTACACATCTTAGCCCTTGAGATGACAGCCCTGTTCTAAAAGCCATGGTCCCTGATTGTGGCTAACCCAGATTGAGCAATTTAATATTCAAACCAAATAGACTTCAAAGTAAACGGATTATTTTCCTTTTTCAAATCCCTAATCCTAATCCTATGCCTATTTTTAGTTTTAATTAATGACACTAACACATACATAATCAAAAAAGCTAGAGATTTTGATCTTTTTCATTTCTCTTACAATCTACATTTAAAGCCGTTTTTTCCCCCGTTTGTTTTTTGTAGCAAACATCCTAAAAGAAGTTGCTTATCCTCATTTTCTCTTGCATCCATTGAAGTCAGGCTTTTATGCCCATGATTCCTTTGAAATTTCTCCTAATAGCCTCGATATTGACCAGCACTCCTACACTCAAGGTTTTGAGGTTGTCACTAATCTCTGCCATTCCCCATATATGTAGTAATAATTTTTAAATATTTTCTCTTGCCTAGGGGAGGCATACAGAGGTGTTGACTTAGATTTTCCTATTAAAATAAGTTTTGTAGCACAGGCCAGTGTGAGAGTTGACGATGAGGGAAAAAAAGCATCTCAATTATATATTCAGGGACTAGGAATAAGACTGTGGGTGTTGCACTTGAATCCTATAGTCCCACTGTAAGCCTCACTCATTCACTATTGACCAGAACTCCATTTACTAATGACCCCCACTTGTCCCCTACTCTAATAGGGGACCATAGCAGTATTTTGCATCTTTAGGAATCAGAGTTACTTTAGACCCTGTGCTCAGCAATCCCTGAAAAGTCCAAGTTTTTCTCTTTTCATGGTTTCCTGAATAAATCCCTTTGGTGTTTAAAAAAAAAAAATAGGAGAATCAATACTTCATATGCTTAATGTGGTGTTTCTGCTATATATATATTATAGGGAGTTAGCCTCTTTGTTAGTCAGTGGGTTCTGGGCCAGAATACTGGCTTTATCCAAAAACTGGACAAAGGATCATGACTCCTTATTGGAATCATCATCTTTGGACTTATAACCATCAAACTTGGATTTCTTTTGATTATATAAATTACACAATATATAATTGGCTTCCTGTGCTTTTTGCCTCTGGTAATGATGCTGTATAAACCATCGTAAAAGTTCATTGTGTCAGGGACCCTGGCTAACTCTCTGACCTTGTTGTTAGTTGTGATTACAGTACTCACCATACTTCTGACTGTTGAGTGCTTCCACCTGGTCTCTGTTATTTCAGTTCCTCTCTCTCTCCTTACTGTCAATCCAGTTTCATGTTCCTCATCTAGCATCCCAGGGTCCAGGTCCTTGTTCAGCATGCAACTCTTGGCAATGCAAATTAGCCAAAATTTTGCAGCTTTTTTCCTCCTCAGTAGACTTAGCTCCCTGGTACCAGGATTTGGCCCATCTTATTGTCTAGTTGTGAGCCAGGGAAATAGATCCTGGGGGAAAGAAGCATTGTTTTGTAAGTTGCCTCTGCATGATCTTCAAGTAAACAAGGGCCACTTTTTAACTGAGAAGAGTGGCATGCTCCTGCTTCAGGTCCAGTAGGTTCAGCAGGGGATGGCTGTTCAAGATTCCCCACTGTATTCTCATAGATATTCCTGTTCCATGTTTACTGTCATACTCTTTGCATAATAGAGCCCTGGCCTTGGGATAACAGAACGTCCAGAATCGAGAATGTTCCCTTCACTGAAGCTCAACTATACTTTGAATCCAGCACCTGGTCTGGATTTGGCTCTGTTTGTCCTCTAGTTTCAGAAAGTTAGGAATATTAAATATAACTAAAAAGGCACTTGACTTTTACGTGTTGTCTTAAACCAATGATTAGTCATGGTTATCCTGTCTTTAGCTCTCTGCAATGCACCAGTGGTGTTTGACCATAGTCACCTCAGTTCATGTCCTTACAGGGAATGTCTCTAATACCTCTCAAGTGCCAGAGATCAGTTAATGGGCCTTCTACCCATGTCTCTGAACAGATCACCACAGAACCCCCCTTATCTCTCTTCCATTGGATTGTGAGCTCCACAGGAATGAGGGCCTTCCTTGGTTAACTTTGTTCTTTGTTTTATCCCCAGAGCTTAGAATCATGTCCAGTACACAGTTGAAAATAATCTTTCAATCATCAAATACTAACTCTTCTTCCCTTTAAATATCTTAAATTGTATTTTCCATTTCTACTCTTGTCTTAGGGACATATTCCCATCATTTCTTGACTGAATTGATGTGAGAATTTTTTATTTAGTCCTCTTCTTTAGCTACATTCAAAACTAAACCTTGTTCAATACCATAATTTTGATATTGTTAAAAGCTTTCTATGGCTCTTAACTAAGACACATCCAGACTTCCTTGGTGTGAGATACAAATCCCTTTACAATTCGACTTTCAGTTCCCAAACCTGAGTGTTCTCCTGTTATTCTCCCCACATTGCTCTGTGCTGTCAAATGAACTTTGAGTGACCCAGGAGCATGAGAAACTCTTTTCTCACTTAAGATTATTGAGCATGTCATTTTCTCCATTTGTTATATCTTTATCATTCTTCTCTACCTGTTATATTTCAGATATCCACTAGGATCAAGTTCATGTGGTCTTCTTTGGGTATATTTTGAAAATATTTTAGGCAACTTAATGGTTCTTTTCTCTTTCTCCTGTGGTCTTTGGGATGTATGTCCATTATAAGAGGTTGTACTACATATTTACCTTCATGTTTCCTTCTTTTTAGTGCTCATTCTCATTAAAGTGGTGATATCCCTGATAGTGCATAGTCACACTTCTCTCCCCATGCTGCCTGTAACAGTTTATATGTTTATTAAATGGATGAGTGAATGATTTAATGATTATTAATTAGGGGTCAAGTTTGTACAGCTATTGTGCTTAAATTGGCGTGAAATAAGAACAAAAAGTACCTACCTTTATATAGTCCACATTCTTGGAATGAGAATCATTATGAGTTGAGAAAAGTAAAACAGAAAGACTTCAGTGACTGGCTACCCAGGGAACTGACTGAAAGACTCATGCTTAGCATGCTTAGTTGACCTAATCACAACCTGTCAGAGAAAGTTTCTCTGTGGATTAATTTTGTGTGTGTGTGTGTGTGTGTGTTAAATTAGGCTGTAAGACTCACAGTTGAACCATCTTCTATTCTTATTTTTCCATTCTGCCTTTCCTGTGTGTTCTTCTACAGCAGGTACTTAGCCCATTTAGAACAGAACACTGTATTCACACATGACAGAAATGATTGTCCTTTCAGCTGATTCAGAGAGAATTTTAACAGTGACCAAAACAGATATTGTTTAAATTATTTTTATGCATTATATTTCCCCCTGTTGGTTTCCTAAAAATAAGATACAGATAGTTCATGGTGATAACTGAAATTATCTTTCACCTTTACACTCAACAGTTCATGCTTCACATACCCTGATGAATTGTTTAGTGCACAGCTGCAAATTCATCCTCCCGGGACATAAAATTGGTGACATTACAGAGAGTTAATCTGAAAAGAATATGATGCCAGTTGTTGGCTAATTTCAGGGAAAGTTACATGGCTAATTAGATTCTGGACGGAGAGTATTAGGTTGATGCAGGGTTGGTATTTGATTATATTTTTTACATGAGATCAGATCTAAATTTATAAATAAGTATTGAATTGCGATTTCTAATAAAACAAACAAAAACAGAAGGTAAATTTTAAAATATATTGGAAGAGAGGTCTTTTGTCTAAGATTATCAACCACCATGTTTTACGAAGTGGGAGCCTGTACTTGTGCATAGATTTGATTTTTCTGAATTCAAGAGCAATGTGGTACAGAAGAATGTTCTTGTGAAGAAGCTTTATCAGTCCACTTTGCCCTGTATACTTTGCTAATGAATAACAACTCAGACCCTGCTTTTAATTAAAAGATTGAAAAAGTAAAATGATGTATAAGTATGTGTTATAATACTTTTAAAAGAAGCAATTTAAAAGAATATTCTTGGGTTCATAGTTTGAAATGATGTTTAGTTCATATCTTGCTCAGTTTTCCCCTACTTCTTACTCAAATTAAAAAAAAAAATCTGCAGCATTCCTGTCAATTAAGACAACTGTCAAAAAATCTCAGGGAAATCTTCTATGAAAAATAAAGCCAATTTGGGGCTGGGGTTGTGGCTCAGCGGTAGAGTGCTCTCCTCACATGTGCAGGGCCCTGGGTTTGATCCTCAGCACCACATAAAAATAAATAAATGAAATAGAGGTACTGTGTCCAACTACAACTAAAAAATATATATATTAAAAAGAAAGCCAATTCGTCAGGGTGGAGAATATTTTATTTGAGGGTTCAAATAAAATATTCTACTCAGTTAAGAGAAGGTAGCACTAAGTCTTGTACTTTTCCCATTGCTCACCTTGATTTCAGTGCCTAAGGATATATGTCTGCCTAGAAACAAGAATATCAGATGTGTAAATTCAAGATATCTGACTTTTCATGAAAGAGTTCTATTCCTCCATCTTGTCATTTTATTCATATAGGTTTTGTTATCTTTAAGGAGTCTTGGAAGAAAGTCTTGGAGTATATGCTGGGGATTTGATTTCAATGTAATTGAATTTTTCAGCATAGGATTAGAGAATGGGGACAAAAAGATGCTTAATATCAAAAATACATTAAATGAATGCTGTCTAAAACCATATATTAATAGTAGTATACAATGTCTGTATCCCTAGATAGAGATCACAGATATTTAACTATCTCCACCTGGAGAAAAGTGGTATGACAGAATTGATCTGATCTTTATCTTTGGTTCTTGAGAGGATACTCTAAATCCTTGGAATGTCCTAAGTGATAAGTGATAGAACTCTGTGATATTTATAGTGAGTCCTGATAGTTTATGCTAAGGAGGTGACTCAGGACAGGTATAGACCACGCCAGAAAGAACAACAACAGGATTAGAGGGTTAGAGCTTTGAGTTACTTGTATCAGCTGATTGCCCAACTTGATGGAGAGAATGGAGAGCTGAGTTAGACCATATGGACAGTTCTTTAATTAATCATGCTCGTATTATGAAACCCTGATTAAAAACTTTGGACACTGAAGTTCAGTGGAATATGCAGTGAAACACTGGGGTGATCACAAGCCCTGTACTAGGAAAGGGTATAGATGCAACCTATGTGTAACCTCTCTCTAAATGTTTTATTGTATCACACTTAATTGGAATTGTCTTTAATTACCTGTCATTTTTGCTTCTTAAAATGGTGAGAAAAATGGTCATGTATATTTTTCTTACCTCAGTGTCTATTTTTGTTTTTTATGCCTGGAATGATTCATGGAACTACTTAGTAAATAATTATGGAGTGGACATTTGAATGAATGAACTAGAAAAGTTAAACCTCTGGCTTACGGAAGTTGGTTATATTCCTTAAGAGAGAAAAAAATTAGAATAGAATCAATAGTCAAAGACAAAATTTCCTGTGATAAAGGAGAAAATCAGTGCATGCTGGTATAACAAGATAATATGAAATGTTGAATGGCATTTTTCTTGTTGTCTGAAATTGGTTTTTGAAACCTTCAGCTAAGAACAAGAGCCATCAGGAACAATATCAGCTTCAGAGGCTAGTCACTAACCAACAAGGCTTAATGAGGGGTTCATTTTATATGTTCAATGTCTACTCAATAAAACTTTGAAAGTGCCTAAATTTTTCCCTGCCCTGCCACTTGTCTGTAAGAGCCAAGTTACAAAATTGTGCTATATTGCTGAAACTTTGATAAAGAGGTTAGTAAAAAATGGCAAAGTTGAAGAATCAGTTCAGGGGAATAGGGTAGTCTGCATTTCCACACTTTTTGGTATAGCAATCTGAAAAGCAGATAGACAATCATCTAGAAATTCTCAGGAAAAAGTATCTCACTTCCAGGTAAGGGAAATTTAGCAGTAAGAATAGGTGAAGTGACACATTGTGTCATTATAAGAGTACATCCTAAGAAGTCAAGCTGAACTGTATTTTCTTCACCTTGAAACTAGGTATAGGGATATTTAATACATGGGTATTAGTAAAAAGTGGGACAATGGAAAACCTGGAGTAATTATAGCACATGGTCTAGTCACTTATAGCCTTATATGCTTTAGTTAAAGAAATTTTGGGAAGATGGCTTAAGTGTAATAGGGTCTGAGGGCTCAGATCAGCAAGCAAGATAACTTGATGCCAGCAATTGATGCTCAACCTACTGTGTGTTGGGTTTTACCAGGGAGACCTGGACATTTTCTTCAGTAACCAGGTGTAAGGCATGGCCCCACCTACTATGGCCAAGAAGACAGTGGAATTTCTAGATATGTCAATGTTTCAGACATACAAGTAAGATGACGTATAACCCAAGAATGGTAGCGCTCTGAATTTTTGCTTTTATATATATTTGATTTTTTTTTCATTTGAGACAGATGTGCCTTTCAGTTGCATTCAAACTAGGTATAAGCTATCTATTCAGAACAGTTAAAGCTCTTATACAAGTTTGAGATGATTAATACAGAAAAGTTTTTAGAAACAATTCATCAGCTGGGCATGGTGGCACATGTCTGTAATCTCAGCAACTCAGGAGGTTGAAGCTGAAGGATTACAAATTCAAGGCCAGCCTCAGCTACTTAGGCCCTAAAAACTTAGTGAAATCATGTCTCAAAATGAAGAATAAAAAAGTCTGGAGATGTTGTCCCTGGTGATATCCACTGTACCTAAATAAATAAACAAACAAAGCCATTCATCAATCACAAGAAAATTCCATGTTGCATTTGACAATAAAGACTGTTAAGCTCTATAAATAGTATTTAAACTTTTAAAAATAGAATGATACCAATCTTTATTGTCTAGTGGTGAAAGCAAAATTTGTTGATAAAATTTGAAAAAGGATTTTTATTAAATATCAATCAAAAAATAAAGAATTTGTTCTTTGAAAAGCAAAGCAAGATAGATAAATTCTGACCCAAACTAAAGAGAAAGAAGACCCATCAACAAAATTAGAGAAAGAAGGAGCTATCACCACAGACACTTCTGAAATCCAGAGGATTGTTAAAACTATTTTGAAAATTTATACTCCAATAAACTAGACAATCTAGATGATATTAGCAACTTTCTAGACATACATAACCTACCTAAATTGAATCATAAATATATAAAAAATGTAAATAGACCATTAATGAAATTGAAAAAGTAATTAAAAACGTTTCAAAAAAGAAAAGCCCAGGACTTCATGGATTTTCAGCTTAGTTCTATCAGACCTTTAAAGAAGAACTAATATTAATCCTCCTCAAACTATTCCATGAAATGGAAAAAAAGAGAACATTGCTAAATTCAATCTACAAAATGAGTACTGTCCTGATACCAAAACCAAACAAAGACAGAAGAAAGAAGGAAAAGTACAGATCAATATCCCTAACGAATACAGATGTAAAAATCCTTACTAAAGGCAAATCATATTCAAAAACACATTAAGAAGATAGTACCTCACGATCAAGTGGGTTTCATCCCAGGAATGCAAGGTTGGTTCAACATATGCAAACAAATAAAGGTAATACACTGCATAAATAGAATTAAAGACAAGAATAGCATGATTACCTCAATGGATGCAGAAAAAACATTAGGCAAAGTCCATAACCCATTCATATTTAAAACACTAAAGAAACTAGAAATAGAAATAATGTACATCAATATTGTAAAGGTTATATATGACAAAACCAAGGCCAATATCATACTAAACAGAAAAACAACAACAACAAGGACAACAACAACAAAAACAAACAAACAAACAAAAAACACCCTCAAAGCATTTCCCCTAAAATCAGGAAGAAGCCAAAGATTTCCATTCTCACTTCTCCTATTCAATAAATTCCTGAAATTCTAGCAAAAGCAATCAGGCAAGAGAAGTAAATTAAAGGGATATAAATAGAAAAGAAGTCAAATTATCTATTTGCTAATGACATTCATCTCTATGTTTAGAAGACCTGAAAAACTTCACCAGAAGACTTTTAGAGCTGATAAACAGATTTAGCAAAGTAGCAAGATAGAATATCAACAAACCTAAGATTAATGACTTTCCTATACTCCAATAATGAATCTACTGAGAAAGAAATCAGGTAAACTATTCCATTCAAAATAATCCTCCAAATATATGTGGGATTAAATCTAATCAAGGAGGTTAAAGATTTCTACAATGAAAACAATAGAACACTGAAGAAAGACATTTAAGAAGAGCTTAGAAGACAGAAAGACCTCACATATTCTTGGATGGGCAGAATTAACATTATCAAAATGACCACACTACCAAAATTGTTATACAAATTCCATGAAACCCTCATTAAAATATCAATGATATTCTTTAAAGAATTTATTTAGAACAATATGAGTCCCAGAATGGACAAAACAATCCTGAGCAAAGAAACATGATTACATTACAATACTAAACCTCAAACTATACTACAGAGCTGTAGTAACACAAACATCATGGTATTGGAACCCAAACAGACATGAAGATCAATGGAATAGAGTAGAATAAACAGAAACAAATCCACATAGGAACAGTCATCTGATACTTGAAAAAGGTGCCAAAAACATGTTGGAGAAAAGATAGCCTTCATCAAGTGACTTTGGGAAAAGTAAATATCTGTATGTAGAAGGAAAAAAACTAGATCTTTAACTCTCATGCTGCATAAGAGTCAAGTAAAAGTGATCAAAGACTTAGGAATTAGATCAGAAACTGTGTAACTGCTGGGACAACACTCCAACATTTTGGTACAGGCATCAACTTTATTAGTAAGAGTCTCAGAGTGCAAGAAATTAAACCAAGAATCAATAGGGGATGCCATCAAACTAAAAAGCTTCTGCAAAGCAAAGGAAATGATTAATAATGTGAAGAGAGATCCTGTAGAATGGGAGAAAATCTTTGCCACCTGTTCTTAGATAAGGGATTAACAACCAGAATATATAAAGGACTCAAATGACTTAACACCAAAAAATTAGTAAATGGGCAAAAGAACAAGAACTAAACAGACATTTCTCAAAAGAAGAAACATGAACGACCAACAGATATATGAAAAATGTTAATATCTCTAGAAATCAGGGAAATGCAAATCAGAACTATGCAAAGATTTCATCTTACTACAGTCAGAATGGCAATTATCAAGAACACAAATAATAATAAATGCTGTCAAGGATGGGGGAAAATATACTCTGATACATTATTTGTTGGTCTGCAAACTAATACAAACACTCTGGAAATCAATGTACAGAGTCCTCACAAAACTAGGAATAAAACCACTATATGACCCCGTTATCCCACTCCTTGGTATATGTAAAAAAAAATCTAAAATCAGCATGCTACAATGCTACAGTCACATCAATGTTTATGGTAGCCCAGTTCACAAAACCCAACAGACGAATGAAGAAAACACACACACCCACAGACACAAACAATAAAGTTTTGTTCAGCCATTAAGAAGATTGAAATTATGGCACTTGATGATAAATGGATGGAAATGGAATACATAATGATAAATGAAATTAAGCCAGACTCACCAAACTCAGAAAGTCAATGTTTTCTCTCATATGTGAAAGCTGGACCAAAATAAGTGGGGGAAAAGTTGGGGGAATCCCATGAAAATAGAAGACAGATTAGTGGAGAAAAAAATATTAAGGGAGAAGGAAGAGAAAGAGGAAATGGGAGGAATGGTGGAATAAAACTGACCAAAGTATATGTGCATAAGTGAACATACCACAGTGAATTTTACCTTTATGTATATCCATAAAGTAGTAATTAAAAAACTATAAATAAATAGAAGGCAGACCAGTAAAGCAGAAGAAAGGAAACAGGGGATAGAAGGAGGAAATTACTGGGAACTAAATTAGAGAAAATTATATTACATGCTTGTATAATTACATCAAAATAAACCCTGACATTATGTGCTATACCATGTACCAGAAATCCTGTATGCAGAAAAATGAATGGGATTGGAAGACATGAAGTTGAGCAAAATAAATCATACACACAAGGACAAGTATGTCATGTGAATCTTAGACAAAGAAAAGATGACCTGGAAGTAGAAGAGGGACAATTCAGAACCAGGAAGAGAGTGGATGCCATGGGGGAGGGAGGAGCAGACAAGAGAGGGTTAACAAGATTAAAAAATATTTTTCAGTCAAGACTGCACATAGCCATTTGAAGCATACACATTGTATAAAGTTAAATTTCAATGCAATTTAATTGTATCCCATACCTTTAGAAAATCACTCAAAGTATAAAGCTACAAATAAAGGAGAAGTAAAAGGATAGGAAATGTATACTATGTTAATATTAAAAGATAATTGGCATATTTATAGTAATATCACATGAAATAGATTTCAGAGTATAGAATATTATCAAAGATTTTAAAAAGATTATTTCTTATAACAAAGGAATCAATTCATCAAAAGAAAATAACAATACTAAACATACATGTTTCCAATCGTAGAGCTTCAAAATACATGTGGAAAAGTACTGATAGGACTGATTGCAAGGAAAAAAATAGACCTATTCATAATTCTAGTTAGACACCTTAATAGCTTTATAAATTTATAGAAGTCAGTAGGCAGAAAAACAGTAATGACATAAGAGATTTAAACAGTAATGATATAAATGACTTCAACAAATAACTAAAATAAATAACATTTATAGAAGGTTCTGTCAAAACCCATCAAATACAAAATCCTTTCGAGTGTACATGATGTGTTATACTTATCAAGATATATTGTATTAATAATTGTATTAATAATTAATATTTATGTTTGCTGATCACATTGGAATTAAATTTATAATCAATAATAGAAAGATACCTAGGAAATACCCAAATGTCTGAAAACTTTTTTTTTCAAAATATCTTTATTTTATTTATTTATTTTTATGTGGTGCTGAGGATCAAACCCAGGGCCTCGCACATGCTAGGTGAGCACTCTACTGCTGAGCCGCAATCCCAGCCCCATGAAAACTTAATAATATAAATTTAAAATCCTTCGAGTTATAGAAGAAGTCACAATAGAAATTAAAATATTTAGAAATAAATCAACATGATATGCAACATTAAAATTTGTAGGATGTGATTAAAGTATTGAGAAGGAAAAGTATATTCTTCAAAATGCTTACTGGAAAGAAAAAAAAAGATTTTAAATAAATGACTTTGATTTCCACTCAAACTACAAAAAAAGGGGGGGGGGGGCAAGTGAAACTCAAAGTAGATAAAAGAAAGAAAATAGCATTATATCAGAAAACAATTAAATAGAAATAGAAAAACATTAAGAAAACCAAAACAGCCAAAAGCATTAATATATTTTTTTTTGAGATGGGGTCTCACTGTCATGCCCACTTGGGCTCAAACTTGCAGTCCTCCAGTCTCAGCCTCTGGAGTAGCTGGGATTACAGGTGTGAGTCACCATGCCCAACTCCTCAAAAGCATTTCTATAAGAAAATTAACAAAATTGATAGAACTTGAGATATAGCTCAGAGGCAGAGCACTTGCCTAGCATATGTTGAACCGTGGACTCAATTCCCTAGGACTGCCTACATATCTATATCTATATCTATATCTGTATTTATATCTATATCACCTATACCTATATCTAGATCTAGATCTATCTCATTTGTACATATTTATATATGAATATATATAATGTATTTACATGTGTGTATGTAAATAGATAGCCCTTGAACCAAGATAAAAACAGAGAACACACAAATTATCATCATCAGAAAAAATAAAAGTAATATTGCATATATTTAAATTTTAATACACAACATGATAAAATTTTAAATACCTATACAATAAGAAATAGATTGTCATTTGCTAGTAAATTAATGGATGGACCTGAAAAATGTCATGCTAGATGAAATAAGCCAGATCAGAAAGAGTCTGATGTTTTCTGTCATGCACAAAAGATGAAGAGAAAAAAAGAATTTAAAAAATGAATTTCCTGAAAGCGGAAGGGAGAGCAGTAGAATAGACCAAGTGGGTCAGGAAAGGAGGGGATGGAAAGGGAAAGAAGTGAGAAATTCAGTTGAAAAAATCATACTGGGTGCAAGTGTGAATATATCACAATGTATTGAAATTTTATATATAACTATAATGCATCAATTAAAGAATAAATAAATACATGGAACACCAATAGAGTAGAATAAAGAATAAATAAATACATGGAACACCAATAGAGTAGAATAAAGAATAAATAAATACATGGAACACCAATAGAGTAGAATAAAGAATAAATAAATACATGGAACACCAATAGAGTAGAAGAAAGCGAACCAGGAGAGGAGGAAGGTGGTGTAGAGGTGATTGAAAACAAATGCTTTTTGCAGAAAACATGTACTTGGGTCTAATTTTAATTCAGTCTTCTTGTCTTTTAATTAGAGAATTAAAACCATTCAGTGTTATTATAGTGAGGTATGTATTACTTTTGGACATTTTGTTTTATTCATGTTTGAGTCACTCCCAATTTTATTGCTTATCTACCCCTTTAATGAGACTTATTCTTTTTCTTGATCTCTTGGTTATTTTCATCTTCTTCTGTGTGTAGAATTCCTTTAAGTATCTTCTGCAGTGCTGGCTTAGTATCTTGAATTCCACCAGTCTTTGCTTTCATTGCAAAACCTTTGAAAGGTTTTTTGTTCTTCTTTTATTCTGAAGGATAACTTTGCCATATATAATAATATAGATTGGCAATTATTTTCTTTGAGGACCTGAAATTCATCCCATGCACTCCTAATCTGTGGAATTTCTTAAGAGAAATATGCTGTCCCCCCCCCGCCCCCATATGTTTGTCTGTATAAATGACTTGAATTTTTCTCTTGAAGTTTTTCTTTTCTTGTATTTTAGGGCTGAGGATCAAACCCTGAGCCTTGCATGTGCTAGGCAAGTGCTTGACCAGTGAACTACGTTTCCAGCCTTGTCTTACAGTTTTTTTTTTTTTTTTTTAGATTTTTTTTGTCCTAAATTTTTGGCTTTCTAATGATAATGTGTTATGGAGAAGCTCTTTTTTGGTCATGTCAATTTAGAGTCTTAAATGCCTCCAGTACCTACATATCCATCTCACTTACAAGATTAGGCAAAATTTCTGCTATTCTTTCACTGAATAATTTTTCTGTTTTATTATCTTGTATCTCCCCTCCATTCTCATGACATAAGTGTTTAATTTTTTGTCTTTTAATCTTGCCTCAGAACTCTTGCATAGTCTCTTCATAGTTTCTTATTTTTTAAATTACTATCTGAAAGATCTGGTTCATTTGCCTTATCTCAAACCCTGATATGTGTTCTTCCATTTAATCTAATCTACTAGTAAAATTGTACATTAAATTTTTATTTGACTACCTGCATTTTCATTTCCAAGATTTCTCTTTAGTTCTTTTTTAGAATTTATGTCTCTTTATTGACATTTTAAAAAATAATCTGTATTGTCTTCCTTAGCTCATTTCTCACTTCTTTTATTCATGTTTTAAACAGACTTTTTGAGTTCTTTGTATAGTTTGTCTTCCAGTTCAAAAATATGTATTCAATTAAGGGGGAATTAAGAATTTTGGGGGTGTCTTATCACCTTATTTTCTCAGTTTTTCAGTACTTATACATTGAAATTTATATATCTGTTGGGATGGATATCACCGTCATGTAAGGATATTTTCAAAGAATCATTTTCACTTTATTGTGTGTCCCAACTGGGGGTATAACTTAGCATCAAAGTACCCAATCAACATGTTTACAGTGCTATGTTCAATTCCTGGCACTGTTTAATCAGAGAGAATAACCACCAGTAACAATGACAACTTGAAAGCAAACCATATAGGAGCATGTGATAGAAACATTAAGCATGATCACCACAACTCCACCAAATGAAGAGAAGAAAGAGTAATAGTAATAGAGTATAGGATGAAAAATTAGGCAATAAAATTTATAGAATTAATTTTAAAATCTATAAAACATGAAGAGAAAAGGGAAAAAGAAGAGCTAAAAGAGTGTTTTAGTCAGTCTTTGCACCTTTGTGACCAAAACATCTGATAAGAAAAACTTTAGAGGAGGAAAAGTTTATCTGACAATCATGGTTTCAGAGATCTTAATCTATAGGCAGCTGACTCCATTGCTCTGGATCCAAAGTAAGGCAGCCCATCATGGTGGAAAACTGTGAAGGAGGACAGCAGCTCAGAAGATAGCAATGTGGAAGCAGAAAGTACTCCATTCATCTGCAATAAAATGTAAATCCCAAAGGCATGTCCCCTCTGACCCATCTCTTCCAGTCACTCCCCACCTGCTTACAGTTACCACTCTGTTAATCCATATCACTGGATTAATTTTCAGATTATGTTAAAGCTCTCCTAACCCAATCATTTCACGTCTAAACTTTCCTATATTGTGTTACTTTTGGGAGACACCTCATATCTAAACCATAACAAAGAGCAAAGCAGTGGGTGGGAAGAAAGAGAGACA
This sequence comes from Marmota flaviventris, assembly GCF_047511675.1. Taxonomy (NCBI): domain Eukaryota; kingdom Metazoa; phylum Chordata; class Mammalia; order Rodentia; family Sciuridae; genus Marmota; species Marmota flaviventris. Next base: position 96,092,491 of record NC_092504.1, read on the forward strand.
GAACCCCAAAGTGAAAACCCCCAATTTAACCATTAATAGATGAATCCACAAACAAATAGCAGTGAATCTACAATAGAATATGTTGTATTTTGGAACGTTAATGTCCCCCCAAAAGTTCACGTGTTAAGCAATACAAGAATGTTGAGAGGTGAAATGATTACATTGTGAGAGCAGTAACCTCGTTAGTGGATTAATTCATTTTAGGGATTAATGATTTTAATCAATTACTGGGCATGGCTGGAGGAAGTAGATCACTGGGGCAGGTCCTTGAACCATATCTTGTCCCTCTTCCTCCTCCTCCTCCTCCTCCTCCTCCTCCTCCTCCTCCTCCTCCTCCTCCTCCTCCTTCTTTCTCTCTCTCTCTCTCTCTCTCTCTCTCTCTCTCTCTCTCTCTCTCTCTCTCTCTCTCTGTCATTTCTGTTTATTATGAGCTGAGCAGTTTTTTTCTGCTATGCCCCTCTGCCATGATATTCTGCCTCAGTTTAGGATCAGAGCAATGGACAAAGCAATGGAGTTGGCCAACCACGGAGAGAACTTATGAAACTGTGAGTCAAAATAAATATTTCCTCCTCTAAGTTGTTCATATCAGGAACTTTGGTCACAGCAATGTAAAGCTAATTTATACATAATAACTCTTGGAAATAAAATTAAGTATCGATACATGCAAAAGCATGGCTAAATCTCAAAATGATAAAGCTGAGTAGGTGAAAGAAGTTGGACAAAAAAGAACATACATTATATGATTACACTTTAATAAAATTTCAGAAAAGGCTAGCAAAACAAAGTGACAGAAAATACATAGGTTGTTGCATAGAAATGGAAGGGGAAAAGGATGAGAGGGAAGAATTTTAAAGGTGTACTAACATTTTCTTTAGATAAAATCAAGTAGTTGATTAAAAATATGATTGATGTTTTATTGAGGAAGGATAAATAGATTCAATATTTAACATATATCCAATAAAGTCATCTCTGTGGGGGGAGTTCTGTATCTATGAATTCACTCAACCACAGAAAGAAAATATTCAGAAAAAAATATGTCTTTACTAAACATGTATGGGATTTTGAGAGGGGCATTATTCTCTGAACATTATAGTGGAACAACTATTTATATAGAATTTATAGAATATTAGATATTACAAGTAATCTAGAGGTGATTTAAAGCATAGGAGAGGATATACATAATTTATATGCAAATATTCCTCCATTTTGGATATGGAACTAGAATGTCTAAAGGTTTTGGCATCCACAGGAAATGCTAGCATCAGTCCCTCATGGATACCTTGAAACAATGGTACTAATATTTTGTTGTCTTACAATAAAAGTATTTTTCTAAGCCAGGAGTGGGTTGCACAAGCCTGTAATTCCATTGACTTCAGGAGGCTGAGGCAGGATGATCACAAGTTCAAAGCCGGCCTCAGCAAGTAAGCAAAGCCTTAAGCAACTTAGTGAGACCCTGTCTCAAAATAAAAAATAAAAAGAATTGAGAATGTGACTCAGTGGCTAAACACATCTGGGTTCAACCCCTAGTACTGAAAAAAAAAAGTTATTATTTCCAAGCTGTATGGAGGCCCCAATTATGCCTCCCATGATTTTCCCCTGTGTTCTGCACAAATACAATATTATATATATATATATATATATATATATATATATATATATATATATATATATATGATATAATATGGACAAGTTTGGGAAGCATGCAAGGAAACAGTTACCAATCAAGTGTTAGCAACAGTAAGAATGTTTTCCCTCTTCCCTTTTTTCCAGTTCCTCAATTTTAAAGGAAATCTCTACTGAAGGAGAGTTGCTCACAGAGCTACTTACTCCAAACCCCTGCATCTCAAACTCTAAAATCACAAATATAGCTGAAGAAATAGGGTTATTAAAAGATAACATTTTATCTTTTAATAACCAAAATGAGATTTTCTAGAACATATAATATTTTATTGAGTCAAATCTAGATGCCAATTAGAAAACTAAACACAGTAGGGAAGGCCAGTACTGCTGTGAAGGGAAGGTATCAATTATTGGATCAAAAGGATGCTTTTCATGTCTAAACCCCAACAAACTGAGACTTCCAGTAAATGAACCATATGGATTTAAAATATGTTGCGAATTTCATTTGAAATTATTTTGGATACCCACATTGAACACATCCTAGCAAAAAATTAAATTATATAAACCAAAACAAACAGGCTGTGGGTATATAGGTGTAATCACACTCTTTTCCCTGAAAAATAGTTATGTACAGAAGAACAAAACCAGACTTTTTCCTAACTTGTACAGAGTAGTACATAACATATTTTAAGTTGCATTATGAGAGTAAGACTGAAGACCCAATGATTTTGTATTCAGTGAAGATGAATATAATGCAATAAAACAAAAGGCAAAATATTGCCATATATTTGGGTGGAATTGGGAAATGTATTATCCATGAACAAATTTTGAAAAGTTATTTGAAGAAACTACTCCAACCATCAAAATAATGCATTGACATTAAAAATTCCAAAGTGGTGATGTCAAAAAGGGACTTCTGAGGAGTAATAATCCAGTTGATACAGGTTAAATTTCAAATAATTAGAATAACTTTGAGTATCCTAATTTAAAAATATACACAAAAATTAAATATTTATTATCTTTGCATTATATTTAAGACTAAATCAGTGTTTCTCAAATCATGTTCTGTAACAAACTAGTTTTTGAAGAAAGCCTCAGTATTTACATAATATTAGATGAGTCATATCTATTTATTTATCATCTTGAATATTCATACTGAACTTTCAGGCTACAGAAGGCTTGCTTCAAACAACCAGTATAAATGTAAGGAATATTTTGTACATGTATTTGGCCTCAGAAAGTTTCTTGAAGAATAGTTATTTAAATGTTAAAGAATCCTCTCTGAAATAAGACATGTTGGCAGAGATCAGAAAGTTTCTATTAGAAAAGAATAAGTGCTCAATTGATTATTTTATTTTGGAGTAATTTAAAGTTGTCATTTAGTTCTCCATATGGATATTTAAGTAGACACATATGTGACAAGGCAAATATTTATATATTTATTATATTAAATACTGTGAGAAAACTGAGATATTCATTCATTTTTTTCATTTATGTAGTTAATGATTTGACCTCTACCAGTCTTTTAGTGAGAGTTTCATTAACTCTGTCTTCAGGTTTCCTCAGTCCCAATTTGTCCACAAGACCATCCATTTGCTCACAGTACCAAGTGAGTTGGGATAAGGGATTCAGCCTATTTGCGTTTACAAAAACCAACTAGGGAGTAGCCATCTGGTAATCCCAATGTTGCCATTATTCATGTCCATGTCCTGCACAGATGATACAATTTGGCCACTGGCTCTTTCATACACTTGCTTATTCACAACCTTTTCCATTACTACCAAGGCATTTAGATTTTATGCTCAACTATTGTGCAAACTACAAATTATAGATATTGGAAATTGCTTTTAGCTTCATCTATACTGAATCCTAGGGAAACTACCCCCTCTTTGGTTGGTAATTTTGTTGTAGGTATAGATACCCTGGGGCAAATTGATTGTTTTCACTGTTTTTGAACGTGGAGAGCAAGAATTGGGAGACTTCTAATCTTCCAGAAGCCGTTGGGCCTCCTCTGCCAGTTGGTTGCTCACTGAGTAGCCCTACTTACCACAGAGTCTTCAGCATATTACTTGTTCAAACAAAAAGTCTTGGTGTCTTTACTCTAGGTCTAGGGTTCTGCCTACATCCTATTTATAACTAAAGGAGATTACTCACATTATCCTCTATGAAGTTTCAAAGTGGTATTTTTGCCCTGAACTTTCATCAAAAGTAGCATGTGTCTTTGCCAGAAAAAAATACATTTAATTTCTGTAGGTAAATGCTTATAATTTCCTATTTTAGTGAAATGGTATACAAGTGATATAACTAAACAGTGCACACGTGTGTAATGACATGAATACCAGGAGTTTATTATCTCAAGAGGAAATCTAAGGACGTGCAGGGCAGTGGATGCTGCACTTGCACAGGATGCCATCAAGGTTCCAGGAGCTTTCAATTGTCTACATCCACAGTGAATGAAAGGTCAGCCATGGTTGCAGCTTGAAGACTGCTGCAGCGTCCATCATCCTGTGTTTCTGTCAGTCTGTTCAAAGGTGAGAAGTAGGAGGGCCAGCCCCAGTGAAGTCTTTTTCCATCTCATGCTTTAGAGTCTTTCCTAGAAGTTCTCCAGCAAATATTCTTTAGACTTCAGTGACTGGAGACATTTCACATAATCTCGTGTCACACAAATCCCAGAATTGTATCACATGGCCATCCCAAGAATTTTGCACATACCCACAACTGCATCATTTTGCCATCCCAGGTCTGTGTTCCATGGCCACCAGAGATCTGTGTCACACTGCCACCCAAGTACTTTGATACATGGCTAACCCCAAACAGTCTCCCACAGCCACCCCAAATTGTGTCACTTTGTCACCTATAAACTTTATCACATGGTTGCTCTAGAATTGTGTCACATCTTCACATTGTGGCTTCAGGATTCTGACACACCTCATCCAACAACTGTATCAAACTGTCATGACTGTCACATGGCCACCCTAAATATGTGACACATTATTATTTCTGAAAGCTATGAATGTTGATAACTGACATTTTAGCTTCTCTTGTGGGAGGCAAGCTTTGCTAGCAGAGAAGAAAGAGAAGAAAATGGTCAACAAACCCGATATGGTCTGCTACTAAAATGCATTGTATGCACGTGTGTATGTATGTACACACATACACGTGTGTGTATGTGGTGTTCAGAGCAAGAGCTGGAGAGAGAAATAAAGTACCTTAAAATTGAGGGAATCTGTTATGTCACAAGTTGAGCTGAATTATGGAATGTGAACAAGCTAGAGTGCTGTTATGAAAAGAATGAATTTGCAGAAAGTGATCAGATAGATGATTAATGGAGTAAGACAAAAAATAGGTAGCTACAAACTATGCTTTTCACGTTCCAATTTTTCTGTGCTCAGGTAGACTTTGAGTACTATCAGAAAAAGTTCCTCAGGGTTGTTCACCACCCCAGTGTGGATCTCCAGGAGTTAATTCCAGCATCTAGGCTTTGTTCTTTCTCACAGGGCAGAAGCAATATCCCATCATTTCACCCAGTAGGGAGTACAACAAACAGAAGCTGTGTGTGTTCTTACCACACAAGCTCTTTTGCTAATGCTGAAGGTCATAGAGTCTTCTTGTGTTCAATTCTTTAAAAATGTTTTTGGGTGAGGGATAGCCTATTAGCACAGAAATCAGGAAGTGTTTTCCAGATGAGGCACCATGATGTAAACAGGCAAGAGTGAAGACCCACTTTGTTATCAGAGCAACATCTCACTAGTAGCTTCGAGGCAACACTTAGATATGTTCAGCACCTGCTTGACTGAAACCGACACTGTGTCTTTTATCTATCTATCTATCTATCTATCTATCTATCTATCTATCTATTTCTTAAATAAATCAAGGGTTTTAATTGAAACCACTAGTCATATGCATTTCTTGTAATGCTTCCTAATTTATTCACCTGACAGGTATTTTGACTTAATTAAAACTTTTTTTTTTTTAAGTTCTTCAACTCATTCCTCCTTTTACTGTGATTTTATTATGGACATAAAGCCTTAGGGGTTATTTGCTACCGAAATTGTCTAATGATTATGAAATAAAATACTTTCACTTAACTACACGAAGAATGTAGGCACATGGTCCAAAGGCAACTGAGAGGGTGAGATTAGTTTTTGTCAGTTGTGGTAAGTAATTCAGGGCACCTTTGAAATGGCCACAGAGCTTTCCTACTGCAGATCCTGGGATGCACCATTCAAGGGAGAGTGGAGGCTAAGGTGTTGCCTGCAGCCTCCCCAGATCCAATGCTTTTGCAAGGCAGCTGAGCACAGCATTTGAGAAAATTACAGAGCAATGTTCCCGTGAAGAGCAGGAACCAGCCCTCCTCCCACTGCCTAATTCCAGGCTACAGCGCCCACCGTGTTCCCCTTCGTTTCTCTTCAATGACAACCTGACTCTCAAAAGTGTCACTAATAAGCCAGTTCCCAATTAGCTGTGGAGGTTTTTTCAGGGATCTTGGCAATGTTCCTGCAGCTTCTGGGGGCTGTTACTGCCTACAAACAGAGGATCATTTCTGGTTTGCACGATTCAAAGACAAGAGCTGCTGGGAAGGCAATGCTCTGGTTTCATTATTCTTGCTAGCAGGAGAACAGAATACATTGCTTTTAATGTTCAAATATGTCATTTGAGAAAAAAAAAATATAAGTCCTCCTGCCTGAACCAGCTCTCCATTACTTATTTGTGTAAGTGCGTGCACACATCCAACAGCCCACGATGTTCTCACAGACGAGTCCTCAGAAAATCCTGCATAGCAATTTAGAGACTGCAGGGTGTAATAAAGTTGAGGGTTTGGAATGAGACTGAAAGAAAGGCAGCAGCGGTCTGCCATTTGGCTGTCGTTGAAACAGTGACAGTAGGTCCACTCTTGGAGTGCCTTTGTATCTGAGTTGAGCTCTAAGTGGGAAGGGCAGCTCCACTGGGGCATTTAAGAGGTGGAAAGCAGGCAGCCCCTGTCCTCTTCTATGACCCACTTGCTGGAAGAATGTTAATCACTGGTTTGAATCAGTGCTTAAGAAGGTGCTATCAGTTCATGACTCTTTTGGGCATCTATGGCCTATAAATAAAGGATTGAGTCTTGTATTTTTCTAGGCAGCAATTTACATACCTTAGTTCTCCCTGCCAGTAACTGACTATATCTCTGTCTGTACTCCCACCTCAGGCTCACAGAGGTTATATGTACTTAGTACCATGATTTCTGTTTCACAGATGATTTAGATATAGGTGGCCCAATCACTGGTATAGTTTAATTGCAAATCTAGGGAACTTTAAATCTCATGCTCTTGCTACTGTATCATCCATTCTAAACCAGGGATTGAGTCTATAGAGAGACCTTGTATAGGATGGGTACTGAGGAGAAAAAAGGAGAGATTCCCATCATCACTTAGGACCCTTGACACTTTGTACATCAAGGTTATTTTATTTGTGTGTGTGTGTGTGTGTGTGTGTATTTGTATACAAGGGATCGAACCCAGAGGTGCGTAACCACTAAGCTACATTCTCAGCCCTTTTTATTTCTTATTTAGAAACAGGATACTGCTAAGTTGCTTAGGGCCTCACTGACTTTCTGAGGCTGGACTCAAACTTGAAATCCTCCTACCTCCTGAGTCACTGGGATTGTAGGCATACACCACCAGGCCCAGTCTGTACATAAGCTTTTAAGAATGGTATATCAGCACAGTAAAGATAGAATGACTTTTGCAACATTCCTTAATCTAATTGGAGTGAAATGAGAAGTAGACTTTAGAAAGAAAAATACCTAATTTCCTAACAAGGGGCTATTTATACATTCTTTGTCATTTATTCAACATTTAATATGTGCCAAGCATTATAAATAAGGGTCTTTCATGTGATGCCACTAGTAAGTGCTTAATACATATGTGCTCAATGCTGTTGATTCTTCCCCTGTAAATGGAAAAGATTGACTGTGACACCTGTGTGTGATATGCAAATAACATTTTGTACATTTCCAGCTATTTAATTATGTGAAGTCTGTGTGTACATTAAAGAGTGAAAGTTCTGGGAAAACAGTGGTCATCTGTTTGATTCTCTTTTGAATCCATGAGGGTCTTCCTGATGGCAAGGTATTGTATGTTCCAGTAGATCCCAGAAGGACCATGGTCCCAACCTGACCAGTTGTGAGTTCAGGGAAAGAGACAAATATTAGGAGGATGGAGCAGGACTTCCCTCCATTCTTGCTTCCTGGTTGACTGATCTCCTACTAACTTCATTATGGGGATAGAGGACAGGATTAAATCTGCCATATATGCAGTAATGGGGACTGAGCCCAGCCCGGACTGTGTGTGTGCTAGGTAAGAATTCTACCACTGAGCCACACTTGACGCCCCCTTAATCTGTTAAAACTTAGATACTTTTGTCTTCTTCTAGTGTCTTCTGTAGAAAATGGAGATGAAAATGAATCATGAAACTAGAAAACAAGAAAAAATAGTAGCTTTCCCTTTTCTTGCAATCTTACACAGTTCACCTCATTTTTCTTCATAAAGTGCCCTCCCCCAAGTTTATTCTTTTCTTTCCTATGAAACAACATGCTACAAAGGCATAGAATCAGTTTGCAAATGAGGGGAAAAATAGGACAGTAGAACTTTGATTTTTGGCATGCCCTGATCTTTTTCGTCTGCACTCCCTCATCATTCCTTCTCATTTTGTCATTTACAGAACTGAATGAGAAAATAGTGAAGGAGAGTGTCAGTCATTGACTGGCTCAATATTGATGAGGCACAACTCCTAGACATAGTACTCTGGCCTCCAAGGAGTTAGCATCTAATAGATATCTAATAGATGTTGGGTGTTGGAAATAAACATACTACTTGTGGTACCAGCCTGAATTTAGAACTTTTAAGGTAGTCCAAAGATGGAGATGATGGTGAAAATGACAACCATGATAGGGAGATACCCAAAAGGAAATTCAGGGTATTTCTACTAGTAGATATCACAACATTTTCTATGAAAAACAGAACAACAAACAAACAAGAAAACAAAAGGAGTAAATTTGGACCTGATTTTAAAGATTGGTAGGATTTTTAAAGTAGTTCTATTGAAGGAGAGGACTCTCATTAGGAGAAACAAAAGATCTACTTTGTTATTTCTGAAGGATGAAAAGGAATTGACTTTATTAAAAACTAAGAATCCAGGGGATCGATGTAAAGTAATAGGAACAATCCACCTAGGGCCTTTTAGGTGGGGTCTTAGATGTCTGGCGGAGGCATTGGTTGGCCATGCAATCTAGGAAAGGGTTTCACACTGATGTACACACCCAAGGTAGGGAGCAGGGCAGCCTAGACAAGGATGAGGCAGGAAGTTAGGTCAGGCACTAGAGTCTTCTTTTAGTAAACAATTACTAGTGACATTAGTGGGCTGATGTAAGAAGGACTTCAAAATATTAGGAAGTTTTAGTGCACACTGAAATGAATAAAAGCCAGAGAACAGGAGGGGAGTTTAAGCAGAAACTGGTCTTCTGACCTTGACCATAAGGTCTCATTAGCTTCCTGGGTTGCTCTTGCAGGTTGTTATGGTTTGGATGGGAGATGTCCCCCAAAAGCTCACATGTGAGACAATGCAAGAAGGTTTGGAGGAGAAATGATTGGTCATAGCCTTAACCTTAATCAGTGAATTAATCCCATTTGGGATTAACTGAGTGGTAACTTGACGCAGGTGGAGGAAGTGGTTCATTGGAGGCATGGCTATGGGGTTTGTATTTTATATCTGAAGTACAGTGTCTCTCTGCTTTCTGATCATCATGTGAGCTGGTTCCCTCTGCCACACTCTTTTGCCATAATGTTCAGCCTCAACTTGAGCCCTGAGGAATGGAGGCTGCTGTCTACCAGTTGAGACCTCTGAAACCGTGAGTCCCCAAATAAACTTTTCTTCCTACAGTTGTTCTGGTTGGGTCCTTTACTTAAAGCAGCAAAAATGCTGGTTCTGATGTGTGCTGAATAGTGGTGGTGGGGACAGGGAAGGCATGTGCATGGTCACCGTAGTGTTCAGGACCATGGAGGGTAAATCCTTGTTGTACACAAATCAGGAAGAGAGAGACTGGCTCGAGTAGAAAGATATTTTGTTCACACAGAAAAATACCATCATGTTCAAATAAAAACTGAGTACACATCATAAAAACAAAGCAAATATGGTCTTTAGGGTAACACTGTTCATTTGGGAATGAGATTATTTTATTCATTCTTTTATATTTATGCCCCTCACTTCAGTAATATAAACTAGTTAATTATACCTCTAGATAATTAGTTGAGTGCATATTATGCTTCAATTGCTTACTGATTTCTACCCTTTAATTTTTCATAATGAATATTAGATCAGGTACATAATTATATGGGACTGAATTATCGAGAAGAATTTTCAGACCCCTGTCATACAAGGAACTTCAATATTGATGATAATATTTGGAATGTAGGTGGTATGTTGGAAGATCATAATATCCCCACGTAGATTTGAAGGAAAGTCAGTATCTCATTAGGTTGGGAAAAATCCTGGGTTCATGCAATTCCTTTCTCCATGGAAAAGTACTTTCTGGACTTAATACCATCCTGTGAGGACTGTGTAGGCAAAGATTTTTGATGTTTACAGATGGGGCAGTTGAAGCACTGCATGATTAATGGCATGATTTTACCAGAATAAAATCAATTTCTGAATGCAACTTGCAATTCACATGGTTGTAGTCCTCTCCTATGTTGAATCCCTTTGCCTTAGGAACAGGAACAGGTGTGAAGAATTTTCACATTTAATTGGCTACTGAATTCGCCAGAAGAAGTGAATTTTCAGTTCCCTAAAGACTTGCAGCAGAGAGTGGGAAGCTGGCAGGACTCACCTTTGAGTGTCCACCTCACTCGCCTCTCTGCCACCTGGGCAGAGCCTCCCATATGTCCCTCTTCTGGGATGTCTTTCATAGTTGATAGAAGAGTTTCTTTGCTTTCTCTCTCTCTTATACCTACATTTCATCTGTCAATAGAAATAGACAAGCAAAGGAACGAAATTTCATTTGTTAAATTTGACTAATTTTACCAGAGGGCTGCCTACACCCCTGCTTTTTTATTTAAGTAAAAAAAAAATCCCTAAACAGAGGAAAATTGTGCCAAAGCCCATTCAATTCAAAATCCAAATCCTCTAGGGACTTTGAAAATGTTTCTATGAAGATTTGTATTGTTTCAACCTCAGAAAGGGTGATGTTCAACTGTGCATTCAGCGAGATTGAATGAATTCTTCTGGGACACCTCATCAGGCGCTCAAAACATCACATCACTGTTTGTTGCTATTCATTTTGTAGCTTGCCAGCCAAGACTCAAGTCAATCCAAATCAGTTAAATGCAGTCTTCAAATGTTATTTTTTGGGACTGTCTCCTATTCCCCAGATTCAGAATTCATCTTGTGGGTTTATTTTCCCCAAACAGAGCAATTAAATAAGTTGATCATAAATCTTTATTCATAAATCCTGAAGCTATTTCTCATATTTAGAATATGATAAAAGTGATAGTATGTTTATCTTTGTACTCAAATTTTTTCTCAGTACTAGAGATAGAACCCTGAACTACAACCCTTGCCATCACTTTTTTGAGATAGGGCTTCCCTAAGTTTCTGAGGCTGGTTTGAACATGGCCTCAAATTTGCAGTCCTCCTGCCTCCACCTCCTGAGTCACTGAGAGGAGAGTATAGGTGTGTATCATCATGCCTGGCTTTATTTTTGTACTCTATATTAGGTCTGTGTTTTATTTGAGATGACAGTTGATTTTAGTTGGCTATATTATTTCAAAATAGAATATTAAATATTTTTGATATATTATAACATAATTATTCTGATTTATGATTCTTAAAATTATTATTATATATGTATGAGAAACACAACATGCTGTTTTGATATGCATATACATAATGAAATGATTCATACAGTTAAGTCAATCAACCTATTCATTACCTTCTGTAGTTCACCACGTTTTTGTGTTCATGATGGGACAGAGCACCTAATACCTTCTATTAGCAAATTTTCAGTATGAAATATGATATTGGTAACTTTAGTCTTCATGTTGTGCATTAGATCTATAAACCTATTCATGCTACATAACTTCTGGTTTGTAACTTTTTCTGACTCTCCCCTTTTCCTCCCTGCCCTGCCCTTAAAACCACCATTCAATTCTCTGTTTCTTTGTGTTTGACTTTTTCTTTTGAATATTATACATTTAACTGAGATCACATAGTATTTTTATTTCAGTGCCTGGCTTATTTCACTTAGTATAATATCCTCTGTATACATCCGTGTTGTCACAAGGTATGATAACCTCCTTTTAAGGCACATATGTATACGTATGTGTGTATCTGTGTATATGAATATCCATACTATACACATGTTTATATATATATATATATATATATATATATATATATATATATATATATACCTATATATTTGTGCATATATTTGCACACAATGTAATATCCTCACATTCTCTTTGTATATTCCTCGAGCAATACTTAGGTGGCTTCCGTTAATTGGCTCTTGTGAGTCACACTGCAATGAACATGGCAGTGAAGATGCGTCTTCCACATACTGATTTCACTTGCTTTGTTTACATACCAAGCGAAGAGATTGCTGGATAATATGGTAATTATTTTTGGAAAAACTACCATATTGTTTTTCCTAGTGACTGCACCAATCTACATTCAGCCTGATAGTGTAGAAGTGTTCTCTTTTTTTCCACACCCTCCTTCCTCTCAAAGTTTTTGTCTTCTATTTTGTTTCACTTTTTTCTGATCCTTTTATGATATAAAAGTTTAGATCAATAATTTTAAAATATTAATTATTTGGAAAATGTTATCTATCTCCCTCATTTTCAGATTCCCCTAAGGTAGGTGATGTCATTTCCTTTGTTTCCTTTTTGCGTTGTATGTCCTTATTAGTGACAGGTTTGAAGAACCTGAACACCATTGTTGTGTAGGGTTGCTAAAGAACTTCAGGGGAAAAGAAAGGCACAGTGGCTAGTGTCCATTCTGAGCATAGACCTCCTTAGTCCCTGGGAGGGCAGGGATAGGATGGACAGTGCTTTCCCTCAATAAGCCTTGGACTGTACATGAAGCCTCATTCAGGCATTATAGTGTCCAGTGCAAAGTCTCTGGATTTGTTGATCTACAGGTTAATGAGGTCTGATGAGTGCCCAGGGAATGTAGTTTCTTACAAAAGTCAATCCACTGTCTGATCATAATAAAGAAAACTAAAGCAGAATCACTCTAAAAGCATGTCTAAGAACAGATAACAGAAGAACACCGAGAAAATCATAAAAACATCCAATGTTCCTTCTCTTAGTTAAAATGGATGACTGTTACTTCCATACCAATTAAGTTTTAGACCTCTCTGTTTCATTTCATCTGATGCTGAGATAAAAATTGTTAAGGTAACTAATCATACAATCATTCTTACATGATGGCAGCACCAAAGCTCCTGTTTCCTTGAACTCAGTGCAAAATCTCTGAAAACAAGCCTACATCCTATAACAAGAACTCTCCTAAGACTCTCATATAGATTTTCCCAGGGATCTCTATGAGTTGAAGTCTTCCTTACTACAGTAAGGATCTATTAACCCAATCTTGTTCAACTACAAGTATGTTCCTGGTGGTCTTTGGTGGACACTGGCATATTTGTAATCTGGTTGGATATAAAATTCTAGATTAAAAACATCTCACTGTCTTCAAACTTGAAAAGTATTGCTCTGCTTTCTGCAAGCCTCATCTTTATGATGAAAATTCTGGTGCCAGTCTATTTTTCATTCAGTGATGTATGTTCAGTTTCTTTAATGTTTGAGGGAAGAAGAATAACTAATAATATAATAATATTAGGTAATATTTATTGGGTACTGATCATGTTCCAGGCATTGAATAATGCATTCTTCATGCCTTAGTATATTTAATCCTCACAAAAGCTAAATACAGAGCTCCAACCTGAGCTTCATGTAAATACAAAAACTGGCTCGAGGTCACACGGCTAGTTAGTGGCACAGATGGACGTCAGCCCAGTCCTGTGGTATTCCTAATCCCTAGGGCTCAACAATTATGCTAATGATACTTCAGGATTGTCTCATGAGCATTCTGGTATAAAGATTTACTTAGTGAAAAAGTCAAAACTAATGATTAAAACCAGAATTTGAAATTCCATATGAGTTTCATTGGCAGGCTATTCCCAACTTAAAATTTCCTCATGTTTAACTGATTGTAATTCAACCTTGGGAAAGGGCTAGCAGCAAGTCCGGAGAGGGTGGAAAAAGATGAGCTTTTCTCTACAAAAAAAAGTTAGGATCATATTAAACACTGACATTTCCAAAATAGCAAGCTTGACCACCATATAAATTTGCATCACAAAAACCTAGAAATTTCATTTAGAATGATCTAAGAATCTCTGTATCACTTTTATGTATTTGAAATGCAAATATTTGTTTATAACAAATGAGCTTGAAAAACTATTAAATAAGTAAAAGTTGGTATAATTAAAATACAAGAGGTCCACATAAGTACAGCGGAATTGGAAAATGGATGGTTGCCAAAACTTGATCTTTGATGGAGAAATCTCTGCATCTGAAGTTCTCATCAGGGTTTCCAGGCATCTATCAGATCATGCAAAGCCAGGAACTACAAGATTCTCATCAAAGTCTCTGCAACATTAATTGATCTCTTTTCTCATTCCAAGTTCCTCGGATGGACTCTAGTTATTCTGTGTATCTGTGAAAGGGAAGGACAAGTGAGCAGGCTGGCTTTGGTGAAAACTTACAGCTGCAGTGTTTGGCCAAAGGAAGTCTCCCGTATCACCCAGACTGAGTGTGTAATGATAACTGATATTACTGTGGTCAATAAGAAAGAACATAGGGTTTGGAAAATGAATCCTGGGATGAAGAACATGGAGCTGTTCATTAGCTGAGCATAACTCCTCTCTTAGAGAGGGATCAGAAACTTCAGGACAATGTATACTTTCCCATCACCTCTCATTCTCTGGAGATTCTTTTCAGTAGTTGACTATGAAAGCTCTTATTGGTGTCCAGATTAGGTTACTGCTGCAGAAAACATGTCTATTCGTGTGTGTGTGTGTGTGTGTGTGTGTGTGGTGTATATGTGTAGAAGAGAAAGATACAGAGAGGGCTTGACTTCAGAGCACCAATTCCACAGTTGTCTGATATCTTTAAAGGGTGTTGGGAATGAGTGAAGGTGGAGGAGGAAATGGAAGTGGGGGTTAGGATCAGAGCATCTTTGTGAGCATTGATTTTTTTCTACATTCCCTAGAAAGAATATAGAAAAGTTGCTAATCTTCAACTCAACATACATACTGATTAATTAAACAAAGATACTCCTCTCACCACCACAGGCAGGCCAATCAATTCTGTTTTATATAATGCACACTTTAGTGGAGATAGAACATTCCTGAACAAGTCAAGGAACGGGTGGTAAGCAGCCTGAAACCTACATCATTCTGTTCTGTAGGAGGAAAACTCACAAGGATTGTTCATACTCTGGAGGAAAAAGAAAAAGAAAAAGCATACATTATCATATCTGCTAGGTAGGTCATTTAGGTTTCTGTATCACCAGGTTTCCTTTTGTTCTCCTACAGGCATCTTGGGATTTAAAAAAGAAAACACGATTTCCTTGAGAGCAAAATTTCTGGATGTTTCTAATGGCTACAGATCAATTTTACTAGAAATTTTGGAAGCAATGTGGTTGGAGCTCAGTATATTTAGATCCAGTGGACCAGATATCCTCTTTAGTGATGTGGTGGGACAAAGTCGAGGAAGGAGGAAGGGGAAGAGACTAGAATATATTACTGGGAGAGGAAAGGCCTGTTTAATTTCTCCTCACAGAAATGCTGATAGGTCAGAATGGCAAAATTAAAACAAAAAATACACACATCCTACCATTAATTAAACGTCAGACTTCTGGTCATTTTAAGTGCCATCATCAACATGTCTTCTCTTGATCAAATCAAGACTCAAAAGCCAACAAAACGAACAGAATAGCAAATGGTTCATTATCTCAAAGAATATCTAAGTCTTTTTGCAAAATTAATAATTATTATTTCTCTGAGCATAATTATACTCTAAAATATTTCTGCTGATACTCATTATTGTTTCTGATGTACTCAGGATGAAAAATGGTTATTCCATCCTGTACCATGCAACAAGATCCATGTATTGAAAGATGGTGCATTTTGTTTGACTCTTATTTTTCTCTTTTGTTCTTGTGATGCTGGGGATCAAATCCAGGGTTCCTGCACATGCTAGGCAAGTGCTTTAATACTGTGCTATATCCCTAGCCCTAGTGAATTGTTGATTGAACTATTGCTATGATATTATTCACAAATTTTAGGAAAATTTTCTTTAGACTCACCTTGATTCAATGGATTTTATTTTCCAGTACAGGGTGTCACTAAAAATCTTATGTCACTATCTTTATAGAATTTCCTTTTTAAACAAAGATTATGTGTCCAATAACAAATCAACTAGTTATAGAGTGGCAAGTTGTTTGATATCAAGAGGAGGAAAATCAGCTATTAATACATCATTGCCAGGTTCAAATCCCACCTTATCATGAACTAGCTATCTGGCCAAGGCTTTTCTTATTTTTATTTTTTTAAATTCAGTTTAATTAGTTATACATGACAGTAGAATGCATTTGGTATATCATATATAGATGGGATATAATTTCTCATTTTTCTGAGTTTATATGTTGTAGAATCATATTGGTCATGCAGTCACATATATACATAAAGTAATAATATCTGTTTCAATCTATTATCCTTCCTATCCCCTCCCCTCCCTTCACTTCCCTCTAACTAATCTAAGGTAACTCTATTCTTCTCTAGTGCCCCCCCCCTTATTGTGAATTAGCATTTGCATATTAGAGAAAACATTTGGCCTTTGGTTTTTAGGAATTGGCTTATTTTACTTAGCATGGTATTCACCAACTCCATCCATTTACTGGCAAATGCCATAATTTCATTCTTCTTTAAAGCTGAGTAATATTCTATTGAATATATATACCACATTTTCTTTATCCTTTCATTTATTGAAGGACACCTAGGTTGGTTCCATAATTAGCTATTGTGACTTGAGCTGCTATAATAATTGACATGGCTGCTTTAATTTCTTTATCAATAAAATAATACTATCACTAATATGAACCCATCTAGTAATTGAAGAATTTACTGATGATGCTCACCCCTCAAAGTTAGGGGGCTCTTGATGCAATACAGAAAATATTTGAGACCCCACTTTGGGCTGGTTCAGATTTTAATTCTCAGCCATTAGAACCATAATAAATATAGCACATATTTGTGGATACTCCTGAAAGTGGATCATTTCCTTCTAAGGCTTATCTTCACATATATCTTAAACCTGGAGTTTAAAATAGGGTCCCCTAATCTCCTCAACTAACAGACATTATTCTTTCTGAACAGAGATTCATTTGGGAGATTCAAGTTCTCCCAAATTCTTGCCATACTTACAATGTGACTTTCTATCAATTGCTAAAACAACGACTCACACATAAGAGACAAAAAATGCTTTTGTGAGCTACCTCTCAGATTTGAATCCTTGATTATGATTCTACATGATAATGGCAGACTTTACAAAGGACCACTGAGATACCTCACTGGCCATAACAACCTTCTTTATGTTTGATTTTTTCCCCCTAGTATCAAAAATTTAACATAGAGGATACAGGCTTTCCAAGTTACATTGCTCCAGTGAGCCTATGGTGATCTCATGACTAGGTAGGGACCTATTTGCAGGGTTAACACACAAATGTTAATTCCATTAAGTGTTTATTCCATCCTTGAAGCTTTTTGAACCTTTTAATGTCCTCCTACCAGAAAATGTACATAGTTCCTTTCTTATATGCCATATCATCTTATTGAAACCCTCCCTTTTCTACCATCTAAGAATTTTCTTTAAAGTATTACCCAGTCTACCGGAAAATCCCTGAAAATGTGCGTCCACAAAACCAAGATGGTTGAGACATGATGGATATGTAAAACTACTGGAAACATAATTCTCTACAAATCATTAGAAATCCGAGGTCTCACCTTGGTGGTTAGAATTCACTGGAACTGGACAAGATAAAACTACATTCACAAGTAACAAAAAAACAAAACATCCCTGAAGAGTGTCTTTTCTGTTTCATGCACTGTTAGAATCTAAGCATTGCAATATTCAGGCCTTCTTGCTACTGAGTGAAACCTGTAAGAGAAAATTGGATTTCACTGAAGTATGAGGTGTTCCAAACACTCATTGCTTCTGTCTCACTTGAAAAACAGCTCCCTCACTGCTCAGAGATATATTAATATCCCTCCGCTGTCAGTTCTTTGGTTGCAACTACGCCAAGAATGAAATTCACTGCAAGTTTTAAGTAACAGAAGATCTTTGTCATAAATGCCAGAAGATTATTATGGGAAAAAGTTACATTTCATCAGCATTTTTCAAAGGTTGTTTCTTTTCATACTTTTTCCCTGAAATGAAAAGAATTTCATTTCTAGACTAGAGGAAGTTCTGTACTTGCCTGGCCTAGGCTGAAACAGGAAGTTAAGCAAATAGTTCACAAAAAAGTTTGCCAAAACCTTGGAACTTTTGTCCAGGGAAGGTAACATCCAATGATCTGAGATTTAGGGATGTTATATAATAACAAATGATGACTTTAAGGCTTTGGGGGTTTTACATTATTTTGTCACTTTTCAGATAGTGACAGCACTTTAAATATGTCCAGAGTCTTAAAATTGACATTCCCATGAGCAAATGTTTGCCATCCATAAAATCTGCTCCCCCTTTTCAAAATCCCCAATTGCCCTTGGCATTTCTGCAGCATTTTGTTGCTTTCTTTAGTTGTCAACTTCTCTTCTTTGAATTCAAGGGAAGAATGTAATAGGGAGAAAGTGATTGAGGAATTACTTGTCCTTAATTAAGATTATTGATTTAAACATAAGATGTTTTTAGTCTTCCCATTTTTATCTGGCCCGGTTGCTCATGCAGATCCAGAGTAAGGTACTCCATCTAATATTAAAATAGATTCTTTAGAAATAACGGAAGAGATTGGCTCTTCTTTAGATGATCATTTAGCACATACTAAGCTTCATGGTACCTGAAAAGTGCTGAAGAAGTGAGTTTTTTTATAATATAGTTTAGTATATCTTGTATGATCAGGTGTAAATGGGTGTGTGCACACACCAGAACACACTCACATGTTGACTTGCCTAGAGGAACACTTGTTCAGTGAACACAAGGTAAACATAATCAGGTTTTTCTCTTAAAAATAAAAATGACATTTCCCTTCACTTTCTGAAGAAAAGAATAAATCTCTTGCCTCAAAATAGAGGTTAAATACTTTGCATGTGACTTTTAACAAGCAAGTGCAATTCAACTTTAAACACTCCACATGGTGTTGGACTCATGCTGTATTTGAGAAAAGATTTCTAACCTATACCTAGAAAACAGAAATGTTTTATTAATAACTATTAATATATATATTTTATTCACCAAGCAGGCCTGTGAAAATAGCATATGTTATGCAGAGTAAGCTACTTGTTATTGTTGTTTTTTCCTTTTCACTAGCAGGTGAATTAAGTTTGCATCTCCCACCCGGAGAACTCAAGGTCATCTTATATTCTAGTAAGACTTATAAGACTTATTGATTATTTGTAAATAAGATTTTCATGTACATGTTTTTTCTTCCTATTTCTGTTGCATCATTATCATCTTAGGCCTTAACATTTCAGCCTGTGACTGTTTATAACCTCCCATCTGATCTCCATGATGGTGGTCCTTTTTTCTAATCAATATTTTTATACTATGACCAAATGCATTTTTCTGAAAGACTGCATCCATTATAATACTCCTGTTAAACAAAAGAGAACAACAACTTGGAAATCTCTTTGATTACTTCTCATGGCTTCAGGATAAAATTCAGACTTTCCTAAAGTTCTCTTAAAATATGTTCACATAGATTTTTTTTTTTTAGCTTATTTCTTTGGGGGATGAACTCTAATCAATTCAGACTAGGTTTCTCACCAATACTCAATTTGTCTAACACATGAAAACATGCATCTTTACTTATTGTTTTTTCCTGTCTTCATAAAGTATATTTCAAGATGATGTTCAAGTCTTGTTTCTGCAAGTATTTTAGTGATAGAGCCATTGAATGATAACACAGAGGATAAATAAGCTTGAAAATGCATAAAGGGAGAAAGAATAAAATTTCCCATACAGAGAAGGCTAAAGCTATAATCACTTAGGAAAAATGTGGATACAGAGCCCGCTGAGTGAATACAATGACTTGGACAAAGAATATGCAGAGCAAAAGTTGGGGGTTGGTATAATTTGGATATTAAATTTTCCCCAAAGGCCATGTGTTAAAATCTTGGTTCCCAGCTTGGTGCTTATTGGGAGGTAATAAAATGATTAAAAGAGGGGATATCATAAAAGGTTTTGAGGTCATCGGAACCATGATCTTGGAGGAGGTTGTGGGACCTCAGCCCATTCCTCACTTTTGCTTCCCAGTGATGAGATGTGAGCCACTTTTCTTGACCACATGCTCCCACCATGATGTGCTACCTCACCACAGGCCCAAAGGAACAAGGCCAGCTGACCATGGACTGGAAACCTCCAATGAACCACAAAACACCCTTTTCTCTCTACTAGTCAATTATCTCAGATATTTCTTTTTTTTTTTTTAATTTTTTATTGTTGGTTGTTCAAAACATTACAAATTTCTTTTTTTTTTTTTTTAAGAATTTTAATATTTATTTTTTAGTTTTCGGCAGACACAACATCTTTGTTTTTTTTTATTTATTTTTTTTATTGTTGGTTGTTCAAAACATTACATAGTTCTTGATATATCATCTTTCACACTTTGCTTCAAGTGGGTTATGAACTCCCATTTTTAGCCCATATACAGATTGCAGAATCACATCAATTACACATCCATTGATTTACATATTGCCATACTAGTGACTGTCATGTTCTGCTACCTTTCCTATCCTCTACTATCCCCCCTCCCCTCCCCTCCCCACCCCTCTTCTCTCTCTACCCCCTCTACTGACCTTCATTTCTCCCCCTTGTATTATTTTTCCCTTTCCCCTCATTTCCTCTTGTATGTTCTTTTGTATAACCCTGAGGGTCTCCTTCCATTTCCATGCAATTTCCCTTTTCTCTCCCTTTCCCTCCCACCTCTCATCTCTGTTTAATGTTAATCTTCTTCTCATGCTCTTCGTCCCTACTCTGTTCTTAGTTACTCTCCTTATATCAAAGAAGACATTTGGCATTTGTTTTTTAGGGATTGGCTAGCTTCACTTAGCATAATCTGCTCTAGTGCCATCCATTTCCCTGCAAATTCTATGATTTTGTCATTTTTTAATGCAGAGTAATACTCCATTGTGTATAAATGCCACATTTTTTTAATCCATTCGTCTATTGAAGGGCATCTGGGTTGGTTCCACAGTCTTGCTATTGTGAATTGAGCTGCTATGAACATCGATGTAGCAGTGTCCCTGTAGCATGCTCTTTTTAGGTCTTTAGGGAATAGACCAAGAAGGGGAATAGCTGGGTCAAATGGTGGCTCCATTCCCAGCTTTCCAAGAAATCTCCATACTGCTTTCCAAATTGGCTGCACCAATTTGCAGTCCCACCAGCAATGTACAAGTGTACCCTTTTCCCCACATCCTCGCCAGCACTTGTTGTTGTTTGACTTCATAATGGCTGCCAATCTTACTGGAGTGAGATGGTATCTTAGGGTGGTTTTGATTTGCATTTCTCTGACTGCTAGAGATGGTGAGCATTTTTTCATGTACTTGTTGATTGATTGTATGTCCTCCTCTGAGAAGTGTCTGTTCAGGTCCTTGGCCCATTTGTTGATTGGGTTGTTTGTTCTCTTATTGTCTAATTTTTTGAGTTCTTTGTATACTCTGGATATTAGGGCTCTATCTGAAGTGTGAGGAGTAAAGATTTGTTCCCAGGATGTAGGCTCTCTATTTACCTCTCTTATTGTTTCTTTAGCTGAGAAAAAACTTTTTAGTTTGAGTAAGTCCCATTTGTTGATTCTAGTTATTAACTTTTGTGCTATGGGTGTCCTATTGAGGAATTTGGAGCCCGACCCCACCGACTGTAGATCGTAGCCAACTTTTTCTTCTATCAGACGGCGTGTCTCTGATTTGATATCAAGCTCCTTGATCCATTTTGAATTAACTTTTGTGCATGGCGAGAGAAAGGGATTCAGTTTCATTTTGTTGCATATGGATTAGGGATAACAGGAACATACCTCAATATTGTAAAAGCAATCTATGCTAAGCCTCAGGCTAGCATCATTCTGAATGGAGAAAAATTGAAGGCATTCCCTCTAAAATCTGGAACAAGACAGGGATGCCCTCTCTCACCACTTCTGTTCAACATAGTTCTCGAAACACTGGCCAGAGCAATTAGACAGACAAAAGAAATTAAAGGCATAAAAATAGGAAAAGAAGAACTTAAATTATCACTATTTGCAGATGATATGATTCTATACCTAGCAGACCCAAAAGGCTCTACAAAGAAACCATTAGAGCTAATAAATGAATTCAGCAAAGTGGCAGGATATAAAATCAACACGCATAAATCAAAGGCATTCCTGTATATCAGCGACAAATCCTCTGAAATGGAAATGAGGACAACCACTCCATTCACAATATCTTCAAAAAAAATAAAATACTTGGGAATCAACCTAGCAAAAGAGGTGAAAGACTTATACAATGAAAACTACAGAACCCTAAAGAGAGAAATAGAAGAAGATCTTAGACGATGGAAAAATATACCCTGTTCATGGATAGGCAGAACTAACATCATCAAAATGGCGATATTACCAAAAGTTCTCTATAGGTTTAATGCAATGCCAATCAAAATCCCAACAGCATTTCTTGTAGAAATAGAGAAAGCAATCATGAAATTCATATGGAAAAATAAAAGACCCAGAATAGTAAAAACAATGCTAAGCAGGAAGTGTGAATCAGGCGGTATAGCGATACCAGACTTCAAACTATACTCCAGAGCAATAGTAACAAAAACAGCATGGTACTGGTACCAAAACAGGCGGGTGGACCAATGGTACAGACTAGAGGACACAGAAACCAATCCACAAAACTACAACTATCTTATATTTGATAAAGGGGCTAAAAGCATGCAATGGAGGAAGGATAGCATCTTCAACAAATGGTGCTGGGAAAACTGGAAATCCATATGCTACAAATTTCTTGACATATCATATTCCACACTTTGATTCAAGTGGGTTATGAACTCCCACCTTCCCCCCATACACAGATTGCAGAATCACATCAGTTACACATCTTTATAGTGATGGAAAGCTGGCTAACACAGGATGCTTGGTTTGTTTGATCTGCCTTAACAGAGTCCCACAAACTAAATGACTTACACAATAGGAGTTTATTCTCCCTCAGTTTTAGAGGGTAGATGTCTGATATCTAGGTGATTTTGGTTTCTTCTGAGAGCCATGAGGGAAAAAAAATCTGTTCCTGGTCTCTTTCCTTGGCTGGTAGATGGCCATCTTTCTGTGTCTTTTCACATTATCTTCTCTTTACATGCGTCTGTGTCCAAATTTCCCTCTCTTATAAGGTTATCAGTCATGTTGGACTGGGGTCCACCCTAATGACCTCATTTTAACTTGATTTCCTATGTAAAAACCCTCTCTCCAAGTAAGGATATGTTCTAAAGTACTGTGGGTTAGGATTTCAACTTATCTTTTTGACAGAATACAATTCAACTCATAATAGAAAAGGAAGTTGCTATGGCTGGGGGAATCTAGCAAAAAATATAATTAACTCAATTTTAAATATCATATGCACTTGTAAATATGGTTGGCATAGATATTTATTAGTAAGTAATAGGATGATTAATTAGGTTATAGCCCAATTTATAGCGAATTACAAGTTATATGTAAGCCCTCTTTGTGTAAACAGAATTCTACATAAAATAAGATAGATGTGGATATAAACACTAAAACTTCCATTCATTAGCTATAAGACATTAATGTCTTTCAGGTTTGGTTTCCTCATCTGTAGAATAGGAATAATAATATTCAAATTTCCCAACCTATACAATAAAAATCAAGTATTGTCCCTGCCATGTAGCAGGTCTTAATAAAGCATCCTTCTCTACCACTGCATGTCAAAGAGTCCTTCCATAACTTTGAACTACAATTTCCAGAATTTCATTGCATTGCACCAGTTTGTCTGGCATGGGTCTTCTCTCCCATGAAAAAGAAAAAACATCTGGAACAAGTTTAGCTGGCTTACTGGACTGCCTGTCCTCTAGGTACAGGGCTATGTGGCAATCAATAGGCATTACTACATTTAATTCTGAAAACAAATATGTCATCTAGGCATCAACATCATCGTCATCATCATTATTATTATCTCAGTTTTTAAAGTGTGAAATGGAAACTCAGAGATATTAAATAAATTGTTGAAATGTTCTACAAAACTTGCTTCAAACACTGATGACCCACTTGAGACACACACTTTGACATTTGCTGTACTAAACATCCAACATGGCATGTCTGCTTGCCTCTGTAAATGGGAAAACAAACTCTAGGTTCTCAGTTGTGAAATATTCTAGGAAAATGTAGTTGTCAACTTTTCATCATGATAATGAGGCACCAAGGCAAGCTAACTTTAGGAAAAAGCTTGATTTAGCTCATAGTTCTGGAGACCCAGGGCCTGGTGCTGGTATCAGCTGGGCTGTCATGAAGGCCTGGTGGCGGATCAGAACAATGGGAGTGTGTGTGGGCAGATGACCTCATATCAGAAGGAAGAGAGCAGAGAGTGACTCAGGGGTTTAGTTCAGGCAATTGTAACAACTTGCTCTTGAGAGAATTCAGTCCAGGAAACCAGCATTCCCTAGTGAAGGTAGCGCCCAATGATGTCCCACTGGGGCCCACATCTTAAAAGTTTCCATCAGCTACCACATCACCATTCTGGGCAACAAGCTGCCAACACATGAAACTTTCGAGGATCTATTGCATCCAAACCATAAAGTAAATGCATTAAAAATTAAAAACAGAGGCTTGCATTGCTTACCCTAAATATTTTTATTTTTCTTCAAAACCCATAGGAGAATCTTTCTCCCCTGCTATAAGTGAGTGTGGGTATAATGTAACAGAATCAAGGAGTGACTATTCCATCACATCATAGGTTTTGCCCACATCAAGGCAAGGGGATTATTAGACAAGGTGTGTCCACCAGTGGGTGGAAATATTGGAGTGGGGAGAGATCTAGCATTCTGCATATTTTCGGAGCTCATGAAAAGAAATACTGAAATGTCACTGAAAGGCTAGATAAATAAAACAGTATGAGGTATTGGTTTAAAAACTCTCTCTTTAAACCAAAAATACTCCTTTGTATATAAACACTGTAAATCACTGGAGGCAAAAGGCATTGTGGGAAGTGGAAGTGAGGGCTGAGAGTTGCTGAGGTCAGAGGGTAAGTGAAGAGCATTTGCAATGACTGTTGTAATTAAAAGTTCCCCTTCTTGTTCTGGAAACTTACATTGCTCTGTTGCATCCACTGTTGAAGATCTTACATTGAATTTTGACAGTAAAATAGTTTCTGTAAAAGTTTCATTTTAGTTAAAGAAATTTGGGTGAAGTGTGTAGAAATAAGGAATGACACAAGGTCCCTCCTTTGGGCTCCTTCTTTATAGAGGTGGCCGTAGAGCCAGATGTGCTCTGCAGAGCACACTTTGCTCCCCTCTGCCAGTATATGTCCAGGGCTGTGTTAATATTCTATCCTTGTTATGTAAAGAATGGGGTCAGCCTCATATGAATCTTGAACAAGGGCAATCCTCCCTCTGTTCCCAGGAGGAGGTGGAGTTGTAGGTGTCTAAGTGAGTGGTATATGGGTGCTTTCTGGATGCCCTTGATGCTATGCTGCTGAGTAGTGGAAAGTCTGGTAGTCAACTTCTCTGAGACCTAAACTGAAATTTATAGAAGCATCAGCTGTGCCCACCTTGAGTTGGGTAGGTTGCCACTGTTTTATTATCTTTCCCCAGCAATAACAAAGGTCTAATCTCTATAGTCTCTCATTTCATTAGCATCCATTTGTGGTGGGGACAATGCAGGTGTCAGGGGATTTTCCTGTGCTTGGTAGCCGGCTCTGAAACCCACTATTTCTGTCCTGTCACTTTTAGGTTAACCTGCACACTGACCTTTGGCCAGCTTTTACAATACCTTCCCATCAAATTCTAGTGTCTATTTTCTTTTATTTATGGTTTGGGGGATTGAACCCAGGGCCTTGTGCATGCAATGCAAACTCTACCAACTGAGCTATATCCCCAGCCCACCTACTGTCTATTTTCTTTCCACTTAATTCTATCCACTTTTTGATTCTACTAATAAGCAGAATATTGGAATATTGTATTCCAATGCAGTGCACTGTGAAGGGGGGAAGTGACATTTATTAAAGACCTGTTGTTTACTAAGAATGACTCCAGGCCCTGTGTGTTTGTGGTGTTTGTGTGTGTATGTGTGTGTGTGTGTGTGTGTGTGTGTGTGTGTGATTTTTATTTAATTTTTGAAACATCCCAAGAGAAACAGGCATTATTCTCAATATTATATGGAAATTGAAACAGAAATTAAGTCTTGGCCATCACCATATAACCAATAAGAGGGGCAGAGGAATTTAAAATTCAGGTCTTCCTGATTCTAGGGCTCCTACTCTTTCCACTAACCCAGGCTGAGTGGGGAAGACATGGAACTGTACTAAGAGTTCTATTTCCTACCTCTTTTTTTTTCTTTTAAAACTGATGAAACATGAATATTTTTGAGACATCCCCATCTGCAAATCTGAGCACTTCTTATTTCTCTTTAAACATTATCTTTGCACAAATTTTCATGAGATGTTAAATCTCCATTTGCCATTTTATTTTATGCGTGAACAAATAAAGCCTCGTGCATTAACATACCCTTTTCCTGCATTGCACTTAATGTTCAATTAGGGCAATTAACTCATCAAGGCATGACGTTGGGTTTAATGTTGGCACTGCCTTCACCATGGATGTCACCGGTGTGCTCACAGAAGCACTAAAGTTGGCTCAGATATTTTCAGCCCATTTTTGGATTTTTTTTTAACCATATACTGTGGTAAGGTGGGAAGACACATTCACAGTTCAGCTCTGAGGAGATGGAACTGGCAGTAATGAGTCTTTTGAAAATAATAAACTGAATGCTCCCCTTTGCATGTGTAAATATTCTTGAGAAGTGCCCGAGAGAGGGTTGCAAAGCAGAGCAAACCATCTTGCCCTCTGCTTGGGTTATTTCACTTGGCTTTCGCCAGGCTGAGATTTGAGCAGAAGGAGAAGCTCAGAGCCTGCAGAACTCTGCTTCTTGACTTGGAAGCTGAAAAAAAAAATCAATTACACAAACCATGTCGACCACTACCTAAACCAAAGAATTATGAAGGCAAAGCAGTGGCACCTGGCAGATATGAAGGGACCAAGCCTGGCACACTGCTCCTGAGTGGACTGGAAGGAGAGCAGAGATGATGGAGAAAAAAAGCCCCTTCACTCAGAGGCTGTAATTTTTCTGTTTATAGGTCAGCTTCCATCATTTGAAAATGTGACAGTCAGCCCCATTGATTTGTATTGCTGTGAGATGACAAGGATCTTTGAGAATTTGGGCCCAGAGAGCTGCAATAGTTTGATGATGGCTTTGGAGTGCAGAGGCCAGTGCTCATACATTGTTTTATTCTGCTCTTGCCAAATCACTTCACTGATTCTTAGGAATCACACTAATAAAATGCCTTCATTCCAGGGACACTAAAACTATACATTGGAAAGTACTTTGTTATCTGAAATGTAGCATGCAAGTGTTCATTGTTACCATAGGTATTGTATTTTACTTGAGTATAGAGTATCTGTTCAATCAAGTGGAGACAGATGTGCCCTAATTCTTGAAGGTTCTGGTCGGGAAAAGGCCCTGTGAGCCTTTTGAGCAAACAGCTGCCAGTGTGAGCATGCACTTTGAGAACATTTCCTGATCTCTGCCCAGTCTCAAACTTGATTCTCAATTAGAGGTGTGAGAGCTCCATGGTGACTTCACAGGACCATTTCCAACCTCATTAGAGGCTCCAAACACACAATTCACTGGTTCAATACCCCATGAAGAGAGAAGTAAAACTGACAACAGATTTCAAAAAAAAATCAATGACAAGTTCTGGAGGCAAAATTGTTTTGCTAATAAATTACCACTTCCCAAGAGCAGCTGACGACAGCTGTGGGGAACACCCAGGGTTGGTGACTGGTCTGATCATGCACTTGCTTCCCTAATACAATCCAGTTTAGGTGTTTCTAGGTTTGAGACTCATCCCCTGCTACTATTTATTGTTCTGCATAATTTTTTAGGTGGCTAACACCAAGATATTATCTGGTTTTCTTACAGTGAATCTTGATTCCAGTAGTGTTTAATGAATGAGAACACAGGCTGTGGGAACCTAGAATACCTGGTCCCCAGTCATAGACTGTGTGTCCTTAGGTAAACTGTTTAACCTCTAACGTAAATTAATCATGATCAGATTAGTGACTGTAGCAAATACAAGCCAGAAACTGAACATAGGAGAGTTTTATTTCCTACCAATATCAGACTGAAAATGGTCATTCCTAGTCTGCTTTGAGACTTTCCTGGGGGAGGAGATGAAGAGCCTCAGCTCTTTCCATCTTCGTGCTCCTGTATCTCTAACATACTGTCCTCCGGTGCCCATGGAGGAGGCCATGTTACTCACACATTCCACTCCACTCTGTTCTGTGGTCCCACCCATGTGCAAGGGTGGCTACCCATCTGGTCTCTCTCTGTGTTTTTGGGAAAAGAGAAAACAGGCTTGGTGATTAGGTAAAAGAGACAGACAAAAACAGCCACAAAAGTGATGAGGAATATGGATGATAATGTATGAGAAAATAGCACATAATTCATGCTCAAAAATTACTGAAAAAATTATTAATATTACTCATGGTTCCAATTAAGTTTTTATAAAATCTACTATCCTAGATGTCTAGATCAAAATCTCTCATAGTTTTTCAGTTGCCTAGGTGAGTGTAATGCAGAAATAATAACAGAAGCTCATCTTTATTCAGTATATCCTATGTCCTATACTGAATTCACATTTACATTCATCTTCTCATTTAATCAATATTATGTTCACTCACAAGAAGAAGAGTTGAGAAATTAAGGATCTTTTCCAGAGCCACCCAGTTGATAAGTGCTAGAGTTGCATGTCAGCCCTCTCTGCTAAGCTGCACTGCCACCCCCTCTACTTAGAGGACAAGAATGAGCTTGTTTTCTTATTGATGACTCTCAAAGCCAGAGATGCTTTAAGTCCATTACAATTATCCACAAGTATTTCTAACATCTATGTGGGAACAAGATAAAGCAAATCGAGGCCCTCGTTTCTTGTAATCTACACACTACGTGACATGAACAGAAACATGCTACTGAAAATGCACTTCAAACATTTGCATTATACAGAAGAGCTATGGAATTTTTTTTTTTTTGGTAGTTCATCAATGTTTTCTCCTTCCCACCCCACCTGCCATTTGCTTCTTTCTTTTTTCCTAATTCAAATATAGAAGTCCTTCTATTTAATTTCTTCAGTTAAAGGTTGAGGCAAAGTAGAAATTGGAGGTAGTTTCCTAATCTCTTTGGATTAAGCTCTTAGTAGGTTCTTAGTGGACCTAAGTAAGGACAGATGAAATATACAGGACCAAGAGTACACAGGAGCTAAAGTCCACCCAGATTAGGAAAGCAAAAAAAAAAAAAAAAAAAAAAAAAAAGACAGAAAGAAAAAAAAGAAAAACCCAACAACAATCCTGTGGGTTGTAAAGAGGAGATGGGAGATAGGTCATGAGAATAGGAGGCTTGATAATTCTTAACAAGAAGACTCTGGGATCTGTTACTAGGTAGATTCCCAGAGAGGCATCTGGATTGAAAGCTTGAACAAAGGCCTAGGCAGATGAGATTGTAGAAAGTCTTACAAAGATTTCCTCTGTCTCAGGCTTGTTGTAGAAATGATACATCTGAGAACTTCTTAAACTCTTAACTTACTGTTCACTTGTGGATCTCATTAAATGCAAATGCTGATCCAGGAGGTCTGGGATGGAGCCCAAGATTCTGCATTTTTATCTGGCTTCTAGGTGGTGACAAAGCTGCCAACTTAGAACAGCAATGGCAGAGTCACAGGATTTGAAGAGGTCACATGGGCAGGAACAATCACCTTGGAGTTGTGTATGAGCTGAATTATCCTCTGCAGACTGTTCAGATGTTATCTGAGTAAATACCTACCGTCCATTGTCCTATCCTAGAGGCTGCACAGAGGTCAGGGTCCTTAGAATCCTGAGTCTTTGCTCCATACCCATATGACTCAGCCATACAGATACCCTTAAGGGCAACTTCCTATGATACTCTGAAACCCAAGCAAAGAAGCACAATGCCTTGAAAACCCAGCGAGGTGATGTGAATTCCCCAACACTTATGCTTATGAACCAATTTCCAAACTGCAGTACTTCATGTATTTGTGAGGACCAACAAAAATGAAACCTTGGTTATGGAGCTCAACAGACAAGGGTTTGTGCCATGGCTTTGCCAATTTGCCAGCCACATAGTTATAAGAATACCCTCATTTTCTTTGTTGGGAAAATGGGCTTTTTGTGAGGAATAAATGAGAGGATATATTAAGGTCTTTCTAAATGATATCAGTGACAGCTGAATCAAATAAGAGGGAATGAGTTGAGAGGTACCCAAGGTCTTTTAAAATAGTTCAAAAGAGGCTTTTTGACAACCTTGGTGTTTAACTTCAGGGGTATATTTAAGCAGTTTGCTTCCCAAGAAGTAGAGCTCCTCTCCTGCCTGATAATGCCTAGGGACATTTGGCACAAAGGCCTTACAGAAGGCCTGTCACAAGCTCTCTTTTATCATCAGTGATTTGTTCTTCTCTGCCTTTTTAAATTCTCAATATGGTTAACTTTTTTTTCTCTTAGTGACCTTGATCTAAAAGGAAGTAATTACTAGATCTCAAGGTTCTCTTTTTAATAATATTTAAATCATTCAGATCTAAACAGACTTGCCAATAGTGTTTCTGGAATCTCTAGAACACATTTTCTTGATCCTACTCCTGCTGTTTCTAGGGATATAGCACCTGGCTCAACAGATTCTGCCACATTTCGTATAGGAAAACTACATTTTGACAAATATGCATAACTACTGACATTTTAAAGAAAATACTCATAATTTCCTCATTAAATGAGAAGATTAAAAAGGTAGCTACAGGGATAGAAACTGCAAAAAAAGATGATTGCAGAGAGGAGACTGTGATTTGGTATTTGTAGTGGCATACAAATTCTTCTTTCCCAAGGGAGCATTAGATTCTTGCAAGAACAAAATTAGGGAAGAGGAAAATAATTCTTGCTTGTATCATGCTAGGGACCGGAATACTTTGAAGGCTTTTATTTATAACAACCAGAGCAGCAGCTATACCAACAAAAATCATTTACTAAGTGTTAATCATTGTCCAAACACATGCTGATCTTTAAATGCAATATCTAGTTCAATTCCCTCTAAATTTGTGCAGAGATAGCCCTGTAGCTATAGTACATTTTCTCCATGAAATATTTGTTAGTTCACTCAAGTTACTATATCATTTTAGCTGAAGAATGTTGTTCACAGCTGACACTCACATGCTACTTAACCTATGAGAAATATAGTGCTAATCTATTGATTATCTCATTTATTCTTCCTACAAGTCACTAAACCTCAAGCTCCACATAGTTAGATATTTTTATCTTTGATTTTCACTATTGTATCATTAGCACTGGTAACATTTTGGATCATGGAATAGATGCTCGATAAATATTTGTTGAATGAATTACTCATGAATATCATTATACCACTCTTACTTTACAAATAACAGAATTAAAAGATTAGATAAGCTAAGGGCCCACAGCTAGTAGAAGTGAAGATATGAACCCAGTCCAACTCTCATTTGTACTTTAGCTACTATTCCATACTTCTAGTTGCATAATTCTTGTAATTATGTGCTGGGCAACTATATGAGATTTAAAACTCAGTATGTCCAGAAATGCTGAGATGGTAATTGCATAACTGATGCACTCCAAATCTATGAGGTTTCTCTGTGATTTCTTCTGTGAGCTCTTGAGTTTGAAGTGTTTGGAAGGAGCAAGGGGCTAGACCTATGAAAAGGAAATTGGAAAGATACTTCTGGCAAAAGCAAGTGAGGAAAAGATGAGCTGAAATTCAGAAACTGGGGTTGGTGTCCAGGGTAATAAGCAAGTTTGCTTAAAATAAGAGATGAGCTCAAAGGGGGTTAAGAGATAAGGAAGCGTCATTGAAAATGAATGTGCTTATAAAGGGCCTTATCCTTACTAAGAATTTAGAATGAGCACAAGGAATGATTGAAGTTCCCTGCAGGTTTTTAGGTGAGAAAAGTATATTATCACATATTTAAGGACAATGGTTTCTGTGGTTGTATGAAGCATAATTTTGAACACTTAGATATCAGCTGGAAGGTTTTTTTTTTGTTTGTTTGTTTTTGTTTTTTTTTTGGTTGTAGGCCAAAACCCAAGGCGATGACAATCTTCATAGTAATCTTGTCTTGAACACTGAAATGAGATATATTTTAGAAGCAAACAGCAAGACCTTTCCTTGGATTGGATATTGGTGAGAAAATCAGATTTCTTAACATTAGTATAATATTAGTATTTTCTTATCTGAGCTGCAAGAGGGAGAATATATTCCTGAGTGAGGGTTAAAGGAGTAGGAGGAGAGCAGTTTGACCGGTTACGGGTCACAGAACTGGAAAAAACTGTGGGTGGAACTGGCTCATTTGCTGGTTTTGTTTGGACACCACAGTGTTTAATTAATGTCAATTACTGTATCCAATTCACCAGAGATCGCAGTACTTTGTTGTCTTACATATAACCACATTACATAATTTTACCCACCTGGACTCAAAATGCATTTGAATTTGTGACCTCTGTTTTCCATATTCTCCTAGGTCCTGTTTCTGCAATTCTACAATACTTTTTCCTAAATTGTAGCAGAATTACAAAAATTGCCTTTGCCTTTCATCCTGTGGCAGCATGGTTACACAGCTCCCACACACAGCTCTTGCAATTATGCAAACTTTTGGGAGCAGAAAAAAATAGTGTTGTTTCTATGTCAGTGTGTGGGCTACAGAGGAACACGAGGAGTCTCTCGAAATGCAAGCAGAAAAGTGATAAATCGTTGGTTATGAGGTTTGAGTCCAGAGCAGTCTTCAAAGAAAACCTACTCCAGTATACAGAGAGGCATGCAAAGAGGTAAAATCTGAGAAGAGAATTTAATGTGGTTTTATCAGGAAAAGTGTCATATTAATGACTAGAGGTGGCTTGTTGACTACTCAGGCAAACTCAGTAAAGTATCATACATAAAAACAGACTAATTATTGTCCAGGAAAGGGCCAGGAAAAAAATCATGCTTGTTTTTCATCTTGGCTTAAACTTCCAATTGTATGATCCTGTTTTGCTCAGTTGAAGTGATGGGCAATAGGAAGTTGCTGTGGACTTCTTGAATCTGGAAGGTAAAAAGTCATAGTCAGATTGAGGAAGGCACAGAAAAATCCAACATGAATACAAGTTTAACTCAAAAAATGTGTCATGGGAACATGACCGGCATTTTATCTCTGAGGAAAGAGGCAGCCATTGTTTTGAAAAGCTTTAATTCATTAAAATATATTTTCTTTGGAAAGAGTCTTACTGCTGACTGTATCTCCTGAGTACCTATTTTCCTTTCCAAAAAAAAAAAAAAAAGTGTAAAAGCTATTTTTCTTTTTCTTTTTTTCCAGATTAAACTCAGCTCATCTTTAAATGAATTTTGTAGCATTGAAGCCAGCATTTAAGCCCTCCCCAGTTTCCTGTGCTGCATTACCAGCTACTGCATAGAACTCAAATTTCTTATTTTAACAGTTGCTTTCATTATCCAGAGAACACGGTAAAACCACACTTTATAGCATTAAGCTCTACCTTCACAGAGACGGCACAGCTTCAGGAATGCTGGCTTAGTGCAGGAAACCTTGAGTTCAAAAGAGTATAATTATTTTGTACCGAGGCAATAAGATGGGAGTATACAATGCAATCAAAATTCTTTCAAAGTACCCAATTTAACTACTCAACTTTCTAATAGTCTGAATACTTAAGTGCTATAGCCTCAGTATTGTTTGAGGATCAAGGAAATTTTATGGGGAAGAAAATTATAGCTTTCTTTCTAGGACAACAAACACATGATTTATTCAAGAAGAAAAGGGAACATAGGAGACCTTTCATTTGAAGATGATTTTAAATGATAGCATCTTAATTTGTGGATCTAGTGCATTCTTATTTTTGAAATACAATCAACACACAGAAAGTACCTACAGTGTATCCAATACCATGACTGGTGCTTTGCTTATACAGAGTAATTATTCTCTCAATATCTCTGTGGAGTAGCTATCATTAGTATTGTTCTCATTTTAAGAATGACAAAGCACTGAAACTTAAAGAAATTTGCCTAAGAGTTAGCAATGACAGTGGGAATTTATATTCCAATTCTAATACTTATTCCATGACGTACAGATAAACCATTCTCCAAAATCCTTGTGTATTGAGAGAATTTTCAAGCAATTCCCTTGTTGAATAATTTCAACACAGTAGATTTCTAACCATTTTACTAGTTTCTCTAGTTGTATATGATTCTGACTGTGCATGTGTGTCTTGCAGAATTTAGGGGATACAACTCTTTTGTGGAACAAAATAATCAATATTCTTTGAAAACATTTGCTTAATTGTTATCTACTTCTCATTTAAAAATTTCAGTTAGTTAAATAAAATACTAAGTCAAGTAATACTTGTTGTTCTATTTCCAAATTGAATGCAACCAACCAATGTAGTTTACTTCATGCATGACTATTATAAAAGCCTTACCACTGATTTAATAATATCTCCTTTCCCCCAAATTATTTTGTAAGCAGCTAACAGATTAATCCTTAACAAAAATCCCACATTTAATTTAACTTTCACTCAAAAATTTTGATGGTTAAAAATTTTCATTTCTTAACAAGACTCTTAGCCTTCTCTCAAGGTTTCTACCTGTGAAAAATATTTTTGCCTTTATTTTTTTGTTTAGCTTTTCTCCTTCTTTATTCCCTAAATAACTAAAAAGTAGTTTTTAACTTAGATCCAACTGGGTGGGCTGGTAAAATAAATAAATAAATAAATAGATAGATAGATAGATAGATAGATAAGTAAAACCCAAAGATAAAAACCTCCATCATTCTTTTTGTGGAACTCTAATTAAAACTAAACATTTTTGACTCTGAACGTAAGTAGCAATGAACTACAATCATATTAATAATGCTGGGACTTTTCACAGATAGAAATCATGTATTTATAGACAATATTTTGTTTTTTCAGATATTTCAAAATATCATTTATACTATGTATGACTTGGTAATTGCAGCAGTTACTACTATCACCAGAACCTGTTATTAAATGTGTTAATAAAACATCTATTCCTATAACACAGTTTTCGTCTCAATATTTTGATAGCTGTGTTTCAATATATCTTGTTTCCTTTATGGTCTTCTGAAGTTTATTTTAGGCAGTTGGAAACATTGTTCTGAAGTAGAGTTCATAGGTCTCACAAGATGCCAGTCTTAAATGACAAAAAAAAAGCTCCAAGCCCCTGCCATAAGGGGAATCCACTTTTCTAGTGTCCTGAGATTGTATAAAGGAGAATTGATGGATAGTTGGAAGAGAAAGAACAGAAAATGGGAGGGAGGAAAATTGACAGAGGAAGGAAAGCAGAGGTGTGGAGGGAGGGATAGTACCAAATACTGAGTAAGCTGAGATGGAAAATAGAAGGTGAAAGGTTAGGGACAGGGAGAAAGATAGGAATTAAGAAAATAGGAGTAGAAGGATTTTTAGAAATCTTGGTTTTATTGCAAATGGGATCATTTTTAATATTGATAGAAAAAAACAAAGAATACAATTCCTTGTAATTTTAGCTTCAAAATTTTTTTTCTATAATATCTTCTTTTAAAATATCCAAATCTAGGCTACAAGGACACTGGGATTTAATTGGGTCACAACATTAGTGGCTTGTCCATGAAGATCTTCAGAAAAAAGTCAATTAATGACCCTGGTATAAAAGGTGATCAAATTGTATCAATTTCCCTTTTCAAATTTATATGACCTAATTATCAAATATCACTCTCTCTTGGAGTCATGTCAGACTTTCACTATCCTTTGACTGTTCCCAGTCACAGCCTATTTACACCTCTGGGGTTTTTTTTTTGTGTTTGTTAGCTGAATCACCTGATTTCAACCCTTTCTACCTTCTTCCCAGTATGACCCAGATATGGCTCTTCTACTGCCATAAAATCTGCAATTATACTAGTGGCAAGGAAACTTAATCCGGAAAGGATCAGATTGTAAATATTAGACTTTGGGGACTTAAGTCTCTATTGGACTGACAGACTCAGGTCTGTCCTCACACAAAAGCAACCATAGAAAATACTGCTTCTATATGGGTGTGACTGTTTCAAATAAAATTCATCCACAAAAGCATGTGGTGGCCACATGGCCAGCCTTGACCCATGGATTGCTGATTCCTGCTCCCTATCACAGTCATCTCCTCCTTTCTCTGAACTCCACTAACAGCTATTTTCATAAGCACACATTCAATTCTGTTACAAGCTTATATTATATGTTATATTTTTTACTATAAATTTCTTCAGGGATTAATTTAGTAGTATAGGCCCATTATTGAAGAAAGTGAGTAAATTATTACATGTCAACGAGATAGAATGTGTTAGACCTACATGCATTCATATAAATATTTCTAGTCTCATGTCTGTCAGTAATTCAGCTTCAATCACATGTAATTGCCAACTGGGAAAAACCAACCCCAAACCTGTTTAGTTACATTTAGAGCTTTACAAAAGTACTGATATTGTTGATTTAAACTTCAATGAAGAATTAATATTTTTTTACTTATGGTAAAATGTTTTTCTGCTCCTTATATGTAAGTTTTAAACTTATTATCAGAAACTTAATGTTTCACTAATGTATTTGAGTGAATTTGGGTGGATAGTTTATTATATATGTCATAAGTGCTGATTACTTTCCAGAGAAATGAAGTTTGGGATCAAAAAGCTAAAGTTTGAGGCCCATTAGTTAAGTTTGTATCATTAAGTGAAACTTTACTCTTCTTTAATTATGGCTCATACATGTATTCACTACCTTACAATGAATAATAGACAATAAATGTGAAAGTGAAAGTGCTTTGTAATAGGTAAAGTGAGATAAATGTCACTTGTTGATAATGCTAAAGTTTCCCTGGGGATCTTTTGTTTAATGTGTATATACTTACTTATAGTAATACACACACACACACACACACACACAAAATTCTTAAATAATGGCTTCTAGTTAAAGAGAGTTATAACACCATTGTTTGCGCATTCTGGAAGTACTTAGTTGAAGTACTGAACTTAACAGAACTTTAAAATTGTTGGAGATAAATAAAAAAAAATCAAGGTCAAGTAGAGAATTTACTCCCTTGCCCTTTATGATTTAAATAGATTTAAAAAGGAGTGAAAAATCTAACCTCAGGTCTATGACTGTGCTTAAGTAGGATCTAGGTTGAATGGACTAGATAGGAAACAGGCTGAAAATACAGAAGGATGAAAGTGGAGTGTTTAGTGGAGAACTCAGATTAATTCAATAGATCATTTGAAAACAATCCTCACAGACTGAAAATAGGCTCAGCCTCTGCAAGATTAAAGCTTGTGGGGCAAACTATAGCCAGGAAAAAATGAATCATGGAGCTAAGGTTTTCTAGCCTATCTAATTTTTAGAGGAAGAGGGCATTCCTGTGTAGGCCAGACCTGGTAAAACAAATGTTAACTGGTAGGGGCAGGAAGCTGGCACTTGAGGCTTCTACATCTTGATGGAAATGGTATGCTATGATGGGGAAAGCTAGGCTTTGGAGTCAGACAATTAGTTTTCCTGAATCTCAGGTTTGTCGCCTTACAAATTATGTGCTACTAATTTTCTCCATAAACATCTTTCTCCCTGTTATTATAAAAGAAAAAAAAAAGGTACTCAATGTGGGGCTGGGCATGTAGTTTGCATGAAATAAAAATTAGTTCTCCTTAAGAAAATCTGCACCTGTATGTAAGACAGCAGTATATTATTTACAGCCTAATTTTGGTGGTTTGGTAAAAATTCCTCAAATTTTGCTAAACTGGTATATCATCTTTGAGTAGACTTCAGGTGGTTGACTGAGCATTGTGTTTAGCTGGGAGGAATTACATGGAAGGATTACATTTAAAGTTTTAAAATTCTTGAATTTTCTTGATTTTTAATAATAGTTTGAGCAAGACTGATTTCCTGGTTTTAGGTAAGTATACCTATTGGAAAATGTATGAACTTATGCATATAAACTGCAGCCTATGAAATTCCCTTTCAGACATTTCCATTAATGGGCTTTGTATGGCAGCTATTTCCTGGATTGAATGTAAATTGAAAATTTGAAAGCCTAGTGTGAGTGTGAGTGTTATGCAATAATTTTCCATCTGTTAAACTTAGAATTATATACATAGATTTCCATTCCATTTTTCTTTCCTGTCTCCTAGACACCATTTATAAATAGACTTATTAGGATTAGCTTCTATATTTATTTCCTGAAGTTTTGAAAGTTTATTTCCCTTTTATGTGGCATTCTTTTAATTCTATGAAGTTAATTATTAAATTAAAAATTATTAAGTTATTTTCTTCAGAGCATCTCTGTGTGATATTTTCCATTCTTTGAGAGATATGTGTCATTTTATTTTTTATATGTAATGTATATTTATTTATACATAAAAATATATCGTATATAGTATGTTTTATATTACAATATATATTATATGTCAAATATATAATATTTTATATGCTATATATTATAATATGTACTATGTATTATAATTTATAAAATTATTATATAATAATGTGTAATACATTTTATATATAGTAATATATTGTATATATTATTATGATTAATATTATATGTATTACTTTACTAATTAGCCCTCTATGTATTAATCAGACTGAATTGTTTTAATTGAAGAAAATAACTCTTTCCATTTTAAGCAGAATGGAAATTACTAGGGAATATTACACTACTCAGAATCATTGAGGGAGTTGAAGAAACTGGCTCTAAGCATTCAGGAACAATAACAGAACTTTACTTCTGAACTGGACTATTAGGGTTGTTGTTGTCACTGTCAACTTCAAAACAATACCAGCACACCAGAAAATGGGTGCCCAGCTTTCTGCTTTTGTTGGCTCACTTCCAAACAGAGTCTCAGCAGGTACATCTGATTGATGGAATTTAGGGGACATGACTGTACTCTACCTATAAAGAAGACTGGAAATTAGTATTTTTTTTCCTAAAGTTTTAATTTAAGGAGCTACGATTCAAAATATAGGGACTTATCAAAATGAACATACTTTATAAACAATCAGAGATATGAAAAATTGTGCTGTATATGTGTAATAAGAATTGTAATGCATTCTGCTGTCATTTATTTTTTTAAAAAAATCAATAATTTTTTTTTTAAATCACAAATAAAAAAAAATGTACAGAGATATTTAAGATTTGGGAAACCAGTACTATCCTTGGCCTTCCCAGGAATAGTGGAGAATACTGTTTTAAATGTTCATTTGAAGGCTGATAAAATTCTTATTTATTTAGTTTTGTTTCCATTGTATAACTCATACAAACACTGTGTAAACTTGTTCAGGATTGAACTCCTCATATTTACCCACTCTTCCTGGACCCATTGTTCCTCACCATTGTTCCTTATCTTAGTCAATGGCATCAATATTTACAGAGAGTCATCTTTATCATGCTTCTCTGCCAGCACTCTTCTCTATCCAGTCACAAAGTCTTACTGATTAAAAATTTGAGAGATGTGTCAAATGAATCCACTGCTCAGTCAGAACTATAGCCCAAGCTAGCACAATCTACTTTCTGGACTACCTAACACCCTGCTTTTACCTCATGTTATTTTTTAAGGTCACCCCTTCAGTAAACATGAGTTTCTCCTATTATATGTTTACATTACTGTCCATATTTTTCTGTATATCACTTTTCACAGTTGTATTTATCTATCATTGTAATTGAAGGATTTTTTTTATGTTTTAAAATGCCTTTCACTGGACTATAAACTTGAAAGTAAAGACTATGGCTTTCATTGATAAATTCCTTACTTATAACACAGATGCTCAATAAAATATTGGTATAAAAATATATAAATGGGTTTAACATTACATACTGACTTCGGAAAATTGTATAAGTATTTGTTGTTGTTGTTCTTTTTAGATAGACATAACAATAGAGTGTATTTTGACACATTATATACATGGAGTGTATCTTATTCTAATTAGGATCCCATTCTTACGTGTGTGGATATTAAGCAAAAGTTTTTCAGGATTTCTCTACATGGTATGGAAGATTCTACAGAATCTATGCCCAGTGCTTGATCTTTTGGGGTGACATCATTTTTAAATATAAACATCTATTCTCAAGTAGCCAACCCAAAAACGGGGAGGAAAAGAAAGGAAAAAGAAAGACTTATTCATTTCAGATGGACCAACATATGACCTTTTTTCATGAATGGGCCTTTATGTCTACTTAACCCAGAGTTAACTCAAATTGGAATTTTATTCACTTTTTTCATTTATACATCAAATATCAACTATGTATTAGGTAGGCAAGGTGCCAAAAGCTGGGAATACAAAGATGATTTGGGGAAATGACTTTAACAACTTCTGTATAGGATTATGTAATAAACAATGTATTTCTAATAGAGAGTAAATTAGAGAACTGATGATGGAAAGACTACTTCTCTTCACAGTCTGAAGAGCACACAAGGCTCAACATGAAGGACAATCAGAATTTCTCCTGGAAGTGTTAAAGAAAGGTGTTTCAGGCAATAAAAATACAAAGAATATTTGTATTTTTGAGTGGATAGAGATGGTTCTGTCTGCTAAGCAACTGGCAAAAACAAAGAAAAATCAGGCATTCCCCATTCAGCTAAGGGTAAGGAGCTCACCCACTCTCTAGGGAAGTGCTGTCCTATAGAGACTGCTTTTCATCCACTGATGATCAGTCCTGTGTTTGAGGTCATAAGGCTGATTAGTGTTGATAGGTTTGTACTTTGTCTATTCTTGCAGACATCACTCCCTTCATTATACTCTACAGAAAACGTAATATAGTTGGCTAAGGAAAGGATGACATCTCTAGTCACTGAACATAAGTTCCTCCTTCCTAGCAAGAGCTGTCACCTTCTCCATCACATGGGAGCACATTTTGTGTGTCTCATTTTAATGAAGCCTGGAACAATATGGACTCAAGCTTTCATTTTTCTTTGTTTCTTCTCAAATCAATCATTAGCACTTGTCAACAGGAGGACACTAAAAGCAGAGCCAGACCCAAGCAGAAATCTTGACTTGGACTGGGTGTGGTGATGCACTCAGTGAGACCCTGTCTCTAAATAAAATACAAAATAGGGCTGAGGATGTAACTCAGTCATGGAGTGCCCCTGAATTCAATCTCCTGTAGCCCACATCTCCAAAAACAAATAATAATCTTGGCTTGGCCTAACACTTCTCCTCTCTTAGATGATTGCATTTGGAAAACGAAGATTGGTATACTTTCTTATACAGTTGGGAGCATGATCAGATGAAGCATCATAAGCCAATGTGCATACAGTAGGCAGTCAATGTTTGTTCCTTATTTTCATG
The DNA here is from genome assembly GCF_047511675.1 of Marmota flaviventris. Lineage (NCBI taxonomy): Eukaryota > Metazoa > Chordata > Mammalia > Rodentia > Sciuridae > Marmota > Marmota flaviventris. Next base: position 96,134,031 of record NC_092504.1, read on the forward strand.
CTTAAGTAACTATGTTGTACCCGAGGTAATAGATAGACTACTCTGGACCTAAGCTAATGTATCTGCCCACTAGGTTATGACAACCTTAGTGGTGCTTCGACAGTTAACATCACCTCAGTATTCTTAGATCCACCTGATTATGAAATTCAGGGTGCTGTGAAAGCCATAGTTTTAGAAAATGCCTGATTTTCAATCAGCATGATGAACTGTAAGGCAGAAAAGAGGTCAACTTTGTGTTTGCCACCGGGCCACATGTGTATGTTTTCTGTGAAACATATACTCCATATATGCCAATAAATGACATTTATATGCACTTCTGTGTACCTTCCCCAATGCTAAGCAATGAACTTTTGCTGTAGCTGAAATGAAATGAAACTAAGAAAACAAAGACAAGCTGTGTTTTCCCTCCTCAGCAACTTATGCTAGCAAATTCCTCTTTCCTGCCTTCCCTTCTTCCTCTTTTGCATTTATGAGCAAGGAAAGAAAGAGCCTGCTTATTCCTTTTGAGATTATTATTCTGGCTGCTAGGCACCTGCATCCTGCTGCTCCTTTTGTGCAGAAGGAATTAAGTCTTGCTTCCATTTACTTTAAGATGCTTTAAGAGACATGTCAGTAGGATGTAATTACAAGAGACAAGAACAGCAGGGAAAACGCCAGACAATTACTAGGAGACACAGGGTAAAAACAAGGTTGAGACAAACTAGTTTATATGAGAAGAAATTCTGATTACCACCACGGTTATTATAGGTATTTAGCATTTATGGTGCACCAACATGGAGTTACACACTACAAAGAACATAGAATTAGACTCTTTTTCTAGCCAGGAAGTAATATTTAAAGAGCTGTGAGATTCCTGCCGAGCTGCTAGTTTCACATGATACTCTCCTGTGAGGAGGGCAGGAAACTTCCAATCCTGTGTAGATCTTGAGATTTTATGAGAAAATAAAATAATGAACTTGGCAATGTGAATTACTTATAGTGAGCTCTCAGTATGAGTTAGTTACACAGGAAAGAATGTGATGGGCTTCATAATTCATAATGGCACTAGATGCCCAAGTGGAGCTGCTGGCCTGCTTGATTTCCAGTAAAAATAAAAAAAAAAAATTAGTTGAATTCTTCAAATTGTGTCTAACTTTCAGAGTTTCTGCAAACTATTATATTTTAGGCTTTTCTGGGGAAAAAACACATGAAACTTTCAAATTACTCCAATAATATTATCAAATGATTATTTAACACAGGGTAGGTCAAATCATATCAGAAGTCCCTTGAGGGCAAAAAGCTTATTTTTGTTCATCTGTGTAGCTCTCATACCTGAAAAAGTAGCCAGTAAATAATAGATGATGCAAGTGAGTTAAAAAAATAAATGAAAACAATAGAAAATATTTAAAAAATCAAACTAACAAAAAGTTGGGTTTTGAATGTCCAAACTTAAAATAACTTAGAAAATAAAATCCTTAAACTGTGACCATGCATATCATAAAATCTAAATAATTCTTGGCATATGGCAATGATAGGATCCAAGGACTCATCTGTTATGCTGACTATTAGCCCAACCCTTGTTGAGCCCAGTTAACTCACATTCACCTGATTCCTTTCAGGCCCGAGCTGACTCTTTAACAAATGTTTTTTTCAGACAGATATAAGTTACTATTTTAAGTGTAAAAACTATCTTGGATGGATATTTTTCCAAAGTATGCATATACCTCCTTTCTTTCCAAAGCAGAGCATATTCTGTTCAGTTTGGATTTGCACATTCTTGGAGTCAGGTTGGAAAATTGTCACAGACTTGGAAAATATCTATCCATAAGCTTCATAGCCCAGGACACAGATCCTCATCCTGTCACCTTCTTGTGATGCAACTGAAACATCTGTGAATTCAGAATTTCAATCTGGTTCTTCAGGTGGTTTTGAAAGATATTTACCTGGGTAGAACACTAAAATATATATTTTTTCATAAGATTTTTTTCAACTTGATGTATATGTTCCAGATAGTTTGGCCTCTGTGTTCTTGTCCTAAGTCAGCAAAAGGCAGGAAGGTCTGTACTGAGGTTCTTACTATGAGCACCCTCAAGATGAAAAGAGAAAGGAGGGTAGTGATCCAGCCATGTCATTCCAAGAAATCACCTTCCTCTCCCCACCATCGAATGAATCAAAAGTGACTGGAAAAGACTGAGGAATAATCAAACACAAACTTTTTTACCCTGCAAGTAGTTAAACTACAGTGGAACTCCTGAATGTTATTCCTTCAATTCTGCAGAGTCTATTCTGTTGGCTACAACTGTCTAACTTTGGAACACCCTTTTTGGGAAAAGTACATTTTAGAAGAAACAATTTAAGACAGTATTGTAAATTATGAAGATTTCCTTGAGATTTGTCAGATTTTTTGTTGCTGTTGTTGTTGTTCTTGTTTATTTGAGTGACTGGTTCCTTTCTCTGCTTATGTATAAAAATGAAGAGGTGGTTCTTATTTTTCTCACCTAATTGAGGAGATGGAACCAAATGCTTCTACTGGCATTTGGGACATGATTTACCCAGATCTTCTCCTCTCCCATTTTCTTCTACACTCACTAGTCAAATGTAAACAAAGGTTCTAACAAGGAACATATTTCTCTCAGTTGATGTCTTATCTATATGTCCCCCACTCCAATTAGCAGCTCTTTTTAGCATGATTTTTCCCCAGAGGGAGCCTGACTTCTCAGTTCTTTTTCCTAAAATTGGACCATAGCCTGAAATTTATCTTTGCAAATTGGAAACTTGCAAAATCAGATGTTGAGCCCAAGTTACTTCCTATACTTTTCAACAACTTTTTAGATTATGATTTACTGATGATGTAAATGAAGGCATAGAAAATATATCACTTTGAATACAATTTAGTGGAGAATAAACATTTTCTAATAAATCAGAATATGGGAACTTAGGGAATTGGAAGAACAATTTCCACAGAATATGAAAATGTGTGAAAATTATTTTTATTGCATTAGTTTCCACTGCTGCAGTATGTTGAATATTTACAACTGTGTGAATAATTAGTGTGGTTTAAAAGCCAAATATGTTGACTCAGTTGTATGCAAAAAAACAAATTTATTGTGCATGGCTTATTTCTTCTTACATTTTTACATAAAGTAAACATGCCCCAATTGATAAAAATATTAGTCTGTGATCTGCCACAAGGTAATCCTGGGCTCATAGATTCGTAGATTATGCTTAGCTTTACAATTCGTTACTAATTAATAGTTGTGGCAGTTTTAGATGCCAACCTGCCTTAGAGCAGAGAAGTCTGGGTGATGGACATGAAATACAAGCTAATTTAATAAGGATGCCCTGCATGATACAAGTAAGACATGCAAAACATTTTTGTTCCCTTTGTTTTAACAAATGTAGAAGTAATATTGTTAAATTCAAGACTCACAGATATAATTATTATGAGGATCATTTAGAAGTGCCAAAGTTGGCTGTTGATTCTCATGTTGCATTATTCTCACATGTGAATGCTTAGGTGAACAATTCCAGTCTTTCTTCAGCAGAATTATTAGGCCTAGAACTTCTGCACTGCATTAAGACATTTTCACCTATTGTTGATTCTCAGTAAAGTCACTGAATATAGTAAAATAAACCTCATTATGCCCATAGTACTTGGATTCATGTCCTGAGAATGACCCTTGGTTCAGCCAGGAGGATGAGCTTTGAGGCAGGGAATTGTATTTCAGGATCAGCCATGTAATTCTTAACCTAGAGATCTTAGAAAGCAAGAAGCAGTTTGCATTCCCTATTTCTATTTCTCCGGATAATTTGATGGTTGCACATAAAACTTAAGAAAACATAGAACAAACATGGTACAAGGATAGGGCTTGAGAGATGAAAAAAATAACTGTCACCATTATAAATTCACACTTTGATTTAGAGATGGATGTGAGAGTCCAAGGTCACTGCTCCTTACTTGGATGAAAATGTTGGAATCAGGCAGGCCTGTGCTTAAATTTTGGCTTTGCTAACTGCCAGCTAGCTGACCTTGGCCAAGTCACTAAACACCTCCACACCTTGGTGTCTTCACTCTGCACCATAAAATATACATTATAACACTAACCAGAAAGACTTATTGCTAACATTAAATGAAATAAAATCTGGCCCTGGGAATAAACTAGATACGCAGCAAGCACAGATAATTATTTTTCCATTAATATTAACATTAAGAAAATAAACCCCTATCAAAATGTAAATAAATCTACTCTCCCTATTTTGAGAATACTGTTAAAATGGATATAAAGTAAAGAATATCTGTAATATCGCTGGTGGAAACATTATATTTTGAAGCTTATACCATTACCAGTAGTCTCATGGGATGGTAATCCACTTGAGAACCCAGTTTAGTCAAAAAATCATTTCTGTGGATGTTTTAATCTGTTAAGTTGTTAATCATCTCTGCAGATAGGAAGCTTGTTGGCAATTTATTATCTTAATGGGCATGTTTATTCTGTCATTCCAGGGCAGTTTCAGTGAACTATGAGATTTTAGAAATCACAAAAATAATAAAATATACATGTACTGGAGCTCTAAGCAGTAAACTTTACTAAAAAAAAAAAATCTGAGCAACAGCCTGCTAACCAAGCTTGGAATCCTGTCAGAAAACAGGGGACATGAGCTCTGCATTTTATTTCCTTTCTGACTCATTCAAAAGCATTATTTGTGGTTTTTTCACCAGAGTGTACCATCCAAACACGACCCTCACTGTCTGTACATTTGGTAATATTGTCTATTTGTGTTTTTTGTTTTTACTGCAGGGTTTACATATATTCCATCTCTTTTCCCCTTCAGAGTCTTCCCTACCCATAATTTCCCCTCTTAGTTTCAGCTCCATCAATGTTTCTCCTCTGTTATCAGTTCTGAAAGCTCTGTTGTCAGCAAAGGCCAGAAATGGAGATTGAAGATTTACTCCTTCACAATAGTCTCATGTTTCACCCAAAAATCACTTCTTACACTGAAATGTAGAAGGAAAATGGTGGCTAACATTTACATCTCAACTCCCCACGGTATCATTTAACCCTGGTATATATCAATGTCTTGCAAATATAAAGGGGGGGGGGGGGTCATGATGTCACCAAAGCCATCTTGCCAATACCATCTCAGGGGATTGATGGTTGAAAAGAGGGTCTAGAAAAATGAAAGCATCGCTTTAGTAAACTACAAAATATCTTCCTGACATTCATTTCAGTTTAATCTGTTCATAAAATACTTTTCTAGAAGAGGTAGAACTTTAGGTCATTTAAGCATTTCTAAGCTTTTTGTTGGGGGACTTACAGAATATCTGTCCTCTCTAGTTTTGGTTGGTTGTCATACAAAGCACATACATAGGGTTGTTGTCATACAAAGCACAACTTTGCTAAACTCCTTTGCTCTGAGCACATAGAGTAAGGCAGAAGGTATTAGGAATAGAATGGAAGATTCTTGGTGTTTAGCAGCTCACACTAATGATTAAGCACACATTCTCCCTATTAGCTATACAGAAGGCATATCTGGTGTCACAAAGTATACCATGTTTTTCAGGCAGAAAATGTGCAGTGTGTTTTCTCTCTTTCTGCTGTCAGTGAGTGCAGAGCTCAAGACTACAACTTTGAAAACGAAAACGTTCAGAATGCCATGAGGTTTCTGCAGCTACTCTAGGCTTAGAGGCTTAGAGATTAAAGAGAGGAATCTGCTACAGTTAAATGAGCTTACTTACCAGCACGAGCTGATATTTTACCCCGTCTACTGGCACATCCTATGGAAATAAGGATCATTTGGACAAGCAAATAATTTTAAAATGTCTATATTACTTATGATTGATTTTATGATGCCGTCTCCTATTTCCCGTTCAACTCATTCTTTCTGTTAAAATACTTCATGGCAGCGAGGCTGTGAGAAGTCACTGATTACAGGGTACAGTAACAATAATACCCCAGTTAGAGTCTGGTGGTTTGTTAGAACAGAGAACACCCTCAGCTTTGCTTTGAGCTATTAATTAACCAACCAGTCATTAACTGCTGCTAACAATTGATTTAGAAGGAATTATTGCCTAAATAGCAGGAGGTATTTAAGAGGAAAATAAATTAAAACAAAGAACTGCTGGATCCTGAGAAAAAAATAGGAGTTCTTGAAATATAGAGAATAGCTACAAGGGCTCTGTGATTATCAAGTAATAAACAATCATTGAGAAGCACATCCCTTCATTTCATTGTATTTTATTCCAGAAATAGTGACAGTACATGTTATAATCAAGGCCCCTACTGTCTCAGTTAGTTCAATGATTCAAAACAAATGACATTACCAGAAGCATAACTGAAGCAGTAAATTGTCATTTTAATAGGATACCAAAATATTTACAGAGATAACAGCTATACATACTGTCTTAGTAACATGTTATGGTGATTTAGTTTACAAGTAAACAAAACAGAAGAGCAACATATCTATTGCTCATGAGGTGAATTACACAATGCATTTACATCTAATGCATGATTCCAAGGTCAAGATTTTCACCTTCCATCAGTCCTTGCTTTGGTTTATTTGAAAAGCAATAGCTTCTCTTGAAGATTCTACTTCTCCTATTACCTTGGAAATACAGTTTGTAGTGTTGCTGGTTTTGATGTAAAGTAGCAATGAGATAACCGAAAGTAACAAAGAAACTGAAGAAAATATAGTTTTTGATTGATTCTCCCTTTTACTAAACTCAATTTAGGAATTATAATACAATAATGCCATTAATGATTTGCTTTTAAAATCTGAACCTACCCTAGATTTCAAATTTATAGAGCATCTACTATATGTAAGAAATAAAAGAAGACCTTCTCCCTGCATGAACTGCTAATGGACCAAGGTCTTATAACAGTTTAACCTGAAATCTATATTTCAAGTCTCCCTAAACTTGAAACGAATTACTTTGTGTATTTTGGTTAGAAAAATAGGTCTCCTGAAATTCAGTTGCAACAGAACTTTCAGTGATAGCCTTCATGATAAATTTTTAGAGCTTAAATAGTGATTTCCCTGGAGGGCATCCTTATTTAGAAGCATTTTTCAAATTTGTGGGGGGATTTTTGTGTATCACAATAATAGGGGCATTCTACTGACATTTAGCAGACAGGTATTGAAGTATACACATATAAACATAAAGCATTTTTCTACACCTTAATACACGTTGAATTTTCCAGGGATTAAAACTTCATGAGAACTAGGAAGAGATTGTTCTTTCTTTTATTTAGAAATTTTGTTTAGAATTGTAGAAACTCACATTGTTGTCAAGAGTGTTATTGTGGTACTAGAGCTGCTTATCCATACACCTGTTTCAGTGTGCATTTGTAACTGAGTAACATGTATAGGTGGTTCTTGTTTTTATGACACTATGTCATAAAACCTGGGTACAGCAAAGAAGCTGTGCCCTTGCTTTATGGATATCCAATGTACACTCTTTCAGTTATAAGGTACCTCGTCAACTGAGGATCTCCTATAATGAAAGGGTCTTGAAAATCTGAGATTCCTTTAAGAGACTGACTTAAAACTAAGTGTCATTCAAAGAACAGACAGAAAAAAAAATTAAGGCATTACATGAAATGTCATTCATTAACAAAGCATGTTAGAAATTCTCTGTTTTCCCCATCACATGCTCTTAATATGTTGACGTTAAACCTGATATAGTTGTGAAAGTCATAGTGCAATATTTATTTATGTATGTTTGGGGTATTTCTTGATGGGACTTGACTTTTCTTATTACTACTTCCCCCTGTTCATCATTTATTTGCCTACAGAAGGATATGTGGTCCACAGTTACGATGGCTAGTTTTGTGTCATCTAGGAGGGTGCTTAGAGATGAGGTCAACATTTACATTTGTGAATGCTGGGGAAAACGGATTGCTCTCTTCCAATCAGTCGAAGGCTGTATTAGAACTTCATCAGCTCTCCCAGGGATCCAGTCTGCTGGCCTTCACAAGGCAAGGTGGGACCTTCCAGGCTCCATCACCCCAAGAGCCAACAACTCCTTATAATAACCTTCTTCATAAATCCTATTGGTTATGTCTCTGATTCTTCCAATGTCATTAATTAAGCTATAGTAGAGTTCATTTTCTTTGTTTCTTTGTTCATTTGTTTGTTTCTTCCTTCCTCCCTCCCTTTCACGTGTAGCTATAGGAATTGAGGACGTGTATAAATTTCAAGTGACCACCACCACAATCAGGATACAGAATAGTTCTGCTGCAAAATTCTCCCTCAAGTTTTCCCTCAAAGGAGTCATACCTTTTACTCTGACCATTCCTTTATCCCACCAGCAATGAGTGTCTGTTCTCTGTCAAGCTTAATACAGATTTTTATATTTTTAAGGTATGTCATATAAATTGGATCATTTAGTATATAATCTTTTGATACTGGGTTTTACTCAGGATAATGCCTTTGAGATTCAGTTACAGTGTTGCAAAGTATCAAAATAGTTTGTTTCTTTTCATCACTGGGTAATATTCCATGGTATGCCCCAGGTCTTTTCATGTATATGAAATTTATTTACACATTTGTCATAAGTTAGAAATTTAAAAGAAGAGGTATGTTTTATGTGATACATTTTTGATATTCATATATTATAAAAAGGTGAATTATTTTGGCATAAGAGTTGTAGGTAATAAGTCATTTGTGAAAAATATACTTTTGCATTTTCTTTTATGGCTAAATATATAATATATTGTTATTGCTACTTCAATTAAGGCTATTTTTCTCTTTATTGTATTAACAAGTATGATCTGTTATTAAGTGTCCTACCACTGATTTTGATTCAAGAAGTATCTTGAGCCTCTGCACTTTCATTTTCTTGTACTTTGGAATTATACTGGTGTCTTCAAGTATAGGCATGGCTCTACATTTATTTACATATTGAAATATATTTTATTCTATTATGATATTAAATTATATATCACCTTATAACTTGTTTTCCTTTCAGTTCTTCTTTTTGTAATGGTTAGAATATTGTTTTGAATTTTTAGAATGTTATGCATGTTGTTGGAGCACAGCATGTATGAATTTCATTTCAAATATTAAATAATTAAATTTTCTATTAGTCAGCTTTTTTTTTGTCACTGTGACCAAAACACCTGACAATAGCAAATTAGAGGAGGAAAAGTTTACTTTGGCTTATGGTTTCAGGGGTTCACTCCATGGACAGCCGACTCCATTGCTTTGGGCCCAGGGTAGAACAGAACATCATGGCAGAGCAGAGCGATGGTTTCGTGCTGCTCTGTTCATAGCAGCCAGGAAGACAGGGAAAGGGGTGCATTGACCCTTCTCCAGCCATGTCCCATGTTCCTATATTTACCACCCAGTTAGTTCATTTAAACTAGAATGGACTAATTAGAGAATAGCTCTAATAGTGTAATCATTTTACTTCTGAATATTCTCATGATAACAACAGTAGCTTTGAGGGACTACTTCATATCCAAGTCATAATTTTTTTAGAAAGTTATGCATTGGATCATAACATGTATGAATTTCACTTCAATGTATGAAATAATTAAAATTTTCAAAAAATAGAGCATTGTGATAGTTTTGAGAACCGTTGCTTAAAGCATATGCCTATAACTACTTAAATACTTCTTGTTTCCCTTTTCAGTGACATTTCACCTAATAATTTGGCTAGATGATCCATAACTTCACTTTCTATTCAAAAAACTTAAAATATGTACTAATTGTCATGAGCGTGGTATTTTCATTATGATCTATCAGTCAGCCACAGTGGAATTATGCAGCAGTAACAAATGGCCCCTAAGTCAGTGCTTTCAATAACAGATTTATTTTTTTGTTTATATTCTGACTATCATGGGCCAGCATTTTGTCCCCTTTCGTCTTCATTCTGAGGCCTAGGATAGAAAAGTATTACCATTCTAGGACTTGCTCTTCTTGAAGTTGAGAGAAAAAAGCAATAGCTGATCAAATAATGCTCCTTCAAGCTTTTTAAAAAGTATTTTATTCAGTTCTCACTCACATTTTATTGACCAAACCAATAACATGGCCAAAGTTGAAGTATCATCTTTTTATTAAAAAGAGTCAGAAAATATTTTTGAATAATGATACAATCTACTATATATAACATACATTGTTTTATTTTGTACTATTTTTTCCCACTTAGACTATGAATACAGTAAAAACTTTACAATCACATACTAAATGCTCATAAGTATTAGGAGCTGTTTTATGTATTTTACATCCTCTTTATTTTTTTCAACTTAACCATCAAAGTGATTATTATAGATAGTTAACACTACAAAAGTTAAGAATCCACAGTATTATAAGTTTTAATGATCCTTACCTAATCATGGCACACAGAATATATGTATTCAGGTAGCTATTTGTCATGGCTCACTTTTGTATTAAAAGTCTGTAGAAGTGTCTAGGTGCTTTATTAAGTACTCTGCAGAATCATATGTCACATGCAATGAGGTATCTTGTGGAAATTTTTCTTGTCTACCATCTTGAAATCCCTATTGTACCAGATGCTATAACTGTCCTCTGCAGGACCTCCTTGAGGACTTCCAACAGCCAGCACAGTTCACTCTTGGTCCAGTGGCTCTCCCTTCTGACTGGAATCTGCCCATTGAGGTGCTGGGTAGGCTGCAAGCGCCAAGGAGGGAACACTTCTCAGGAGTAGCACCTTTGTGCTCCGTTGATGTGACTCTGAGAAATCTACACTGGCTCCCCTTATTATTAGCTTCTTTCTTCCCCTACCTCAATTTCCTGCTTCCCTACTGTTGCTTCCTGGGACTACTACAATAAACTCAAACTATTTGAACTCATTTCCTCATGCAAACGCTTACACAATGCAACCTGACTTCTTCCTACTCCTCTGCTTTTACTCTGGGGAAATACTTGTTATATCTTGGGAGAGACAAATCTAAGATGGGTATCACTTAGATAAAGGCCTGGGTATAGTAGGTGCTTAGAGGATGTTGACTGCAATGGTCAAAAGAACATAGGGCACTGGGCACGGTGGTGCACAGCAGCTTGGGAGGCTGAGGCAGGAGGATCACAAGTTCAAAGCCAGCCTCAGCAAAAGTGAGGTACTAAGAAACTCAGTGAGACCCTGTCTCTAAATAAAATTACAAAAAAAACAGGGCTGGGGATGTGGTTCATCCTTGGTGCCCCTGAATTTAATCCCTGGTACCAGAAAAAAAAAAAAAAAAAAAAGAACATAGGGAAGAAAACTAACATTTTACTGAGAAATATTGCTCAGTGGGGACATAGGAAGCTAGCTTTTAAATTCAATAATTTTTTCAGCATATCTAACAAAGTAACCTGCCTATAATTTAACAATTAAAAATTTACTCATTTCTTATAATTTTACATCAGATTATTTCCCTACCTCATATATCTATTCCACCAACTCCCAAATTCTATTCTGAATTTTCAAGGTCTTACAAAATGATATGCTGTAAAATGAATAATAATGATAATAACAATAGCAAATATTTGTTTGCTCTGTTCTAAATGATGTCTTAAGTACTTTATATGAATTAACTCATTTAAGCCCCACAATAAATTCTAGGATCACAAAATTGTAACTTATCTTCCATTCTTTTGTTTAAGAAAAAAGGCATAGAGAAAACAAAATATTATTATTATCAGATGTTGCATTTTAATATTTAGAAACCCAAAGGAACAAACTTTGGAACTGCTAGACTTAATAAAATAATTTAGCAATGATGTCAGAAAAGTATTACAGTAGACAAGAATATTTTATCCCCTCTTTTCCACATAGGCTCCTTTAGAACTTATTTGACCATATTCTCCATCTCTCAGCTATGAACACCTGAGCCAGGAAAGTTTACCTAGTCTGATGTCAGACAGGACTATTTTGAGAATTCTAGCCAAGAAACATGGAGACTGTTTGTCGATTTGTAGTTGGAAGAGGAAGGTGTCAAGACGTGAAAACCATCTCAAATCATGTCCAGCTGCAAATTGGATATTATCATTATGAGTGGAAACTAGGAGGGAGCAGAGAAAGCCAACTAGCAGAGAAGGAGAGAGAAACGAGCAGACCCTTGGCCTGAGATCTGACTAGAAGGAGCTGCCCATGTTGACTTGGGGCAAAAATATTCCAGGAAGAATGACAGCCAGGACAGAGATCCTGAGGGAGAGCAAACCTGGGAGGCATGTGGCACAGGAAGCAGGACAGAGGGGCAGGATCAGAGGAGCACAGGAGGTAGCAGCCAAACCTAGCACAGAATGGAGACCTGCTGAGAGCTCTGGACTCCTTTGTTGGGAAGCCCCACACAGACATTTGCTGCCTCCTTTGAAGCTGTTCCTATTGGCCTGTTTGAATGAAACCTCACCTTGTTTCAAACATTCATAGACATCCACCTCTACTAATTGGCATATAAATTCTGAATTGCAGATGTTTGGGGAAAAAATAATTCATATTGTCAAGGATGTTAAGTCTAAGATAAGAGGAGCCAGGAATTTTCCCATCTCCATCAGACAGTAGCAAGCAGGTATGACCACACTGCATAGTAAATATTGACCATGACTCAATAAATAAAGCCAGCCACATCACTGTAGTATGCTGATTTTAAGTCCTTTGGGAATAAACTGAGGAGTGGGATAGCTGGATTGAATAGTGGTTCCATTCCACGGTTTCTGAGGAATCTCCATACTGCTTTCCAGAGTGGCTCTACCCATTTTCACTCCCACCAGAAATATATGAGTGGCACAAAATTTTTCACTGAGGCTTCAAATTGGCAACTTGTATCAAGTCCCCCTAATATAATGTATAATGTTCCCCGCATCCTGGCCAATACTTATTGTTAATTGTATTCTTGATAATTGCCATTCTGACTGGAGTGAGATGGAATCTTAGTGTAATTTTTATTTGCATTTCTCTAATTAATAGAGATATTGGACATTTTTTTCATATATTTGTTGACCAAATTTCTTCTTCTGTGAAATGTCTGTTCAGTTCCTTAGCCCATTTATTGATTGGGGAGTTTTTTTTTGTTGTTGTTGTTGTTTGTTTGTTTGTTTGTTTTTGTTTTTGTTTTTTGGGGTTTTTTTTGGTGTTAAGATTTTTGAGTTCTTTATATATCCTGGAGATTGATGTCCTATCTCAAGTGTAGGTGTCAAAGATTTTCTCCCATTTTGTAGGCTCGATCTTTATGTTATTGTTTCCTTTGCTGTGAAGTTTTTAGTTTGATACCATCCCATTTATTGATTCTTGATTTTACTTTTTGCGCTTAGAGAGTCTTTTTGAGAACATCAGTTCCTAAGCCAACATGATGGAAATGTGAGCCTATTTTTTCTTCTAATAGGGACCGGGCCTCTGGTCTAATAAATAGGTTCTTGATCCACTTTGAATTTTGTACATGGTGAGAGATAGGGATTTAATTTCATTTTGCTACATATGAATTTCCAGTTTTCCCTGCACCATTTGTTGAAGAGGCTATCTTTTCTTCAATGTATGTTTTTGGTACCTTTGTCTCGTATGAGGTAACTAAATTTATATGGGTTTGACTCTGTGTCTTCTAATCTGTACCATTGGTCTTCATGTCTGTTTTGGTGCCAATATTATGCCATTTTTGTTATTATAGCTCTGTAGTATAATTTAAGGTCTGGTATTGTGAAATCAGTTATGAAATTCATTTGGAAAAATAAGAGGCCCAGAATAGCCAAAGCAATCTTCAGTGAGCATACCAAACCCATGTTCTTTTTTTTAAATATAACATTATATGTGTGTGTGTGTATATGACATTGCATTACAATTCTTATTACAAATACAGAGCACAATTTTTCATATCTCTGGTTGTATAAAAATATTTATTTTTTAGTTGTAGTTGGACACAATACCTTTATTTTATTTATTTATTTTTTATGTGGTGCTGAGGATCGAACACATGAGGCCTTACACATGCTTTGCGAGCGCTCTACCACTGAGCTAAAACCCCAGCCCCTCAAACCCATCTTCTTAACCACCAGAATGAAGTTGTTCCAGGAAGTCTGGGCTTCAGAAGGTAACTTTCCTTGTGCTTCTGTCCTCAGGCATGATAACACATTGGTATCGTCTTCTTGGTTCTGATTTTACTCCCTGATTCTGATTTTACTCTTTGATAATGAAACTGCTTTTATAGGTGGGTGGGGTTTCCATAAGCTGCAGGCCTTCTGCAGATGAGCAAGCCTGTTTTAATGTTAGCAGCTACTCACAGCCAAAGATGCCTTCTGAGGTCAGCTGTGAGGGTCACAGCTGGCAAAGCCGGATTCTTTTCTACTACTGTCAATCAGCATGTTGTAGCTCTTAATGGTGGTCTCTGCCCTCCACTGTTGCAACAGACCTCAGCATCTCACCCCCAATTTTCCTTTCTGAGTTTTGTATTGCAAAATTGAAGAATGAAACTCACAGAAAAGGAAGAGTGAGTGTATGAGGGTGGGATTTATTCAAATGGGAACCAAAGAGTCAGAGCTCTTGCAAGATGAGAGGGGACATGATACAGGTTGCCACTCTTGAGTGTGCTAGTCTAGGGGTTTCCAGCACTTGGGTCAACCCTGTTGGTCCAAGTTTATGTTAATCACAGTTTGGAAAAGTACCATTGCCATTGTTTAGCCCTGCAATCTCCATTCAGATCTGTTCCCCTTTTGTTTTCCCTGCACTGTTGGAAAGAGGGAGGCTGAGGTCACTGGATCTTGGATGTTGGAAGGGCTGGGCCTGAGGCACCATGTGGAGCCAGTGTCTGCACTGGGCATGGGTAGGCTGCTGCAGAGTGACAGGTCCACATGCCCTGGCTCACCTTGGTCCTGGCTCAATGCACCTCAGGCCCACATTGGCATAGCGAGCTCCACGCGGCTGCCCCACCCTCATCACCCGCACTCCAGCCTGTGCCTAGTCACTGTTTCACTGCTTCTGGGCTGAGGTGGGGATGAGTGGGCCAGCTCTGCAGCTCGGAGGCAGGAAAGCCATGCCAATAAGGCCAAAGGCTTCAAAGTTATGAAGATAAATTTATCCATCAATCTTGCTCTTCCTGTTTCACCTTCAAAATATTTTTTTTGATACTGAGAAATTTTAATACACTTCTCTGTGCTTAGTACTTACAAGTGGAGTACTTATTATTATTATTATTTTATGTCAATATTTTCAAGAAAAATACATGGAAATTTGTGTAGACTTTTCTATTTTAGAAGAAAAGTTATCCATCAGGCACATTATTTGTTTTTTGAGTATATCTCAGGTTCAGATCAAATATTTAGATATTTTATAGCAAATGGATTAATGATAGCTAAATTGTCACCAAACAGGACACATCATAAAATGCCAACATTTTTTTTTTGTCTTTGAAAATAGTAAGCACTAAAAACAAACAAACAAACAAAAATAGTAAGTAGTAAGCAGAATTTCAAGAATACTGAAACTATTAAATAATAGTTTATTTACAAACAATAAAAATAGTAACTCAACTAAGACTTTCTTTTATAAGTTTTCTCATGTTTGGACCAGTTCTCCAGATTGCAATTAATCTTAACTACATTCTAATTTAATATTAATTTCTTACTTATAATTATCTTATCTAACTTATGGTTTCAGATGGAAGTTGTGGTTTGGCAATCTTCTCGGCAGCCCAGGAGAATCTCCAAAGTGTCTTGATAATGGTTTAGGACATGACTATGTGACTTCACATTGCTATAGATGGTTCTTGGGGAAGTTTTAGTGTATGCCTCTCATATAAGGTCATCGAAACCACAACTATTATGTGAAGCAAGCAGCTAGAAACATCACTTTTATCAACATAAGGTAAACAAATAATTTTGGGGTTGAAATAAATATTGATGTATGGTGAAGTAGAAAACAAGAGTGGTACCAAGTTTTAAAAATATAACATAGGGCTTCTTTAAAAATGTCACATTTGAATGGCTAGATTCAGATTTCAATTTTCTCTATCATTGAGGAAGAAAGTGACCTTCCTTTATAAGGCACCAGAATTAACCAGACTTCCGTAGTTTGAATCCTGGTTTTGTTCTTTCCTGACCCTGCGGGCATCTTGTGTCTTAGTTCCCTCCTTGGTGAAATGGGAATTGTTCTATACCTGCCTCCCAGGCTTATCACCAGGATTGCCCCTGTTAATGTTTGTGAAGTGCTGAGAGCTCTTCCTAGCACCTAATAAGTTGTTATGGTTTGGATACGTGGTGTCCCCTAAAAGATCCTCTGTTGATGTAAGAGTGTTCAGAGAGAGTCATTGGATTGTGAGAGCTGCAATCTAATCAGTCCATCCTCATTGGAATGGACTGAATGGGTAATAACTACAGGCGGAATGTGTCTGGAGGAGGTGGTCACTAGGGGCATGCCCTAGAAGGTTCATCTTCCCTGAGGCCTTCCCCCAACCCTACTTCATAGCCCTGCCATGAGCTGAAAAGTCTTCCTCCACTGGGCCCTTTCCCCATGATGTGCTTCCTTACAGCAGGCACACAGCAAGGAGTTAGCCACCTGTGCACTGAAACCTCTGAAATGGTGAACCCCAAATAAACTTTCCCACCTCTCAGTTGTTCTTGTTGTGGGTTTTGGTCACAGTGATGAAAAAACTGAAACATAAATGCTATATAAATGTATGCTAATCAGATTAAACTGAAGCTGCAGTAGTTGATTTTTAAAACTTCATTGCTATCACCATGGGGAGGACTGGTGCTGGAAATGGTTGGGTGTCATCTGAGATCCCATTTCTGATAATCTTGTTTTGCTCTACATTTTTCTCCTTCACCTGGAAAACATATCTGTGACAGGATTTTATATGGCCACCCTCAACATGCCCTTGAGTCCACCTTTTCATTTCAAATCCTGTGTCCTTTCAGTTGATCTATATATCCCAAAGGGTACCATATGTCTCAGGGTGTGGCTTCTCAAGCTTTTACATGTATATAAACCACACGGGAATGTTGTTTAACTATAGATTCTCATTCAGTAAATCTGAACTAGGGCTTCAGTTTCTGCATTTCAAGGAGCTCCCAAGCTATGCCCTCACTCCTGGTTCCAAGACCACACTTTGAGTAGCAATGTCCAAGTGCATCTAGTGTCTTAAAAAAAAGATTATGCAAGTGCACACACGTATGCATGCATGCGCGCGCGCACACACACACACACACATAAATATATATATACATATATAGAGATTCATAGATTGATAGATGGCATCAATTTATGTATATATGTTTGAACTTTAAGTTTCAGACCCGTAAAAATGTATTGCACAGAATTGTGTCGGAGAGAACACTCTCTTTTGCTTGTTGATGTTTCCTGATTATGAAGAAACCATCCAGAATAAAACAATGACCTTTTGTATGCTCACCCATGTGCTATTTTTCAAGCATACTCTGCTAAGAGGTGAACAGGAAATTTCAAAAGCTTCACCCCCAGGTTGAGACACTCCATGAAAATTCGACCCTGCAATCTTCAGAGAATTTGCAACCCACAGTTGTAGGCAGAGAACACTTTGTGGACTCAGCAGCATATGGCAGCCCTGCGGGTGGTGCTCCAGGTGGGTGGGGAAAGTGTGATTCTCTGACAGCCACCCACGGGCTTTGCCAACTTGAGGCAAGGCCTCAGCAGGAGCTGCAGGGTGGAGATGGGGTCTGGAGGCGGGCTGGAGCAGGGACCCCTTCCCTGTGTGATGTCAACATTGCAGGGCTCTGCCCACAACTGAATTATTAACACAATTTAAGGAGGACTGTTCACAGAGATTTTTCCCTGTGGGAGACTCATGGGAATACTTTTTTCCACCCTTGCCACCCCCTTCCAGAGTTCTCTGAGAACACATCAAAAGTGCTCTGAGGTTAATGGCCCCATAAAATCATCATTAGTTTTTCAACTTTTAAAATTACATGCAATAATTGACTTTTTGGATGTTTGTCAAGGGAATAGGGGCCAATGACTTCTTCCCAGGAAAAGTTTTCTTCTTCCCTGGAAAAAACCTAAAATCTTACCTTCAAAATAATAGTTTGCTCAAAGACTTAAAGATGTTCATGTTACCCTGCAAAATTATAGTTTACTCCTTTTTATGAAAAATAGAGATATAAAAATAAAATACAGATTCAGAAAGCATACAGCTGGGAACTGCCTACCTTCTATATACTGGGGGAACTCTGGGACCTAATTAATATAATGCTTTCCTGTGTTGGAGGCTTCCCATTGCAGCTGACTCCAGGGAGCCACAGTGAACACTTCCAGGCTGATCTTTATGAGGAGGAGCCCTGGGATAATAGGAAGCTCTGTCCAGCACGTGCCATCTGCTACTCCTGGCAGTGACCAAGGCCATGAGCTGAAGTCCCTCAGCAGCACCTTGGCTCCCAGGACTGGCACAGGTGGCTTGGCCACAGCTTGCTTTTCCATACCCTGTATTCCAAATGAGTCCTGGAAAAACTTGACTCCTACCTCACCGTTTCTGACCATTTGTTCTTATTATTATGCCTTTAAAATAATCTTGAATATCATCCAAAGTGCAAGAGGCCATGACCAAATCAGCCAGAGCAAACCCCGAACTCAAACCCCTCTGGCAGTTTGTAACACCAAGCTCGGGGCCAGGACCTTTTCATTTCGGGACCTTTTCCCCAGGAATATCATCTCTTCCCTGTATTTCTTTTCAATGTATCTCCTCTGCTTCTACCTTCTGCTTTCCTCCACGTCAGGCCCCACCACCCATGACACATTCACATTCAACATCTCAGGGCCTTTTGTTTGGTGTTTGATAATAATGATTCTATAGGATGATGTCAGTGAACTCACTCTGAATAAGTTAAAGGCTTAAATATTAATTTCTGTTGCTCTTATTTGATTAGGAAGAAGTAAACAGAAAAAACTCTTCTGCGAGCTGTAGTGATTCTGGAAATTTCCAAGAGAAATTGGAGTCTCTAAATATACTGAAGCCAGCTGGACCTTTTCATTTGATGATGAATATTCTGGAATAATTATATTTTCTTTGATTTGCCTCTCTTCTACCTTCCTGCTTTGTTCCTGACCTTTCTTGTTTTTATCTATCTTCTCTCTTCTCCTTCCTATTTCTCCATCTCACACCCTAATCTCTTGCTTTTTTTCCCCTCAGAATAAACAGAGGGAACATTTTTCTTGGTTGGGAGCAAGATTGCTCAGTGTTGGATGAGTTAGGGGTAGGAAGAGATTGTCTAAAGCAATCATAGTTTCTGTCTCTCCTACTGCAGTCTTAATGAGGCTTGCCCAGGGTTTCTGCCTCTGCATTCTGGGGATGGTAAGATTGCACTTCCTAGGCCACTTGTGTTTGTCCATGTGACCAGCTCAGGTGAGAGCTGAAGAGATGCATGACACTTCTGGGCAGGAACAACTAATTGCTATTATGATATGAGGCTCTCTAGAACTGTCTCTCTGGGCCAGCAATGAAAAATGTATGAGATGTTACCTGCTTTATCAGTCTGGGCCCACAATTAATTACAAGAAGAAGACCTCCTAAGAGACTAGTAAGGGATATAGATCATAAGCAAGAAATAAACTTTAATTGCTATAGGAGACTGAGATTTTGAAGTTATTGCACCACAGCTTAACCTGACTGATGCATGTACAAAATACTGAACATTTCTAGGGAACAGAAGAAGGAAAGAATATGACCACTGTGTGTCTCAGCTGGGCATTTTCAGAACAACAAATTATTAAATTATTTTTAATTGTTGTCCCAATGAATGCAAGGTGTTGCCTTCAATATTTTAAAAAATTGACTTGTAGTACTATAGAGCCATTGCATTTTTTAAATATAAGGTTTTTATACAGATGTAATTAAGATAGTGAACAACAATTTCAGTAGAAGATCTATAAACCGTCATGGTGAAAATCTAAATCTCAACAAAGAATTTGATATAAATGGCTTTCAAACGTTTATTCATTTATGGAACATCAATTCATTGCCTGGATAATTTAGCAAGGTCTTGTCTAAAAGTGAAAAATAGAAATAAAAAGGGCTGGAGATGAAGCTCAGTGGTAGAGTCCCCAGTACCACATACACACACACAAAAAAATTGCATTAAGATGTGATTTACATATTTTAATTTACTCTCCCTTTTATAAGCCAATAACACTGCAATGGGTAGGATGCTGTAGAAGGAACTGAGAGCAAAACCATGTGTCAAGAGACTTGAAGGTAAGGTCCAGTTTAGATTATAGCTGTTGATTGTGAGATCCAGGGCCACTTTACTTCTCAGAATCTGGGTTCTTCTGTTTTTAAGAGGAAGATATTGGAGTCAACTATTGCCTCAAGGTTCCGCTTCAAAATGAGGGAAGAAATATGTTGGCCTCTCTCTTCTGCACCCTTTCAGTACCCAATCATTGCCAAACCCAACCAGAAGAAAGAAGATAGGGTGACACTGACCCCAGAGTTCAGCCAGCCAGGACAAGTTCAGGAGAAGAAATATGAAGAAAGACAACTGACGTGGAGAAGAGAAGAGGGAACAAACAATTCTGCTCAAATTCTGATATAAAGCAAGTTTGTATTCTTAATTCTTTCTGCTCACTTGCAATTCAAATTAATTCCTAAGAAATGTTTTCTCTGATGTTCTTTGGCTGTTGACCTTGTATTGCTCAGAAAACACATCAATAGGAATAATAAATGATAATGCAACAATTCAACTGCATGTCTTTTTATTTCTTCTTTTCTACTGTTACTACATATATCCCCTTTTGTTACCTAGCTCATGGATGAAAAATTCTTAGTCATTTCCCCTTCTAGTCTAGTTCACGAAACAATATTTTTTTTATGTCTCTTTAATTCCACATTGTGTATAATTCAGGCATCATTTCTAACAACCTCTATAAACAGATACCTTTAAAAACTAGCCTCTTCTAGGTAGGAGAAATGAAAGACAACTTTGAACTTTAATTAGTTGCAAAAACAGCAAAGGTGAGTGCCATTTATTCTGATTAGATTATGACTTTGTCAAGTTTTGTGTGTGATCTGGAACTGTGACTAAGTTCCAAATCTTGGGTCATGCATTTTGTTCACACCAGTAGGTGGCATGAATAAACACCATGCAGCACAGCACCCATCCACCTGGGATTCCTTCTACTGAAAGGTCCCCGCAGGCAAAAGTCCAGGCTCCCACAGAGACAGGTTTTGCAGAGAATTGCATTCATCTCTTCCTTTGATTCAACTCCTTGCAAAGGTTTCTCCAGAACACAGTGTCACTATTACCAGGTCAGATGAGACTTTCCTGCCAAGCAGGGTGCCACACACACACACACACACATAAAATCTAGCTTTGAGCATGAGCCAGAAAAATCAAAGTGGAAACATAAATGTCAGAGGACTAGAGAGCAAATGCCAGGTGTCTCCATAGTTATCTTTAGCATCCATCTCTCATGTGCAATAGCTTTATTCAAGCCACAGAAGATAGAGAAGTCCTTGTCAATAACATAAAGACTAATGCAGAGCAAATATCACCTTTTCCCTGGATCAGCTCTGAAAAGGTATACTCAGAGGGAATGACTTCTTTGCTGTGTGCTTTAGGAGGGGCGAAAGGACTATCACTGAGCTGCAGAGACAGATATTAAATTTGTACTCTCAGAGGGCAAAGGATGGGTCTCCACTTTGAATAGGCACATTGAAATTGGCCTTTAGAAATATGCAATCGAGTGTACCTGATTTCCCCCAGGGATGAAAGGCATCCAGCTTACTATACATGAATCTCAAGATTTGACTTGTGCTCTACAGACATAATTGAGCTCAGTGTTGGGCCTTCTATATCTCTGGGGAACCAGTAGTCTTTGTGACCTCCTCAGTTGGGATGCTAGACACACTTGCTCCTATTCTTTTATAGGATGTTTATTGTCCTTCAAGTGACAAGACAGAAAAATGACTCTGCTGTTTGTATTTTTAAATAATTTCTGCATTTTTAAAAATTCAATTTCGAAATGGGGACAGAATTATTTAGATGTTTTTCTCTACTTTGTGAGAAATTGTCAATAGTAGACCGTTGTGGAGGTGAAACATTCAATCAAAAAACAATTGGAAAACTATTTAAATCTGTGGTTATAAATGAGGATCCTCTGACTCCAATGTCAAGATGAATTAGCAGGCTGTCGTGGTGCATTGCTTCCTCTTATCTGAAGGGTGAAAACTCATAAATTCTGTCTCTGTTGGCCATTCTCCTCCCTCACCTCCTTCTCTTATTCTTTATATTTTCTTCATCTCCTCTCCCAGGGACCTCACTTCTGCTGTATCCTTTGCCAGGACTGGCTCCCTCCAGTCCTGAACTCATCTAAATTTCGCTCATTTGAAGACTCAGTTCAAGACCCCTCATGTTCATAAAAATTTTCCTGACCACTGAAATCCATTGAACCTCTGAATTGTGTTGGAGCTCTTAGTAGCACAGACATGTCTTCTAATATCATGTAACAATAATTACAGTATTTCCCTAAGCAGTAGCTAGCTGCACTTTACCTAGGTATGTGTTCTACATTACTTTTATAACTGTTATGGGAAGTAGCCCAGCGCAAGGCACACAGTAAGTCAGGCTACTTACTGACTAATTATTTTCTTCCACTTTTTTTTCAGATTTCCCACGTGGTTAAAAATCATTTGTAAAAAAATATAATTTTATTTTCTACTATATCTATCTATAATGATTGCAGCTTCTATTTACTTGGGTCCTGCCTTTTAAAGAGCAATGGAAGGATAACTGTATTCAATAGAAGAATAGATTTCTTCTGTACTCACTTGTGTGTGTGTGTGTGTGTGTGTGTCTGTCTGTCTGTCTTTGTGTTTGCGCAGGGAGTGGGGAAAAAGGAAAACTTAAAGATTATGTCATTGTAACTTGGATAAAGGCAGGTATATGGGTCAGAAATAAAAGAGTTAAATTGGGAGAATCTACCATTATCATTTTCTATCAAAGAAGAAAAAACACTCTTTGTAGATTACAAAATGGTATTTTTCCCAAGTATGGCATTTTTTAGGTTTGAAGTGAAATCTAATAAAATGGAACAGTGGAAAGACAAGTGAAAGTGAAAATGAAAAGGTATCTACTTGACAGTCTTGTCTTACCCACATTTTATAACCAGAGAAGTTCTATAAGCTCTCTGAAGACACAGAAGGATAGTGTGGATATTTTTAGGATTAGGTTTATTTATTTATATCAATTTATTAAAAATATATCAGGACATTTGGATTTAATGAATACAAAATACTAGTCATAAATACCTGGTTAAAGAGTTGGGCTAATTTTGGAACCGAAGGGATAATTTTGTTTTGGTCATAAAATCCAAACATTGGATCCTATTGGTTCACTGAAATCATTTAAGGAAATCATAGAATCTAAAAAGGCCATCTTTTTATCTGACCCTTGGAGCATTCTGGAGCATGGCTGTTAAGATCAATTATCTGACCCACATAAAAAGAACATATATTTTCCTGTATCAGAATAAATCCCCTAGCTAAGTATATTTTCACTTATACATAAATATGTGTGTCTGTGTATATGGGTGTCAATCTATACAATTTTCCCTTGGCATCTTGAAACCAAGTTTGAACTATTTTGAAAATTACATAATTAATCATTCATAATTGGATATATAGGTTATTGAGAATTTTCTTCCTAGACTGCAAGCTAACTTTACAGATCCAAAGAAAAGAATGTCTGGTCAGATATGTTATTTTAATAAGATGAACAGAGCTGCCATTACCCTCTGTGGTGCCACTTGTTAATTGAGAAGGGCACCATCTGTATAGGTAGGGCCCTGCAGGCCACAGTGCGACTCCTGGCATGGGTGAATTTTAGCCCCCTCTCACTCCTAAAGCCTGGCACTGTTGTGTAATGCACAGATTGCAGTGGTATCTGGGAAATCTGAATATTAAGATATTAAAGCCTAGCAGCACTAGAATAAATCTATAGGAGGCTTGCTTACATCTAACATTTGGGGACCAATATCAGTGATCATTTAATAATCAGCCCTATATTCTCAACCCCCTAGAAGTGCGTGAGAGACAGGTGAAAGTGTTCTCTACCTTTTTCACCAAAGAAGAGGCCTCTCTATTATGTTTTATTCATAGATCTTAAATTTTGAGATACTTTGTCTAACAAAAGAAATTTAATTTATTAGCAACTACTTGTTTCCATATTCTTATCTTTTAATCAAATAGATAAAACTGATCATCCTGGAAGAGTATTTTTGTTGTATTGGGTTCTTGCAATTTTTAGATAAAGTAAACTTGCCCTTTCAGTTAATCTGTATATCCATGACCTAAGTAAGTGTGCAATGTTCACATGACCTTTTACTTTTTATATTTACTTATATATACTAAAGGTGTGAAATCTTAAATCAGAAATCAGTGCTCTAACTGTACCATGAGTGATCTGATCCTCTGAAACTTAGTCTCTTCTCATTATTGATAACCTTGAATTACAATGTAGGGAAAATTAAGAGAGAAAAATATGGAAATATAGTCAGAAGTGAGGATGAATCCAATTCTTTGATCTTCCAATGTGTAAAATTTTGATCCAATTCTGTCCCCACCCCCTCGATTTTTAAAATTTATTTTATTTTTGAGAAAACTAGGCATTTTAACTCTATGCCCAAAACTGGATGCAAATAAGCCATGATTACTCCTTGCCTAAATAAGGAAAAACTGGAATCTTCTCTGTACATATGAAATAAGAGTTACACTGTGTTCTAGTAAAATCATCAGCACCCTGAATGAGTTAATGAGGTTTAAAGACAGAGATGAATGCCTAGAGAAAAAGTTTGAAAGCATGAAATATTATGACAGTGAATATCATGGATTGGATATGAAATGTCCCTCAAAAGCTCCTGTGTTAATGCAGGAATGTTCAGAGGTGAAATGATTGGATTGTGAGAGCTGTAACCTAGTAAGTCCATTCTAGTTTGAATAAATTAACCCAGTGGTAACTGTAGGCAGGTGGGGTCTGGGTAAGGAGGGGGGTGACTAGAGGTGTGACCTGGAAAGGATTTTCTTCCTGAAACCACTTCCCCTCTTTCTTTCTCCATTTCCTGGCTGCCAGGAGGTGAGCAGCTTTCATAGATTTCACCCTTCCCCTTTGGCCTTGATGTTCTGTCTCAACTTGGGTATGGAGCTATGCATGTAGCCAACCATGAGATCTCTGAAACCATGATCCCCAAATACATTTTTCTGCTTCCAGGTTTGTCTGGTATTCTGATCACTGTGACACAAAACTGACAGAAACAGTAAATGAAACTGATAGTTTAGTAATACAAACAGTTTAAAAATAAACATATTTACCTCTAGGATGTATATGTAGACTTTTTGAGTACTCTAGAAATATATGTAAGCATTCTACCAAAAAAAAAAAAAATGGTGGTATGGAGACTTGAACTGGCTTTTGATGACAGATTTAGCAACTGATCATATTTTTGTCCCTTCTATTCAGGGCAGAAATCCACAATATTCGCAGTTGGTACTTCCAGTACTACATCAGTTGCCTCGCTTTTGTGTGTCCCTCCTGTGGCTTCAGTGTGCTTGACTGGCACCTATTACTCTTGGAGAACTGCCCTTGAGCAACTGGTTTCCTGGTATCTGCATGTACAGACAGCCAGTGTCCCAGGGGGGATACATGCCCTCAAGGACTTCCCTTGGCAAGGACAGTTAGGTGAGTTATGAAATTCCAGAATTCTGTTCCAAGATGGGACAAACCCTGAGGTGTAATTTAGATGCCAGAATTCCCCTGCAAAAGTAGCCTGAGGTTGAGACTCTGCCTGAAATCGTACCTTTGCATGTCATCCCCTACTTTACCTACTTCTTCCCTTCCTTCACGAGTTTTCTTCTGGAAAAAGTTCCGGAGGCCCCAAAGGGAGATGACCACTGGGTGTTATGTCCACGCATGACTGGGCCATTTCTTGCTTTAACTTCACAAGGAGCCATTGTGAGGACGATTAAAAGGGCAAAAGGTACATAAAAAGTAGGTGGCTGAGGCTGGGTTTTTGTATACTAGTACAGGAAATTCTTGGTGGTGATATGTTGGACTCCCAGATAGTTAGAGCATTTGGTGGTTGTGGTCTGTGGATATTGGTTTTTGATTTGTTTTTGTTGTTGTTTGTTTTTCTTTGTTTTGTTTTTTGATTTTGATTTGTTGTTTTGGTTTGTTATTTATTTATTTTTTTAAGCTAACATCCTTAGAGGTTATTGCTGCTTAGGATGGATAGCCAGAGGAGTAAGAGTAGTGTCGAGTTGCAAGGGCCTGGATCCTGCAATGAGCCAGCCTTCACAGACCACTATGAGGTTGTGAGGGCCACTGGGCATGGCATATTTATCCTGACCTGACCTGACCCACCATTGCCTCATTGGGGCAGAGGTGGCGGTGAAAGTCCTGAAGATGGCCATGCAGAACATCCCAGCCCTCTCCAAACCAAATATGTTAAATATGCTGGAGCACCCCAATGTGATCCAGCTCTTTCAGGTTATCAGGACCCACAACAATATCTACATGGTGTTGGAGGGCACAGGTGGAGAACAGCTACTTTAGCACATCACAGGCAGTGGCATGCAGGAGGACAAGACCCAGAGAATTTTTAGGGAAATCGTGCGTGCCGTGGGCTATTGCCATGACAAGGGCATTGTGCACCGAGACCTGAAGCCAGACAATATCATGGTGGGTGCCAGAGGCCACATTAAACTCACTGACTTTGGCCTCAGTGCCAGCTTCACAGCTGAGCACAAGGTCAACAATTTCTGAGGGACTCTCACATACTTTGCATCCGAAATCATCCTGCAGCAAGAGTATGAGGGTCCTCCAGCAGACATCGGGAGCCTGGATGTCATGCTGTATTTTATGTTGACAGGGAGCTGCCTGTTTATGGGGACTACCCCGGACAGGGTGCCAATAAGTATAATTCTTGCAAGGTATTTCATCCCTTACTCTGTTCCCATCAAAGCACAAAGGCTTTGTGCTCACTGTAGGGTCTGGGTCTGGGGCTCAGCGGTAGCACACTTGCCTGGCATGTGTGAGGCATTGGGTTCGATTCTCAGCACCACCTATAAATAAATAAATAAATAAATAAATAAATAAATAAATAAATAAATAAAGATCTATCAACAATTAAAAAAAAAAAAAGATACTGAATGTAAACCCAAAGAAGCGACCCATGAACCAGCAAATCTTACAGCACCCATCGCTGAGGCAGGGTGAGCCGTATGCGCCCTGTCATTGTAGCGAGGCACTCCCAAAACACAAACACCCAGACCCTGCAATCATGACCATCCTGTCCGACATGGGCTTTGATCCATACAAAACCTGGGTGAAAGTTCGATGGGGCAACTTCCCCAACCATCCAGCATCAGAATGGCCGGGGGTAGGGTGCACGTCCCAGGGGAAGCCTGTGCCTCCCAGGATCATGCCTCGCCCATGCCTTGAGGATCTCTCTGATGGCCCTATCCTCCCAGAGAGGAGTGGCAGCGAGCCTGCCCTTCACATCTGCCCCTTGCCCACTGACACTCAGCTGCCTGAGCAGGCCCGACAGCCAGGCCAGAGGGCATCAGATGCGCCAGCCTGCCTGCCATTCCTCTTCATTCCTGCCTGCAGGGCCCCCACTCCAGCAGAGCCTCCCAGTCCAACTGTGGGTCCCTCACGTCCATCCCTGGATGATGTTCTGACACTAGAGCATTGGAGGTCGATGTCATTAGAGAAAATTTAAGCCTATTTTTGTATCAACTATTTCCTTTAAAATATACATATTTAAATGGTACACAATTCAGAAAGTACAAAATGAAAATTTCTCTCCTGCCTTTGTTTACCCACTATCATAGAGGGAGAATTACCAATGTTATCACTTCCTTGGTTTCTTTCAGATATTTGAGGTAAGCAAATGACTTTGTGGTGCATATAGTTTTGCAGACTGTTATGTATATTTTTTCCATTTATTATCAAAAATTTATTTTTATTTTAAATATAGCAATTTCATAGCACCCAGACCATATCCTTACTATCTATCCTTAATAAAGAGGAAGATCAGAACTACCCATCATCAATTATTTATTGTTTTTGACTTCCACTGCAATGCTAACTACCAAAGAGTAATTTTTTTCAATTGATTTATTAATTTCAGTCTTCTCTAGTGCATCATAGTACAATGCCTGGAACATATAGATACGCAACAAATACTGGAATTCAATTAATGAATCAATATGTTAGATGTTATAATTAATTTTACTCTATTGTATGCATTTAACACATTTTTAAAGAAAGTGTTCTATTTTTTTTAATATTTATTTATTTTATTTTTCTGGCAGACACAACATCTTTGTTAGTATGTGGTGCTGAGGGTCGAACCCGGGCCGCACGCATGCCAGGCGAGCGCGCTACCGCTTGAGCCACATCCCCAGCCCGAAAGTGTTCTATTCATGAACATTTAAGCAGTATTTCTTCTTTAATTATTTCAAACTCTGCTGGGATGAATACCCTGGTATATTCATAACCCATGAATCAATGAATTTTTATGGAAAATTCATAAAAGTGAAATTGATGACTCAAAGAATGTAGAAATCTTTAAAATTGATAGATAATATCAAATTGTTGTCTTGAAAATATTACTAATTCATACTTTCATCAGTAAATATAGCTGTGTATAAGCAAAATTCAATTCAATTTATTCAAATGAAAACATTAATTGAGCTTAAATGAAAACATGTTGCTTTTCTCCATTAGAATAAATTGGAGACTTAACTTTAAAGCTACAACATTAACATATTTTATTCTTTGGTTTTAGAGAATAATAACTCTAAAGTCTAAAACAAATGTTAGCTTGTTGAAGTCTAAGAATTTTCACAACTTTGAATCTTAAACTTATATATAATAAAAAATGCATTATATTCCAACAATAAAATCATATCCTAAAAATATCAGCCAAGAAAAACTTATTTTTATAATTATATTGATTAATGAAGAAATCTGAAAAGTTAAATTTTCTTTTTCACTTCTCTTTTTTGGATACATTCAGATTTTGGTGTGATCTAAGTTAAGCTAGGTATCTCAAGTGTATTAATTATCCTGAAATTGCAGTTCACTGCAATGTTAGATGCTTTTAAGGATTCATATCAAAAGAGGAGATTTAAGTCTTGTAAGCAATGACATGAAGGAAAAAAAATGAGCTATGTACAAATGCAAATCTTTTCCCCAAGATGATGTAGCTTGTATTAGTTAGATTAAAATACATAAGGAGGGCTGGAGTTTTGGCTTCCTGGTAGAGGGCTTGCTTAGCACATGTGAGGCACTGGGTTCAATCCCTAGCACCACATTAAAAAAAATAAACAAAATAAAGAAAGGTATTGTGTCCATCTACAATTAAGATATATATATATATATATATATATATATATATATATATATATATATATCTCTACAATTAAGATCTACAATTAAGATATATATCTTAATTGTAGATGGACAATATATATATATATATATATATATATATATATATATATATATATATCTTAGTATATATATTTATATATGCAAGGAGGAAGTAGCATTGGAATGAAGTTAGATGGCTGCAGAGCAAGACCTTCCATCAATCATCTCCCCATAGAAACACCAATTTGAATAGCTATTCATGTACAAAACTACCTTCACAAGAGTTAGAGAAACAGGAGAGAGACCAAAGAAGGGTTTTAACATAATCATAAGAAAGAGTGCACTGAGGAAGGCAGAAAGGAGTTGCCTGCATCACCCCTTGCCCTATTACAAATGCACAGTGGGGCAAGATGCATCCTACTTGGAGGAGGGAAAGAAAGTAAACTGCAGGCCTTAGACTTGAAGCCCATTACTACACCCACTGGGATCAGAGTCAGTAGCAGGAAAAACTTCATAGTCCCAACCCTTGGCCGGTGCCCACAGACAAGCTGCCAGGCTGGTGTTAGCGTGATGGCAGACAGACTGCCTCTACCACCCGACCCCACCCAATCTTAGGCATGCAACAAGAAGAAGGACAATCTGCTGGGGAGTAGGACATGAAAGTAAGTCCAGAATTTTACCTTGGAATTCATTGCTAGGCCAGTTAAACTCAACATTGGGTGATCTCAGTGTCCCCTGTCCCCAGGCTAGTGCCATGGGTGGAGAATTGGATGCATTCTGGTGCCAGGCAGAGACTCACAGCCCCCATCAGATAGACTTATATTCCAGCCAGCATCACCCACAGCTGGCTTTAGCAATCTCAGGCCATGAGACACCATAACAGCACAAAACTACTATGCTGCACTAGTGTTGGTAGGATTGAAGGACTGGGGGGCGGGCAGTATTGTATTGTGGTATCAATAGCTACAGGAGTGCTCACCCCATCCCTCCCTCCATGTTGGGAAGCACTACATGGAGAAAGTTATTGTCCCCTTGTAGGAAGAAGAGGAATGAAAGTACCAAACTGTTGCACAGGAACTTAGGATCAACACCCTACAGTAAGTCTCAGTCTTCACTGGCAGTCAGAGTTCTGTGGCACCTGATCATAAGTTGGTGACTATAGACAAGATGTCTGGGTCTGCTCCAGGGCTTGTAGGGATGGACTACCCTTTTTGGGCACAGCCCCATTGCATTCTGAACAATAATCAACAGAAGAGTTGAGACAAATGTGTGCCTGGGGCACCCTCTAGTGCTGAAACAGTGACAACACACCAGCCAACTCATAGGAAACTTGGACTTAGGGTATCATCTAGTGCTGAAATAGAGAAGTGCACATTTAGAGAAAATGAACAGCCTGCTTGGAATTTGTTAAAAAGCAGGCATCAATAATGCCAGATTTCAAAGACTGGAATAAACACCTAGTCCTTCAGTACACAGAGGTTGTTACATTCCAATAAACATCAAGAACTTTCAGGGAACTATTGATATTGCCTAACAGACAAAATAAGATGCCAGAAATTGACAGTATAGCAATCGAGGGGTGTACACCATTGTGTAGAAGTGAAAACAAGTCTTCTAAGGAAACTACAAACTTCAAAAAAACACGGAGACATAATTCAGTACTTTATCAGAGAAAATTAAAAAAAATTGAAATTAAAACGACTACTGTCAAAAAGACACAAGATGGTAAATGATGGTGAGGATGTGGAGAAAAGAGACCCTTGCACACTGATGGAGAAAATGTAAATTGGTTCTGCTATCATGGAAATCAGCATGGAGGTTCCTTGGTAAATTAAAAATTGAACTAGCATATGATCTAGCAATCTTACTACTGGAAATATATCCAAAACAAATCAAATCAATAAATCAAAGAGACATCTACACTGCCATGATTATTGCAGCACTATTCACAGTAGCCAAGAAATGGAAACAACTAAGTGTTCATCAACACATAAAGAAAATGTAGCTCATACACAAAATAGAATACTATTTAGCCATAAAAGAATGAAATCTAGTCAGTTGCAGCACCATGAATGGAATTGAAAGTCTTTATGTTAAGTGAAATAAGTCAGGAACAGAAATACGAATACTGTGTACTTTCACTCATGTAGAATCTAAAAAGTTGATCCCATAGAAGCTGAGAGTAAAATATTGGTATCAGAGGCTACAGCCAGCAGAGGCTAGGGATGGATTAGGAAAGGTTGATCAATATGTATTACATTATAGTCAGATAAAGAAATAAATCCTGGCGTTCTATTGCAGAGTAGGTATGTATAGAGAATGACAATATAATGTATTTTCCATAAAAGCTGGAAGAAAGGACTTTGATTTCACCAAGAAGAAATGACAAATGTTTGAGGATATAGATCAACTCATTTGAATACCACACAACTTATATACGTATCAAAACATCACATGGCAACCCCTAAGTATGTACAATTTTTGTATGTCAATTCAAAAATTAAAATACTATTTAAAAAGACAAAAACAATAATTACTCAAAGAAGAAACTTGTTGAGCATAATCCCCTCCTGGTACCCACCTCCCAAGAGGAAATCAACCTTGTTTTCAGCCTGGAAATAAGAAGCAAATATATTATTCTGTCTCTGAGTAATGTGGGAAATGTGTGAAACCAAGCAGTTGCTCCTTATGCTTCATAACACAATGTTTTCTTTTTAATGGCATATCACCAGGACGCCCAAAGAGAACTAGTTTCTGCTTTGGATACAAGCTATAGGCATGAGATATACTTAACACAGAGAACCTGGAACTGGTGTGAAACCTATTCATACAAAATGTGAAAACAAGTGTTTAGTGTGAGGAATTATTCAATAAATATATGCCAATATTTATTTCTAGAGCTGCCAGAGCATTTAAAAGACGCTTCAATCCAAGTTTTAAAAAATAATCTTGCAAGCTTCAATAAAGGAAAAGTTGCCCTATTGATTGCATTTACAATTTCTCTTTAATTTTGTAGGATGTGTCTTCCTTAAAGAGAGGGTTTGCTAAACATGAGCAGAGAGAGAGAGAGAGAGAGAGAGAGAGAGAGAGAGAGAAGAGAGAGAAAAACAGCACTTGAATGGTAGTAGGACTAGTCAGATTCTTAACGTCTAGGGTCTGACAAACGAACGGCATTTTTAAAAAGTAGTTATTTTTTAGTTGTGGTTGGACACAATACCTTTATTTTATCCATTCATTTTTATGTGGTGCTAAGGATCAAACCCGGGTCCTCACACGTGCTAGGCGAGCGCTCTACTGCTGAGCCACAACCTCAGCCCACCAATGGCATTTTTGAAGGTGGAAAATAGATGTTGGAAAGAAATCATGGCACATAAATAGGCAAACCAGTGGATGCTTGGAACCAAGAGGTGGCAGGTTCAAAACGTCAACAACTCACATTTGAGGGTAACAATGGACCCCAGAGACATGTGGCAGGTTTAGAAGGAAATCATCTCAGAGGCTGAGGGTAGAGAGGCATGATTACTGATGAGAGCAAGACAGGACCTAATTTGTGAGTAAATTGAATGACAGACTAAAGTAGAGATTTTTAGAAGTGAGAGTACAGCACATTGAATATAAATACAGTCAACCTCAGCAAAATTGTCTCTGTGTGAGACTTTCTGTCTCGTCTTTCCTGTTAATTGTCTTTTCCTTTCCTTCCCTCCCTTCCTCCTCCCTCTCCTTTCCCCCTTCCTTCCTCCTTCCTTTCAACTTTCTCTTTCCCTTCCTTTTCTTTTCTTGCCCCCTCCCCCATCTCTCTTTCTTGTTCCACCTGTTCACAGTCCTGGAGCAGGTCATGGAGTCCATACATCTTTAGACATCTGACTTAAACTTGTCAAAGGTGCCGCAGTCTGGCTGGGCACAATCAGGAGCCACTTGTCAAAAGAAACTAACTTTATTTTTAGAACCACACACGCCAAACAAAACAGCTCCTCAGGAAAAACCCTCAGAGCCCAACTGCCACCACCAGCTTCCCACAAGCCTCTCAACCTTCCCCACTCCTCCTGCTCTTGAGGCAGATCGGCTGGGTCGTGTGGGCGGAGCCAAAAAAGTCCCCCAATGAGCAGCTCCCTAGTCTGAAAGGGCTGGGAAACAGCCCAATGAGCATCACCTCAGAGGAGCCAATCAGTTAGATGTTGCTGGGGTGCTGTGAGCCAATCATCAGCTGGCAGTCTGAAAGTTTGCTGGGGCCCCTTGGCTGTGGCTCTCAACAAAAGGCTGTCTGTCTTTCTCTGGATTCTGTCCAATCCTGACCCACCTACACTCAGCAGTGGTTCTGTGGATATTGGAGTCTAAACAAGAATTCCAGATTTTTCTCTGGACTGTTTTTTCTTGACCCATTATTGTTCACTGGTTTTGGCTTAAGCAGCCCCAAAGGGACTCTATTCAATTACAAGGTCTCTCCTGGCCTTATTCTCCAGACCATCTTTCCCTACCTATCACTCACCTAAACTAGAAATTTACCTTTTCCAAAACATACACAAAGATCAATATTGACAGCTATTCAGGCTCTGGGGAAATAGGACAAGTACCCAATTATTGTGTAATCCAACAGTGGCAAATATTGATGCTGATAATGATGCTACTGCTGCTGCTCATGATGATGATAATGATAATGATGGCGATAATGTATCAGAATTTAATTACTGTGCTAAGTACTTTTAACTGTTTCAAATTTATGCCTTACATGGTCCCAGTGAGTTAAGTATGATATTTTTCCAATTTTACAAGAGAGGGAAAATGAGAGAACTTGTTCAAAATCACATAGGTAGCAATCCAGAGTGCAAACCAGGCAGCCTGTCTCTGGGGCCCACCATTTTTAACTGGGGCACCAGATCACAGCAATAGTAGAAGAAAGCTTGACTTCTTGCTGATAAATTACTTAATGACCTAGATTTCCAAAATTAACTTCAGAGGAAACAGGGTTGGCTTCAGAACTTGTGTGCAGAAACTTCAAGCAACCACTAGATGCTGTTAGCCTTTGATTTGTCTCTTCCGAGCCACCTGTTTTTTTATTGACTAGAAACAATGAGAAATCTGCTAGCCAGTTCACTAGAAGCTTTATGGCATGATTAGCGGCTTAGAAAAATTCTTATTAGTCTCCCAGAAGACAGTGTGAGACCTGCTTGAGCCTAAAGATCCTGCGTCCTCTTAGACAAGCAGAGAAGCCACACTGCTCAGCCTGCGCTGCAGTGATGTTGGGGCTACTGAGGAGAGTGAGGTGAGGTGGCCGCCTGGTCACAGGCCTGGTCTCTCAAATGACTTCACCCATCTCGGCTTAAGCCCCGCCCCTCTCCTCTTTTTATATGACTGAAAAAGTAGAACTCTAAAATGACTAAAGGACACAGTGCAAGGAAGCTGGTCTCTTCAGTTATTCTCTCAAGGAGAGCTTCTCAGGAGAGGGCCTGACTTATATGGAATGGTATCAAGAACAAGAAATAAACATTTCCCTCCCTCCCTCCTGCTTTTCTTTCTTTTTCTTTCTTTCGTTCCTATTCCTTCCTTTCTTTTTCATGTGTGAGGCCATTGAGATTGAGGTTACTCATTAGAGCAGCCAATGTTAATTTGCCATAATGAATACAGATAACATATCCGGTGCTTGATTGATGCAACAGGACTGTGCAGTTCCTCAGATAAATCAATCACTTTCTGTTCGGGTCACTTTCTGCTTGAATCTTGGATACAATTGCTATTTAAAGGTTTAAAACCCAAGAATTAATAAGAGAAACTGCTTTCTTCACCACCACCCCCATTAATCCGTTTCCCAGGAACTGGGCCTTATTTCTACTCTGAACTGCCTTATTTGTGGACAGAATCATTAAAGTGACAAAGCTTAGAATAAATGATCAACATCTCCCAGTGCTTTCAAAGCAACAGCATGATCTTAATGTGGGTCTCTCAACCCACTTTCCTCTCTGTATCTTGGTTCTACGGCTCATTGTTCTCACAGATCCAGCTTGATGACTCAGTTGACACCGGATACTCAAAGGCAGAATAACAGTGTAAGGATATTAATGGACAAATACTTTATACCTTGAGGTATTATGTCCAATGATAACACTCTCAGGGACAAATAGTAAAGTAGTAATGTATTACATATGGAGAGATAGACCCTGGGTCTGAGACCAGGAGCCAGGGTCAGCAATGACTTTTTATTTGGTATACATGGAATTACCCCTGTAAATAATGTGAGGCTAGAAGTTCATATATTAGATGAGATGAACACAGAATTTTTAAGGAAGAAATGGAAAACCCCCACCCAACTGGATGAAGCAAGTTATTTTCTGAGATTCTTATAATATTACAGGTGCCACATCTAGACTTTGCTTGCATCTGAAAGACCAAGAGTATTAGGGTAGGGAGAGGAAAACCATGAAATGCCATATAGAAATTTCTAGTTATCTTTTATTGGTATATTGTAAAGATGATTTATTCACAATGGAAAGAAAATAAGCCATTTTCTTTTAGTCACAAAGGATCAAGGGTTATCTATGTCTAAATTTAGAAATGAATGCAAGTCAGTTGTATGATGTAAGTTCTTTCCCAGGCAAATAAATGGCTATAAGTAGAAGAAAAAGTCTTTTTTTATTTCTTGATGAGTGCATTTCCTTTTTCCAATATTAGCCTCAATGATGGGGTCAACAGAGTCTTACAGGGCAATATTTCCATGAACTGGAGATATATTGTTAATGTTTGGTTGTCCTAAGAAAGAGGACATTTGGTGGCATAAGGGACATAATGAATTGGAACTCTAAAAAATAGTGAAGTAAAAGTTTAAAAAGGTAGTGAAAAAATCAAACTTTTTAATTAACAATCATGACTTAATCTAGAGCATTCATAGCAGAGATGCAGAAGCCCCGACCTGACATTTGTTTTTATAATTTGTGATAGGTGGACAGTGCCCTTGGAAGATCATCCTTCAAATATCAAAAGTGCAGGTATAATCAGCAAGTTTGAAGTTTTCTCAGAGTTATTGACTCAATATCTTACTATTCGCTATCTCAGTTTCAGCTGCCAAGAGACAGATTTCCATATTCTTTATGACTTAACATTTACTCTGCACATTGGGCATACACACTTCCCTTCAATAACTTTTTGTGAATATACTGCTATATATTTGTCCATCTTACTAATCATGGGCATTTAATCATCTTTAAATAAAGACATTCACTATTATAGAGAATCTCCTAATAGGCATTGTGTTTATACATCCTTGTACACATGTGCAAGAGTTTCTTAAGAATATGTACTTACAAACAGTACCGGGTTATAGGCATGTACATTTGCAACCAATTGGGTGAAAATTGGCTAACAAATTATATAAAAGCATACAGAATATTTCAGAAAGTGAAGGAATAATTTACCTGTATAGTTGAGTCCAAGCCAACATGCAGTAGATGTTACATGTCTTATCTTTTACTACACTAATTTGTCTCTGTTAGAAATTTTGGAAATGCATCTATCAAAATAGATATGAGAACAGAAACCAAATGTGATGAGAAAGTATTAATCCAGAATTCTGGTGGTCGAAATATAGCTAAAATGTCAAAGTAGGATGAAATTCTTAGATGTGTAGGGAGGAATGAAATTTTCCATGCTTACCCAGAGGCTAAGGATAAAGCATAATATAGAAATATATAAGGAACAGTGGAGAGAGCATCTCTGAATTGAAGTGGTCTGCCCCCACTTCAACATCCTCTCTTACAATTGAGCGCTTTCTGTGGAATGGAAACACATGGAAGTGTACCTGAGATATTGAAAGGCAACTGCTGTCTGGCTATGCCACTAGTGCAGTGGCATAGCACTAGTGCAGTGCTATGGTCACTAATGGTGAGTGTCTACAGTGTCTGACGATATAAAATATAAGATAAACTGAATTTGTGTGTGATAGATTTCTTTTTAGACCCACGTACACAATTGGGAGTCTGCATGTATAATGTATATATATGTACTTACTTGTTATTTATGTGTCTATATGTGTGTTTACATAAGTTCTTATTGTGAATTGGATCTTTTATTTCATTCTATTACAATTTGTAAAATTTTATAATTTCATATAGCAACATAACTGGTTTTTGTACATTATTCATTTTCCAAGCAAACTCTATGAATTTTCATTGAGTTCTAATATTATTTTTGTAGATTCACTGGTGATTTCTTCATAGATAGTCAAATATTCTACATTCAAAAGAAGTTTTACATTTTAAAGACATTTTTCTTTTCTTGTTGCATAGATTAGGATCAATATGATATATAAAATCCAACTGATGAAAGTATTCTTATCTTTCTTTTCATTTAGAGTATTCCTAAAACATCCTGAAAGAATTTACTATAGGTTTTTAACAGATATCATCAGGTTACGAAACCCCTTTCCCTTTTTAGTGTAATTATTGTATTGTATAATTATTGCATTGCTTAAAACATAAGTGGATGTGGCAGAAAGCTTGTCCAGAATTCTTGAAAACTTCATATGGTTTATCACATTTAATTTGTTGATGTGCTTTCATACATGAATGGATTTTTCTGATATTGAGTCTTCTACACATTCTAGGAACATTAATTGAAAGTAATTGTTACGGTTTGGATGTGAGGTGTCCCGCAAAAGCCCACAAGTGAGACAATGCAAGAAGGTTCAGAGAAGAAATGATTGGATTATAAGAGTCTTAATCAATGATTTAATTCTTTGGTAGGGAATGACTGATCCTAATTGAAGTGGTAGGCTGTGGCTGGAGGAGTGTGGCTTTGGGGTATATAGTTGTATCTGGCAAGTGGAAAGTCTCTCTCTTTTTCCTATCATCATGTGACCAGCTTCCCTCTGCCACACTCTTCCACCATGATGTTCAGCCTCACCTTGAGCCCTGAGGAATGGAGCAGGCCCTCTATGGACTAAGCTTTCTGAATCCATGAGCCCCTAAATAAACCTTTCCTCCTCTACAGTTGTTCTGGTTGGGTCCTTAAGTCATGGCAATAAAAGCCGACTAAAACAGAAATATATCTATTTTTTTGTGTTTTTTTTAATTTGCTAAGGCAATATTTTATGATTTTGCCTCTATATTCATGTATGCAATTGATTTATAATTTGTTTCTTATTACATTTTGTTCTATCCTGTGTCTTCTATATCTTTTGCAAATATTTTCCCCAGACTGTGTATTGTCTTTTCATTCTTTTCACAGTCCTTCAAAGAGAAAAAAAAAATCAGCTTATTAATTTTTTTCAGGGACTGTGCCTTTGGTTTTGTATCCAAAAAATCATCTCTAAACCCCAAATTATTAAGATTTTTTTTCCTTTTTGTATTCTGGATTTAATAGTTTGAAATTTTTCATTAGCCTTGTGATGCAGTTAATTTGTGAAGGGTGTAAGATCTATGTCAAGATTTATTTTCTTGCACGGAGACATTCAGTTCTAACACCATTTTTTGAAATCCCTCTATTTTTTTTTCTCATGTATTGCTTATAATCTGCTGTCAAAGATCAGTCAAGTATATTTATATGGGTCTATTTCTGTGCTTTCCATTCTGTTCTGTTCCATTAATCTCATTGTATGTTCTTTAACCAGTACCACACCCTCTTCCATATTATAGCTTTAGAATGAATATTGAATGTCAGTCCTCCAACTTTTTAAATGTTATTCTTTTTAATATTATTGTGTTGTGTGTTCTGTTTGTTTTGCCTCCCAATAAAACTTAGAATTTCCTAGAATTTTGGTTGGGATTGCATTGAATTTATAGATAAAGTTGAAAAGAACTGACATCTTGATAATATTTAGTTTTTCATGAATACAAAATATTTATTTACACATGGACAAGAAATATCTCTCCATTAATTTAGCTGGTTTGATTTTTTTTATCAGAGTTTTGTAGTTTTCCTTATGAAAGTCTTCTATATGTTGCTTGATTTATACATAAGTGATTTGTTTTGGAGGGTAAATATAAAATTTACTGTCCAATGTAAAATTTACTGTCTTTAATTCCATATTCTATGTGTTCATTGCTAGTACACTGGAAAGTGGTTGACTTTTGTATAATATACCTCTATCTTAAAAACTTACTGTAATTACTTTTTAGTTCCAGGAAGGTTTTTGGTGATTGTTGATTCTTTAGATTTACTTGTATAAATAGAAATGGCATCTGTAAAAAAATAATAATAAATAAATAAAACTGTTTTATTTTTTCTTTTCCAATTTAATACAATAGCTCCACATCATTTGTAATTTTGCTTTCTGTGGTTTCAATCACCATTGTCAACCATGATCTGAAAACATTAAATGGAAAATTCCAAAAGTAAACAATTCATGAATTTTGAATCTCAATAATATCAAAAACAATGAGATTTCATGCCATTTTGCTTTATCGACCCAGGATGTGTGTATACCTGTTTGACATATCAGTGTTGTATACTCTACTTATCTGTTAATTATTTGGTAGTCATCTTAGTTATTAGATGGGCTGTTATGGTATCATAGAGTTTGTTTTCAAGTATTTCTTATTTTACTTAGTAATATTCCTAAAGCATAAGAAAGGTAATGGTATAAATTCAGACATGCCAAAAGAAGCTAGAAAGTACTTACCCTAAGTGAAAAGGAAAAAATATAATAAGATGTTTTAAAATACAGGGACTCACATTGATATGATTTTTATTACAGTATAATTTTTTAATTCTTCTATTTAGTTATTATTTATCTTTTACTGTACTAATTTACAAATTAAACTTTATAGTAGGTATGTATGCATAGGAAAAATAGTATATAGAGACTTTGATACTAACCACAGTTTTAGGCATCCACTGAGAGTCTTGGGGTTTATCCCTCATGGATAAAAATGGGTTACATCTTTTTCATCTGTTTTCTTGTCATATTGTGTTATCTCAGATTTAAAGTAAAATGTTGAAAAGCAGCAATAAGAGTGATTTTCTGTGCTTTATTCCTGATCTTAGTAGGAAAATTTTTTGTTGTTGTTCCATTTCCCCATTGAATACAATACTATCTTTAGTTTTCTAGATAGTCTTTATCAAGTTGAAGAAGTTTCCCTCCATTCCAATGTACTGAGATTTTATTATGAACAGAGTGTATTATTTTGTTAAACATTTTTTCTGCATCTGTTGATATGATCATATGATTTCGCTTCTTTAACCCATTGTTGTGCCTGATGACATTGTATTTTGAATGCTAAACCATCCTTGACTACCTTTAATAAATCCCATTTTGTTATGTTGCATAATATTTTGTACCTTATTTAACTTGATTTTCTAATATTTTGTTGAGGATTTTTGCATCTATGTTCATGACAGACG
Source organism: Marmota flaviventris (assembly GCF_047511675.1). Taxonomy (NCBI): domain Eukaryota; kingdom Metazoa; phylum Chordata; class Mammalia; order Rodentia; family Sciuridae; genus Marmota; species Marmota flaviventris. Next base: position 96,174,660 of record NC_092504.1, read on the forward strand.
TGGATTTTGTATATATCATATGAGATTTTGTAGTTTTCTTAATTATAATATCTTTAGTTTTCATGTTAGAATAAGCTGACCTCCTGGAATAAATTAAGAAGTATTAATTTTGTTTCTGTTTTCTGCAATAACAGAATATTAGAATAATTTATTTTCATGTATGATGGAATTCACTGATGAACTCATCATCTAGGCCTTATTCTTTGTGCTTTAAAAGGTTAATTATTGACTCAAATTGTTTATTAGATTGGACTATTATGATTGTCTGTTTTCTCTCATATATGTTTTAACAGATTGAATTTTTCAAGGAATTGTCTCATGTCATCTGTTACCAAATTTTGGGACATAGAGTTGGTTACAGTGTTTCTTTATTATCCTTTCAATGTGCCTGAAATCTGTAGTGATATGTTTCATTTCTGATATTAATAATGTGTGTTGTCTTTCTTGTTTCTTAGCTGGATAAAAATTTATTCATTTTATTTATGTTTTTAAGGCAACAGATTTATGTTTTATTGACTTTTTTCTCTATTGATTTCTTGTTTCCTATGTCATTAATTTCTGTTCCAATTTTTGTGATTAGTTAACTTCTGCTATCTTTTATTTGATTTTCTCTCTTTTTCTAGTTTCCAACAGTGGATATTTATATGGTTGATTTTAGATTTTTTCTTTTCTAATTACTCATTCAATGCTATAAATTTTCCTCTAAACACTCCTTTTACTGAATTCCACAATTCTTGAGAAATTGTATTTCAATTTTATATAGTTTAAAATATTTCTTAATTTCCTTTGAGATTTCTTTTCTCCCCTATATATTATGTATCATTTAATCAAAATATTTTCGAGATTTTATAAGTCTCTCTTATTTATTTCTTGTTTATTATATTATCATCTAAGAGCAAAGTTTACATAATTTTTATTCTTTTAAATTTGCAAGATGTGTTAAAATACAGCCTAAAATACAGTCTATATTGGTGAATGTTGCAATGTGAGATAAATGTGTGTTCAGACACTGTTGGATGAGTTAATCTATAAATGTTCTGTAAAACCAGTTTATTGATGGCATTGTTGAGGCTGTAGTTAAACAGTTTCTCCAGGGGATAAATCCTGTTAGGAAGAACAGGTTGTTTTGCCGTATTTTAAAATGGGTTCTCTTTTCCTCTTTATTCAGAAGCATGTGATTTCCCGCCCCCCCTCCCCCGCCCAGCCCAGTCTTCACTGTGAGAACCTGGTATAGCTCCTGCAAGTTAAAAGTCACAAAATATGAGGGCCCCCAAAGAATGGAACTCCCTGGAGTTTTTCTCTCTCAGACTTAACTACACTGAGCTTCAGCAATTTTCCATCACAACTGGCTGCCTACCCTGTCACTGCTTTCCACGGAAGTTTCTGCTTGTAGATTTCTGCTTGGGTAAGTTGCAACTCAGTGAATCTACCAATTTTGGGGGCAGAAATTTGTACTGTGGCCTCAATTTTCTGCCAGACATAGTAAGTGTTAATTTTTTAGTTTGTTCAGGTTTTACTGGTGAGAATAGAGCAGTGAGTTTGGAAATTTTTATTTGCCAGACTGAAAACTGGAAATCTTTAATTCAGTTTTTAAAACAAAATGTTGGATATTCTTTTCATAACTAAAAAAAAAAAAGTTTTTATATTTTCTTATAGTTTTTAATAGTTATTAGTGAATTATACTTACCACCCTATTTTAAAATTTCTATGTATGCCCTTCTTGTATCTTCTGAATTCCTTTTGGATTTAACTTATTTATTTATTTATTTGCTTAATTAATTTTTAACTAAGGACCATGGTTGGTAAAGTCTTTTCATTTATTTTAATATCTAAAATTGTCTTTATTTTCCTTGACTATTTTTTTTTCTTGTTCGAAGTCAAAGTTTAATTAATAGGAATAAAAACATTTGGTGGGGGGCAATTCTCTTTACAAATATAACGTTGTTTCTAATTGCTTTTTCTAAAAACACATATAACTCCAAGAAACTCAAGACTCCAAGGGCTTTCAAATTGTTGATAATCAATGAGTACAGTAATTCACGTTAATTTTAACCAATCCATTGACCCAAAAGCTAAGTCATCAACCACTAAGAGTTAAATTGCCTTGATTTAAATGACTTTATAACTGGGTTTATAAGGTTGATATTTATTTTTCTTCAGAAATTCAAAGATATTGCTCCATTTTATCTAGCTGTTTATTTCCTGCATGATATTAACCATATTTCATATCTATTCATGTTGCAGAAATGGTTTGATTTTTCTTGCTAGTCTTGGCTTCAAGCAGTAAATCTGGTCCTCATCTGACCTGGTGCCCTTTCAGTATAAAGCTCTATTGACCAGTGATTTCTACCATGTTCTCCATTTCTTTTTTATTTTTTTCATTTCTTATCTATAGATTATATAAATCATTTTTATACTCATATATTTTATTTAATTTTATGTAGTCCTCCCATGGAATTGAAGCAGAAGTTTGCTTCAGTTTACAAATTTTCATTAGCAGACATTAAATTATAGTTTTTAAAAGTATATGACTATGCTACACCTCTGCTTAAAATATATTCATGGCTTTCATTGAGAATGCTGTTAACAAATTTTAACAAGGCACACAAACTCCTTCAAGTTAAGGCTCCTGATAAAGTTTGTAGCTTCATCTCATACCATCCCTTCTTTCCACGCTTAATACTAGCCATATGGTTTCTTCCCTGTTCCTAACCACACATGATGTCAAGTACCTGAACTTTGGCACATGTTCACATTTCTGCCCAGAACAACCTTCTGTTTTTTCCTGGCCATCTTCTACTTCATCATCTTTGAATTCTTCTCTGTCAAACAAATATGTATAATTAACCCTATGCTTCTCTTATTTAAGACAGTTAGCACTATATAATTGTTTACAAATGTGTCAGCTTTAGTACTAGAACCTACACTATCTAATGAAATTTTCTACGGTATTGGAAATGTTCTGTATCTGCAGTGTGCAATATGGTAACCTCTAGCCATAACTGATGATTGAGCACTTGTGATGAGTTTAATGCTTCTGATGAATCTTTAATTTTATTTAATTATTTCAATGGTGACATATGACTAGTGGCTACCATATTTAAAGTACCTATCGAGAGTTTGAATTATTTGTAAAGTAGAGAAGACAAGATGATGGCTTTCTTTGTAGGCTCCCTGACAACCCTACATAGATTTTGAATACTCAGTGATTTTAAATAAAGAAACAATCAAATGCTAAAAGATATAAGACTAGACAAATTAAGGGAGCACTTTGCTTATTTACAAGAAAATAAGCTTTTATTCTTTTTTATTGTTATTATTTATTTATTTATTTATTTTTTCAGTGTGATCTAAACTATATCACTCATTTAGTTTTTCCATGGCTCTGAGACAAAAAGAAAAAAGTTCAGATATTAAAAATTAGTGACTTTGAAAGTCCAAGGAAACGTGGTTTGGTCAACTGAGAGACTATTAATATTGATTCTTGTCTTATTATGTTTTTAGAAAAGGTTAATACCAAATAAAAATGTAAGCTGATATTGTGAAGTTTCCTTGATTTAGAAACCTGATTCTTATTCAGGAAGAGAAGCTGTTTTACATCCTCACACGTAACATCAATTTTTTCTTCAGTCTTGATTAAAGAAGACTTTTTTCTTCTAATTTCCTCAATAGAAAAATTGAAACTCCCATTTGGCACTGGAACATGCACCCATGCACATGCATGTACACACACACACACACACATTCAATAAATAATCTATTCTTTTCATCAATGTACAGAAATCGAATGGGGAGAGTTAGTTTTATTCAAGAAAAACAATAAAATTAAATTGACCTCTATGTCAAGTTGAACTTTTAATAACAATAGAATAGTAGGAGCAATATGAATTTGGTCTGGTAGGAATAATGTGTAGAAAAAATTATGTCAGTGGAAGTGAGCCAGTGTGTATAATCACTATTGTAATTGTATGCCTGTATGCCTGCCCAGTCATGAGCAGAAGCCCTGTGGCTTGATTGTAATTTCATTGAGTGAGCATTCTTAATATATACAGATTTTCTTTATTAAAAAGCCTGAGAAATCTCAATGAATTCACTTCTGATACTGTGATTTATTTTGAAAACTTTGTAGATGATTTGCCTTTTCTCAATCTTTTTGTTTTCTGCATAGTCCGGTGTATCATTCAGAGTTAGTGGTTGCTTTAACAAATCATCCCTGGATCTTGGAGTTTTAATCCCACTAAACTAATTCCTTGATTCCTCTTCATTTCCTATGACAGTGTTCAAAATAATCAGTCACTGCTCCAGGATGCCGCAAGTACCACCTTGACACAGTTTTATTTCCCCAAGGCATAAAAGGAGAAGGTGGCAAATCACACAGTGACAATTCAAATTTATGCAAAGAAGTGATGCAGGTCACAACTGCTTCATTATCTAAACAAATATGCAGAACTTAGTGGTGCCTTAGTGTGAAAGATGGAAAGAAGTGCAAATGTATTGTGGACCTTAAAAGAGATGAGGAGGAAATATCTGTGAGTAGCCCAGTGGCTACGGAATATGCAATAGGTACTTCAGTTGGACATTAAAAGGCACTCCAAGAGGAAACGGATTCTATGGTCAAATAAATTAGGAAAGTTTGGGTTAAAAAAAGTGTTTTTAATTTCCTCATTGTGAAATCGTTAGTATTTAATACTGTAAAATGAATTATTTCAATTCTGAAATTGTTTTGTTTTTTTGTTTGCCTCCACAGAGCATCTGGAAAATCATTGCTTTATTGGTGCTGTTTCCAAGATGGATTGGATGGTTTACTTTCTGAATCATTTCCCAATATATCTAATTTTTTAGTCGTTATGAATTTCTTATCTGTTATTCATTTTTTAATAATAAGATATTTTATATAGGGAGATAATAGAATGCAACTTTTCTAAATAAGGATCATGGATGTCTAAATGGAGCTCTTTTTCCCCAGAAAAGTTATTAATTTTATTGATAATTTTAATGTCTACAATAGATGGTACACAGTTTGGTCTTTTACAAATTTCTTTGAAGCTCTGAATTTCTGTCCAAGGCTTTGCCCAAACTACTTGAATATGTTTCTAAGTTAAAGGTTTGTAGGAGATTCTCTTGCACAGAATAATTCATTTGGCTGATTTGGAGAAAAGATAATGTTTTTAGTAATGGTTGTATGGCATATTGAAAATGGAGTTGAAAGATTTATGGATAACAGATTTTAAAATATTTTTAATATCGTAAAAAGTTTTTATTAAAAATGGATGCTTTATTTCGTCGAGCATGAAGAATCATCACATGTGAGAGTCAAAACAAGGTTAAAGGATAAGAGAAATTGTTTTTTTTTAAAAAAATAAGAAGACATTCAAATAACAAGAAGTAATGCAAATAATGAGAAGTGATGTTTGGAAAGTCATTGTAATTAAAAGTATTAGAACTGGAAGTCATCAATGAAGCACTTATCCTGAACGTTCAGTACTCTTGCCTGTTAAGAAACAGCTCTTAGTCAAAACCAATGACTTGGAAGGTGGTGGATTAGAGGAAGGGTGCGTTTTCCAGTTGCTGCATGTCTTGAGATACAAGCAGCCAAATATTGCTTCTCAGAGAGGTGGTGATGGAAGAAATTCCCTGAAATTCAACACTGGAAAGTACAATAATCATAGACACTCAGAAATTCAGGAAGTTTGACCATAAAAATAAATTTAATATGTTGGCAACGTGCCAGTTTTGCTGAAGGAGACAGGGCTACCAGTTTACCACAGAGGATATTGATATCACAGGCAGAAAGAGAGAAAAGCACTGCAAATAAGTCTGGCATGGAAGAACCTGTGGAACCGAGAGGGAAGATGATTTTCACTGACCCAGAGACACTGCAGCAAGATGATGATTGAAAGTGCTCTATGTATGTGTGTGGCAATGGGGTTGAGGCGGGAGCCATTTTGAAGCAGCCGCAGGGCAGGTTTTAGGGCTGGAGCCTGGGGATTCATAGAAAGTGCTGCCAGGTTGTCTCAGCAAATGCCTAACATGGGGTCCAGAGTATGTCTGACTGAGTGTGACTGAAGCAGGCAGAGAGGATTGGGCCCAGAGGTATCCAGGATGGGGATAACAAGGGAAGAGAGTCTTGCTTTCCCTGTGTTCGTGGTATCTCCTGTGACCACCTGGGGAGAGGCCAGAAATTGGTCAGCAGGTGCATTTGTATTTTTCAGGATGTCTCTGAGACCCAGAATTCCAGCTGAGATCAGTATCTGCCCAGTAACAGAGGATGTGGATTTAATATCTCAGGTGTAAATACCACCCAACAAAGTTCTAAAGAATGGTCAGAACTTCACATTTTGAATTCTCTATCAGCCCTACTGTGGGAGAGCATCAGCCTAGTCTGTCCAGAGAGAACTCCAGTTATCATCATCAGTACTTTCCACTCTGGCCTACTTTTTAATGTGAGAAAGGAAGTACAATGACTTCTATGTATAAAAGGAACATACCTGAATACCATAAGGGCTGTATATTACAACCCCACAGTCAACATCATACTGACTGGAGAAAAACTGAAGTTATTCCCTCTAAAACCTGGAGCAAGACAAAGGTGTACATTTTCATCACTCCTAGTCAATATATTTCTTGAAACTTTAGCCAGAACAATTAGACACAAGGAAATTAAAGTATACAAATAGGAAAAGAAGTTAAACTATGTTGATCACATAATTCTATATTTACAAGACCCAAGAAAAACTCTAGAAGAATTTCAGAGCTGATAAATAAATTCAGTGAAGTTGATGGATACAGAATCAATCCTCAAAAATCATTAGTTCTCCTATATTTTAATAGTGTGACTGCTAAGTAGGATATCAAGAAAACTATTTCATTCATTATAGCTTAAAAAGTAGTTGGGAAAAGATGTAGTGTCTGCTGAAAACTAAAAAATAAATATTAAAAAATTCTCTCTCTCTTTCTCTCTCTCTCTCTCTTTAAAAAAAGTAGTTGGGAATAAATCTAACTAAGAGGGTGAAAAAGTCTATGATGAAAATTATAAAATACTGAAGAAATTGAAAAAAGACTTTAGAATATGGAAAGATCTACCATGTTCATGGACAAGTATACTAAATATTGTCAGAATCACCATAACAAAAGCAATGTACAGATTTACTGCAATCCCCTTCAAAATACCCTTGCCATTTATCACAGAACTAGGAAAAAATAGTTCTAAAATTTACATGAAAAAATAAATTACCCAAAATAGCCAAAGCAATCCTGGGCTACAAGAGTGGGGTTGGAGGCATCATAATACTTGATCTCAATTCATACAACAGAGGTATAGTAACACAAACATCACAGTATTAATAAAAACAGATAATGGGATAGACCAGAAGGCACAGATACAAGTCCACATGAATACAGTCATCTGATCCTTGACAAAACTGCCACAAACATAAGTTGGCAAAAAGATAGTCTCTTTAACAAATGATACAGGGAAAACTGGATAGCCATATTTTGAAGAATGAAACTAGATCCCTAACTCTTACCCTGAGTAGAAATCAAACTCAAAGTGGATCCAAGACCTAGGAATTAGACCAGAAACAGAGAAAGTGCAAGAAGAAAATATAGGGACGACCTTTCAACACATTGGTGTGAGCACCAACTTCCTTAACAAGACTTCTAAAGCCCAAAAAATAAAATCAAGAATTAATAAGCAGGATAGCATCGAATTAAAAAGCTTCTTCCTAGCAAAAGAAACAATTAAGAGAATGAAAAGATAGCTTACAGAAAGGGAGAAAATCTTTGCTAGCTACTCTTTTAACAGGAAATTAATATCAGAATATATGAAAAAAATTAAAAACCTAATATCAAAAAACTAATAACTCATTCCATAAATGGGCAAAAAGACCTAAAGGGACAGTTTTCAAAAGAAGAAATACAAATGACCAAATATATGAAAAATTTAAATATGATTTGTCAAGGAGATTCAAATCAAAACTACACTGAGATTTCATCTCATCCAAATAAGAAATGGCATTCTTATGCCCACAGGGATGGGGGGAGAAAGGTCCTCTTATGCATTATCGGTGAGATTGCATATTAGTACAACTGCTTTGGAAAATGTATGGCAATTCCTCAAAAACACTAGGAATGGAACTGCCACATGACCCAGCTATCCCAATTCTTAAGAACTAAAATCAGCATACTAGAGTGATAAATGCATACCAATGTTTATTACAGCATAATCAACCCATAATGACCAAGTTATGGAACTAGCTTTGGTGCCTATCTATAGATGATAAAGATAATGTATATATACACAATAGAGTTCTATTCAGCCATAAAGAAGAATGAAGGGCTGGGGTTGTGGCTCAGCGGTAGAGTGCTCGCCTAGCACATGTGAGGTCCTGGGTTCGATCCTCAGCACCACATAAAAATAAATAAATAAAGGTATTGTGTCCAACTTAAAAAAAAAGAAGAAGAATGAAAGTATGCCGTTTTTTGGTACATGGATGAAACTGGAGAACATCAAGCTAATGGGAATAATCTAGGCTCATAAAGTCAGTAGTTCAATGTGTTCTCTCATTTGTGGAAGCTAGACAGAAAAATGAATTTTGTTTAAAAAAAGGGGGGATCTCATGAAAATAGATGAGAGAACAGTGGCACAGAAGCACAGAACCAAGGGTGAAGAAAGAGTGGAGGCAATGGGGAAGAACGGAGGAATAAACTCGACTAAATTATGCTAGTGCTTATATATCACCATTCCAATTTTATGTGCAATTTAAATGCACCAATTAAAAAATAAATAAGTAAATAGAAGGAAGACCTGTAGAGTAGAGGAATGGAATTAGGAGAGGAAAGAGGAGAAGGAAGGGGGTATACTGGGTATTGAAAGAGAGAGAATGGTGTTACACGAACTTCTGAATATGTCAAAATGAACTCCATTATTATGCGTAACTATAGAGCACTTAAAAACGGAAAGCAGGCTGTATCTTTTGCAAGTTACAAAAATTTCATGCAAGGAGACAAAATCCGAGTCACAAAATTCCCAGTATAAGATTTGTAAATTCTTTAGGCATGTACTCAGTTCCAAATTTCTCTTATTTTAAGAGAAATCCAAATTTCTCTTACTTGTTTCTAGCCACAGAGGACTAGGATCTCCATATCAGAGAATGAGAATTGCCAAGGAGGAATATGTGTGTATCATGAGCACTGGAACTGAAGAGTCCAGAGTGGTAACTGAGTCATCTCCTGAGTGAAATACTCAAGGGGAATAGCTTTGTGAGGTGATTCTGCTAAGGATTCAATTAACACTTGAAAAATATCCCTGAACTAGCATAGTAATTCATATTGATGATGATCATCCTGAGTCATCAAAAGGTGTTAATGATTTTTCACTGTAGGAGGTGAGAAGTGAGGAAACTGGGTTAGTATCTTTGAAAAATCTTTCTACCAAAATAAAAATTAAAAAAAAAAAAAAAACAACAGCACAACAAAGTGCATAAAAGCATGGATTCTAAGAAGCTATCAAGCTCAATGTTCCAGAATGATCAATTCGCCAATGGTTTTTTTAATACTCTTTATTTTGGTCCCCCAAACAACCCAATATCCTTTTGACCTATAGGTGGCGACATTGGTATTGTTCAAGTCAAGTACAAAAACATGGGGTGATGAAAGCCATATAATTTGAAGGCTCAGTGAAGAAAATGATTGGCTTTGAAATCTGTGTTTGGTGAACAGAAAATCATTTGAGAAAAGGAACAACTTAACAAACTTTATGTAATTTATGCCTTCCTTTCAAAATATCCCCATCGAATTACAGATGGGTTTGGAAAAAAAAAATAAACCTCTTAAATATACATCTTGAAAAATGAGTTATAATTTTTATTGTATTTTGAAAGTATTTTGTTTGTATGCAGTGGTTTTTAAAAATGTGAATAAAACTAACTTTACACCTTTTTTGGCAATGAAGAATATTAGTGTAAAATCCAAACTGTTTTGTCTTATCTGCATAACTAGCAATTGTGTCAGCAACTTTTCAGAGACTTTAGGGCCCATTCCTGGATCTATTGAGGCTCAGTCACGAAACCACTCAAATAATTTTGATGTCCATTGAGATAATAATTATATATGATAGCTCATGAGATAAAAGGTTGAATCAACCCTCGAGTACAATGTGTTTTAACTTTTTAAGCTAAATCAGGGGTTCATGGAGTTTACAAACCCATTCCCAATTGGTTCAACATCAAAATCTTGTGGGCTCTCTCTTCTACCCTTTTCTAAATGTGGATACTTTCCCTGATAGGACAAGCACAGGTTTTTGTTGGGAACTATGTGTGACTCCTGAATCATCCCTCCAATTTGTTTTTCTATAATTTGTATATAAATATTTCTAATTACACTAATAAATTATAATGTTGATTATGCATCAGTTTTCTCTTATTTATTCCATAAACTCTAATATGCTCTACTTCTCCAAGTTAATCATCACAGCTCTGCAGAAAATCAATTTGATAAATATTACACTGAATAGAGAACAAAAGGTGTGCATATATATGTGAGAGAGACAGAAATAGATACAATGGCAAAGACAGAGAGACAAAACAGAGACACATGGTATGGCATAAGAGAAACACCAACAAAGTGAAAAGTTTTAAAGTAATAAATATAAATAGCATGTTTCTCTGACATTTCAGACCTGAGATATCTAATACAATAACCAAAAATCACATGGTAATTACATTTAAATTAAATAAATTGAAAAATTCAGTTTCTTAATCAAATGAGCCACATTTCAAGTGTTAAATGTCCACATATGACAACTGTGTCGAATAGTATAGATATAGAACATATTTATCATGGCCAAAAGTTCTGCAGCAGAGCACCACTTCATATTAGAAGCTCTTTGGGTGATACTCCCCTTATCTCCCTCACTATCTACATAAAACCTTCTACATAAAACAGGTAATATATGTAATATGCAAAGACATAATGTCAGTCTTGAGTGCTGCTTCTAATCTCATCTCTGGTTTCTCTTTCTCATTCCTTACAAGGGCACCACAGCAAAGCCCTTTGTACAAAGCCATATTCTGCAAAAGGGTGACTTCGTCCCAACAATGGCTTTCCAGGCACACTCCAAAGATTGACCTGGCATCTGTTCCATGCTGTACTCTTTAATTAACATTAATTAATTCACTGCTTTTTGGGTTTTCAATTTGCCTAGATGAGCCATTATAAATTAGAAAATGTAACATATTCAGGTTATAATTTAAAGGGCTCTCGGCTGATGGTTAATTAGCTTGATTCAGGAAGGATAAACCAAAAGAATGAATTTTTAATGTTAATTTAAAGGACTTTAGTTGCTATGGGCAGAATGATTAAAATGCCACTGTTTGAAGTAGAAAAATTACAATGTAGCAATAGTGGCAACCAGTGATGATCAGTGTTTTGTTTTTTTTTTTTGTATTTGGTGTGTGTGTGTGTGTGTGTGTGTGTGTGTGCATGTGTCAAGATTTAAGATACTCTATTACCTGTTTGCAGAAACACCTGATGAATTTTGGAAAGTTATTTTGGTCTGACCAAGATACATAGTTGTTTGGCCTGAATACTCCGTTTTTTAAAAAAAATAAAATAAAAACAAAAAAAACATAGATCCATCCATTTCTCTTCAGGAATGCAATAAAGCAGGGTAATATTTTATAATGAGATGTAATTTACCTGGCGCAAAGCATTCATGACAAGCAAGAGGTTGACACCAGGCCATCTTTCCATGCCTGTTTAGCAACCACTTGTACATCTCTTACTAGGTGCAATCACTGTCCTTTACATTCTACAAACATAAAATCTGTAAGTTTTTTTTTCTTACTCTGTGTATCCCCATTTCTCAGACAGAACACTGAGGCACAGGGAGTTTAATACACTCAAGGTCACACAGTTGGTGGGTGGCAGATCCCATATTTGAACCCAGGCAGTCTGACTTCAGGAACTCTACTAGGCATTAATTCCAACTCAGTAGATTACTAGTAGTTAAAGATGACCTTTCTGTTAACCCTAACTGTACTGTTATCACCATCCAAAGATTATCATCAAAGATACCATCATTTTTGAGGGGCACTAGAAGAGAGAATGAAATGTGAGACGCTGAGGACCACATGACCACATATTCTGTATGGAGAAGGAAAGAACCTGTCAGGGAGACATAGCATTGGGAACTCAAGCTTGGACGAAAAGGAACTGGCTGTGTATAATATGCCTGGGGCAGGAGTGTGAGGTGCAGTGTGTAGTTCTGAGGATCACGGAGGAGGAACTGTGTGGTGACTTGGAGAGAGATCTGACAGCAATTTCAAATGGGCAGGAGATAGAACTAAGGGAGACTGGGTCACAACTTTAAGCCCTGCCACCTCAGCAGACCAAGGGGGACCAATGCATGACTAGGCTTCCAGAGCAGAGGAGCCCTACACTCCTGGAAGGGAGATGGAAGCTTCAGACAATCAGACAGGGTTTTCCTAAGGGAGTCACACGTTGTCAGCATAAAGAGGGGAGGAGGGGAGGATGATGTAGTTCTCCTGAGTCTTTAAACTGTTCCCAAGGAGAGCAGGAGGGGGAATCTTTAAGTCTGATGGCACCCATGGCTTCTGCATGGCTTCATTGAGAACTGAAAATCTTTGAATGTGTTGCCCTAAGATTTTCCAAAATAGTGGACAAAAATTCTACTTTATGCCTTGGACAATTCTTTTTGAATTGTGACCTTATTTGTATTGCCTTCCATTGCAATCTTAGCATAGAGGAAATTTCATTGGACTTTTTTTTCCATTGGACTTTTTTAATTAAAATAATAGTGGCTGCTATGATCAGTATGAAGTGCTGCTAAAGGGTGAACTGATGTGCTCTAGATCTTTGAGTGGGTTAAATGGGCCAACTACTGCGTATGCGATTTCCTTCTTGTTTAATTTTTATAGCTGGATGTCTGTTGTAGATTATCACAACATCCTCCTTTTATTATCTTTTGCCAGTTCCAAAATGTTGTTGGTATACTTTTTCTTTTGTCCTGAAAAACATAAAAACCCAGCTTGCTATATTTATGTCTAAAAAGATCTAATAAGTTCTAATAATATCAGAAACACTTATCCAATGTTTAGTACATACCAGGCAATGTCAGTATGCTTTAAGACATATCTGTATGGAAAGTGCTTCCATCTGAGTGCATGAAGTTTTTAGTATGTTAGTGATCTTTTCCATTTACTTAAGAGTTCACTTCTAAGTACTGAAGAGTCAAATTGTTAGAATTTTGATATTCAACTGAATGGGGTTTTATGTACATGTGACATAACCTTTCCAGTAATTGCTAAACTCAAGAAGCAGATTATACTTTAAGCAATCTAGAACTCTTCTTTGACAAAGTAACTGGAAACAAAATGAGATTTTCATAAAGAAAAAAATACATGAGCCCTAAGACTTACGCACATGTTCCCTTTTAGACTCACAACTGTTTGACCTCTAAAGCAGGAAGCTATTCGGACTTCCTTATCAAATGACTGAATCATCTAGGTTCTCAAGCAGTCTCAGAGCCTAGATGGGACAAGAAATTCAGTTATTTGAAGAAAAAGATGAGTGCTCCAGGATGGATGTGCTTTAAAAGGCTTGGAAAGAGATACGGGGAGGGCTGTCCTCTCTTCCTATGACACATCACCACTTTGGGGAGGAAATCAAGAAAGGAAACTGGGCAACCATAATGATGAGTCACAAGGAAGGAGACAACAAGCTTTATGAAGCCAACAGCTGCAGAACAATGGGAACCATGAAAGGCTATTTTTGTTTGGCTGCAACAATTTGTTGAACCTGGTGGAACTGACAGTGTACTCTGCCGTCTCTCAATCTTCTTGTACTAAAAGTGGAAAGTTTCCATGCCAAAAAATAGTTATCTCTTTCCTGCTTAAGAATGATTAAAATTTTACTCTGCTCTTTCATCTTCATCTGTTTATCTCAAAATTAACTTATTACAAATACAAAAATATTCAAGCATACAAATATGACAAATATTTGTTGTTGGGTTTCCACTGCTACTGTTTTGCTGTTGATGAAGCTAATCTGGGAAATGTAATGTCTTGTGGGCCTCCCTTGGCAGCAGGTATGAAAAAGAGTAGCCAAAGGCCTTCAGTAGCAGATGGCTTATGTAGCCACATTCATGCTTTTTTTTTTTTTGTTTTTGCTTTTGTTTTTTAAATTCCAGATGGCACCATCACAAAAATAAAATTCACCCAGGAAAGATTAGGCTACCCCTAAATTTTTCTCTACTACTTTTCAAACTTCCCCAAAGTGGAAGTATATGAAAACTTTACACTATAAATCAGATAAGCAAAACTGCAGTATTGTGAAACTTATGAGAATACTATTGTCAACTTAATGGGCCTTTGACGAGTTGTTTCAATTTTGAAGTACCTTTCTAATCAACAGTGGTTTTGGGAGCTTATGGTTCTCCTAACTTAGGGAGACTGAATATATTTTCATAAGCTTAGAATACCGCATTGAGCTGGAAGTCTCAAGGTACCACAGAGGGATAACAGAGGTGATTCTGCTATCTACTACTAATTAACTGACTACTGATTAATGCAGGAGAAAGATAGGCGTCTTCAGGCGCATTCTCTTTAAGGGGCTGTCTCAGAATTCTAGAAAGGTGGAGACAACTGGAAAAATTTTATGTCCCTGAGCATGAGTCCTGACATGCCAGGAGGTTGAAAGTGTGAATAAGCAGGAGTGAGTGTGAACACAGAAAGACAATGAACAGGAGGTGCAGATAAGCAGGAAGAGCTCCCCCGAGACTGCCTCTCATTCTTGTACCCTCTCCAACTCTTTCTACTCTAGCTTCTCACCTCTGAGACTGGAGTAAATTGTTCTGGTTCCTTTCTTTAAATACACTGGTGTAGGCACAAAGATCAAGATATTTTTTTAGTTACCATTTACTGTTTGGGAACTCAGAATTTATTCCATCTTTTCCCAGTCAATATTCTTTCTTTTGAGCGTGTCCTAATTATCTATTAAATATAGCTGGATGATATATAGCCTGTGATCCATGCAATTTCCTGGGATTTTATTTTTAAGTATCAAAAATACTTTAAAAAGTTAGAGCTCATCCCGCTCCATGGTGGCACATGGAAAAAGCTTGTTCATCAGTCTCTGCCACCTAGACTCTCTACAGCTGCTTCATCCTTCACAGTCTGTTCTTTACTTGAGCTATTCCAATATAATTCCTTTCTGTTTGCCAATTTCTGCTATGATCATTTAAAGAATTGTTTTCTTCAACTACCATTTATGCAGCCGAAAGTGCAATTTTACTCAAAATATTCTGAGCTCAGTGATGTATTAGTTATCATTAGTGATTTTGGTGCAGAAAAGAGAATGTGTTTATGCATTGTGTGCATGTGTGTGTGTGTGTGTGTGTGTGTGTGTGTATGTAAGAGAGAGAGAGAGATGGAGAGCAAGTGACAGAATGCATATAGGTAGAAAACAGGTGTTAGGAATCAGTTATTTCTGAATCAACAAAGTTGAAATTGGATAAAATAAATGACATCCTATATTATTTCTGATATGTCAATTGTCCCCATTTTTTTGCTTGCTTTGTTGTGGTCATTACTCATTCACAAGTATTCTTGCCTAATAATCTGCACATCATTCCGTCATTCCACAAAATCAATGAGTTTCATTGTAGATTTCAATAAGACAGACTATCAGAGTCCAATGCTTCAGATTTATGTGATTTCCCATTTTAAAATGATGTCATTTAATTTTTAGCTTTTTCAGTAAAGCTTACACTACTTACCATATTTTCTCCCACTTCCAACCCCAGTTTTTACACTGTTTATACATTTCCAGATTACGCTTTCCTTTCATTTTATCCTAAGTGAACCTCTAACAAGATGTTGTAAGGTATTTTTGTTATCCTAGATTTGAATGAATTGAATTTCCCCACTGGAGTATTAGCAGGAGACTTTTGTCACTAGGAAAGCGGAGAGCCAGGACAGTTTACTATTACTGTAGATCTATACTGAAGTCTTGTCACCCGTTCTTTTCCTGCCATTTTCTACCTTAATTTAGTTAGTTGGGTTTCCTCTCTTAATCATGTCCCTAAGAGAAGTTTATGTGAATAATGATCCTTGATTCTTGTGGATGAACCAGAGAACTTAATATTTGTCTATAGTTTTTACATGTGCAGGGCAGTCTGACCAGCTATAGAAAGTTCAGCTCACACTGATCTTTCTTAAGTGTCTCCCTTTCTTTTCTTACAAGTGTCTTTTCTGTATCTTCTGGAAAAAGATGGTGTGGGAAGTCTGAAAATAGCTTAATCTTCCTTCACCCAAACCATCTTGATAATTTTTCCTGCTCCCTAGAGATGCTTTATCTTTAAAATTAAATATGTTTGTGGGCTTTGTCTCAATATTGACCATTAAGTGTGACAGTGTACCCCTTTCCTGATTTATGGTTTCCTCTTCATAGTAGATGTCTTATTTTATATGTCTCTTGAAATGTATTTTTGTTTTATATATTTTTTTAGTTGTAGTTGGACACGATAATCTTATGTTATTTATTTATTTTTATATGGTACTGAGGATTGAACCCAGCACCTCGCACACACTAAGTGAGTGCTTTCCGCTAAGCCACAACCCCAGCCCTTTGAAATGTATTTTTAAATATTAATTCTTTTCACTGTTCAGTTTTATGTGACTTTCCTAGTATATGAATATTAGATATTTTTTCCCTATCTTTTAGGTATCATATTAAATCCTCTAATTCTTTTTCTGTCTTTCACTTTTTCTGGTTTTGTTTCACAATTTGTATCTGTATTTTTATTTTGTTTTCTACGATATTAGTATCTCTTCTAATCCTGTAGTTTAGTCTTTGTTTCTGAAATATTCCTCTTTTCTTCCATTCCTGTCCCCGTCCCCTACAAATTCTACTGGTTTCCACTCTACGTCCTCATGTCTACATTTTAGTTTCTCTTATGCAGTCATAACATCCTGAGTCCTTGTACTTACTTCAGAATTGTAATTGTGTCTATATTCATGCTGAAAGGTTGTGTTGCAATTTTTATCTTTTTGTGGTAATATTTTTCTGGTGAATTTTCTTTGCAAATATATTTTTTTGCTATAATTCTCTGTTTTCATAATATCATCGAAAGGATTATATTTGTTTCCTAGTGTTGCCATTAAAAAAAAAAAAAATAACACAAAGTGGATGACTTAAAACAGCAGAAATGTATTGTTTCCCGGTTCTGGAGGCTGTGAATAAAACGTCAAAATGTCAGGGAGGGAATGCTCACTCTGAAACCCATCAGGAGAATGCTCCCTTGCCCATTTGTAGTTGCTGGTAGTTTCTAGCAATCCTTAGCACGCATTCACTTGCAGATATCGCTTCAGTCTCTGCTCCACTGTCACATGGCATCATCTTCTCCTGTCGCCACGTCTCTTTTACAATTACCAGTAATATTGGATTAAAAGTGCACCCTACTCCAGTGTGATCTCATGGTAACTATCTGCATCTGCAATGATGCTATTCTCAAATAAGGTTACCTTTTGAGGTACTGAGGGTTAAGACTTCACCATACATTTTGGGGAGACATAATGGAACCCCTAACAAGATGTTATTGGGTGTTTTTGTTACTCATATTTTAATGAACTGAATTTACCAAATAAGACATCAGAAGGAGACTTTTGGGAGGGTGGGAATGTTGAACCAGGAGAGTTTGCTGGGAGTTTGTGGAGATGGACTTCTTCATTACAATACAACCCTCTGTGTGGCCATGGCTCCTTTGCTCCTACTGTGAGCCCATAGTTTCTTCACACTGCTACCCAGAATTCAGTCTCCTCCTTTTGGCTTTTGAAAGATGGTGCTTTCTCAGATCTTCCACTGCCGGTATCCTGGGAGGCAACATCAATCATGCCCATTAGAACTCAGCCTTACCAGTCATTCCTACTTGAGGGACCTTTGCCTTGAAGGGGTTCATATTTGCTGCTTATTACTGAGATCCACCTCTCTGGATTACCTTTGTTCTCCCTGTTTTTCTCTACTACGCTGCTATCACCTTCCATGCAGATTTTGCTGGTTTTACTTGCTTTCTGCCCACAAGTGCAATTTGTAGTTTTGAAATTTTCTGTCTCCTACTTTCACTGAATATAGAACTTATAGGCTCCCCTTTCCCTGTCCTTTTTCTTTTAAAAGAGAAGAGAGTAGCTTTGGCTGTAGTTAGTAGTTATTATTACACAATAATAGCTTAGGAATCCTGGAATTCTTTCTATTAAGAGCCGGGGAAGCTAGAGACATGAAATCTTGCTTCCCTTCCCTCATTCACTTCCTCTTTCTTCCCTTCCTTCTGTTTTTGACTTTGGGGAGGGGGTGGAGCATGTGGAACTGAGATGTTAAACTTAGAGGCAGAGTTTAATTGCTTTAAATCAAACTGTCTGTCAAAATTTCCTGCAGTAATGGAAATGTTCTTTATTTGTGCTGTCCAATGTGGTATCCACTGTCCATTGTGGCTATTAAGCACTTGAAATGTGGCAGAGTGCCTGATAAACTGAAATTTTAATTGTATTTAATTAACTTAAGTAACTGTGGTTGGCTGGTGCTTACTATTGAAAAATGCAATTGTAAACAATGGAGGGAGATAGAAGTTATGGTAAGTCAAAAAGCAAGAAAAGTAAAAAGTGGAAATCATAGTACATAATGTGAGCAAATAAAAGAGAAAGACAAATAATTGTGATTTGGGGGGTCTTTGCTATCTAATATCAGAGGTAAAGTCTCCATCTCCCTTTCTCAACTGAAAGTAAAATTTCTATTTCTTACTAATGGTTTTGGCAAATATTCCTTTCGGAGACTGCATAGCGATACTATTATACTCCATGGTAGCTATGAGATTATGCATTAGGGCTTGGTCATCTTTGGGTTATAACACTGCTTAATTGTCATTATTAAAATCATATTGTTTCCTTGGAAACAGAATGCATGTTAGTGGGGAGGCAACGATTATCTACTGAATTCAAGTTTTCCAGGATTGAACCAAGAAAATATACATCAACTAAAAGGACTGAAGGCCTTTTGTAGTTTTGAGCAAGAACTACATTATGCAAAAAATAGCAGTTAGAATACAGCAGTAGCGTCCTAGAATGAGGAGACTCAGGAAATAAGCACACTGCAGGTATTTCTATCCTTGTAATTTGAGCACTTTTTGGATAGAGAACTAATGTGTAGAACTCTGTATTATTATAGCAATAATAATCTTTATTTCTTTTCTGGTCTTGGGTAAGTGGGGAATGATCTCATGGTATCCAATGATGAGTTCAAATGGGTATAGAGCTTTTAAAAATTATCTGAAGTACATAGTTACAGATGTAAATGGCACCCCAATTAAACACCTTACAAATACAATGTGTTAAAGCCACTGATCCATGTGCATCATAACACATTTCATCAAATCTTGAAAATACATTCAAGCTATGTGGATTCTGCTTATTTTTGTGCATTCACATCTTCATTTACAGAGGTGTATCCATATCAGTTTGCACAATTTTTGCTAAAAATGAATGACTCCAATATGACACATGGTTAAATCAATGCTGCCTTGGTTTGCTACACATTGACCCCATGCTTACGCTGCCTTTCACATTTGCAAATAAAATCATGCATGTATGTCATTAATCCTCTATTTTATAACACAAGTATAATTCAATTGTTTTCCAGTATATCAACACACATTTATAGCCATATGTGTGGATCAAAACATGTAGCATTTTATGAAAATTGGGCAACTTTTTTGAGTGTTTTCCTTACCGCTGATTTACCAATGGCCTTGCTTTGTTTCTATGGCAATGCCTTTTGTAATGACAGCCTCAAGTTCTTTGAAAACATTAATTGGTTCATACCAAAGAATTGTAGGAGACAAATGACTGCTATTGATTCTAGTCATCCTCCTGCCTCTGATTGCCAGTTGATAAACTTAAGTGACTCTCATTAGTCACACACCATTATCAAGTACCATTCACCTAGGTTGCTTGTATTCCTCACCTAACTGCTGCAGCAGAAAGATTTATATGTCTTCACTGTAGTCTCAAACCGTGGAGAGACAGATTGTGGACAAAATTTCACATCAGGTACTAAAGATCCTTTGATTCCATTTGATAAACTTGTTTCCAAGTGATTTTATCCATTTAAATTGTATTAAAACTCATGATTCTGGAACTTGTAACCAACTGAGACAAATCCATAGATCCAAAAGCCCAAGTCTCTGTAGTACAATAAGTAAACAAATAGGATAAACATGTCATGCCCAAGGGAAGGAGAACTGGCATGGATTTCCTAGTAGGTTTGACTCTGAATTTAGTTACATGTGTTCATTCTTCAAAGTAATGAGCAGTCAAGCAATGCTCCCTAATTTTGACATAAAACTCAGTAATCCAACATCATTAGTTTGGACTTTTTAAAATATTCATTTAAAATTTTAGCCATGAGATACTTTCTCATGTTCTAGGAGACAGAGGTTGACTAACCATTATGAGGAAAATATGACAACTTATTTGAGCACTGTTAAACAATGGTGAGGAAAAAAATTCAAAAATAATTATGCGTGAATTGCAATCAACATTTACTTGTATTAGAACTGATCTGGACTACCTTCATATGGCAGACTCATCATCTGTCTTGTTCCAGACCCATAGCTTTGATGTTCCTTGAGCTACCAGTTTCTTCTCCTGCCCCTTCCACTTGCTGTAGGCCTGGACTTATTGCTCTATTTCTAGCTCTTTGCCTCCAGACCAGCTTTTTGAAAGTTAGGTCCATCTTCACCATCTCAACTCCCCCTTCACCCCTCAAGTCACTGCAGCATGGTCTCATTTGCCATTTCCCCCCCAGTTAAGCCACAAATATTGTTACTGACAAAATCAACATTAGTATCTAAGATTTTATATTATTAGATATTTCCTCAATACCTCACACAATAGACTATTTATAGAGTCTTATAGGTCACAAATGAAACTCTTGACTTTTGTGAACTTTCATTGTTTGGCTTAAATCCTTCCATAAAATTTCACTGCCTTTAGAGAAAATTTCAAAGTCACCAGCCTGAATTAGAGACAGCCTTCATATTCAAGCTTTTTATTATTTATTCAGTTTCTTGTTTTTTGCCATTCTCCTCCTCAGAAGCTCCCATCTCCTCTCAACCTTTAATTTAACCACTAAAACCGAGACAGTTACTAAGTCAATTTTGACTCCTTGAATTTACTATGTCTTTTCTTGAATATTTTCCCTTTCTAAAACACTCTTTTCTTAACCCTTCTTAACTCTCAGGTTTCATTCAGCTTAGCCATCATTTCTTGCAGGAAATCTTCTCTTATTTCCAAGTCCCCATTCATGGTCCTGTTTGTGTGCGTTTACAGGACAATGCATTTCCCTTGTTGTGGCCCTCATCAGGGTAATAAGATTGTGCCTCATTTGCTCAGCAGGTTTTGTTATAACATCAAAGAACTTTCACAGTTATCTACAAAGGCTACTTAAACACTCCTTCCTTCTCTCACTACTGGTCTCTTATTATTACTACGGAAATTGGTTCACATAGTTATGCAGGCCAAGAAGTCTGAAGTCAAAAAGTCTAAGAATCAGCAGAGCCAAAGATGTAAGTCCTGGCCCAAACATGAAGGCCTGAGAACCTGGTGGTGGCAAATGGCAGGGTCCACAGTGAAAGTTCTAGTTTGAATCTGAGAATGAGGAACCCATTCTGTCTGAGGCTGGAAGAAGAGTGTCACAGTTCAAATAGATGAGTGAATTCACTTCTCTCCTCTTTGGTTCCATTCAGACCTGTGAAGACTGAAGCATGCCTGCTGCATTGGTGAGGGGGGAACTTATTTACCCAGTTACTGGCTCAAATGGTAAACTTACAAGGATGCCCAGAAATTAAGGGTATTGATTTCTAATTTATTTTCACTAAAGCAAATGTTCAGTAATATTTCCATTGTCAGGATTTATTGAGACTTTATGAGGCATATCATTATCTTTATGACTGTATCCTGTGACTTTTATACATTTGTTGTACATGTTTTTATACATATTAATTAGGTGGAAGGGGTCAAAGGTGTTTCAATTTTCTTCAGATATCCTTACTGACTTTTCATTTAGTTGTTTTATCAATAAGTATTTCATCGATCACTGTTCTACCAGTTACTTAGAGAAGGGTATTAAAGTTTTATAACCATGATTACTATTTGTTTGCTTTTCTTTCTAGATCCCTCAGTTTCATTTAAATTTAAATTTAATTTCATTTAAAATTTAAATTTAAAATTCAGGCTCAGATATGTCTATGGTGTTTTGATTCTTCTATCATTATAAAATGTCCCACTTTGCCAGGTGAAGTGACACATGACTGTAATCCTGGGGAAGCTGAGGCAGGAGGATTGCAAGTTCAAAGCCAGCCTCAGCAAAAAAGTGAGGCACTAAGCAACTCAGTGAGACCTGTCTCTAAATAAAATATAAAATAGCACTGGGGATGTGGCTCAGTGGTCAAGTGCCCCTGATTTCAATTCCTAGTACACAGCCACAAAAATGTCCCACATTATTTTTGGTAATACTCCTTGATATCCGTTTTGTTTGTTATAGACACTCCTTATTTCTTCTGCTTACAATTCAAATGGTATGTATCTTCTCATCCATTTCTTTCCAAGTAAACTTTATCTTTATGTTTAAGTTATATCTCTTCTAGGTAATATATAATGACATTTTGTTCTCATCCACTCTGAAAAACATTGCTATTCAACATGAAAAATTAGCTTATATTCATTCCTTTTTTAGTTATTCAAAATTTTTTCCTAAATATTCCATTTCAGTTTCTCTATTATCTTTCAATCTGCACATCTTAGCATTTTTAAGTTATTGCTGGAAGAATTACAGTATGAATCCTAACCACCACATTGTATTAAGAGCTAGTATAGAACAACATAAATTATAAGAATTATGTCACTATATAGTTTCACTTATGATCCCATTTTTGTGCTTTTTTATATATTACATCTATATATGCTCTAAAATCTGCAGTAAAATATTTTATGTTTTCTTAAATATATTTTAAAAGATATTATGGAAAAAGCACATTTGCTTGCAGGTTTCCTTTGTCTGTTGCTCTTCTGTACCTCCTGTAGATCCATGCTTTTATACTGTGTCATTTTTCTTCATCCCAAGGTAATTTACTTAGTAATAAATTATCTCAGAAAAAAATCTTTATATTGGTGTTATGTTCAAAGGGTATTTTTGCCAAATATGGAATTCAGATTTGGCTGCTATTTTTCTTTTCCTATCACACTTTAAAAATGTTCTTTATTCTTTCTGATAACTCAGCCATCATTTTTATATTTTTCCTCTTTTATAGAATAAATCATTTTTCTAGCTTCTTTCAATATTACATATCTTAAATATGATTCTATGATTCTTATCTTCAGCTTTCAGCAGTTTGTGATGTGTCACTGTTATTTTCTTTGTTTTTAACTTGCTTGGCATTTATTGAAATTTTTGGATCTGAAATTGTTTATCATCCGATTTGGGATATTTTTGATGATGAATTCTTCAAATATTTTTCTGCTCTGTTATCTCTCTTCTCTTCCTTATATAACTTCAATTATGCAGACACACACTGCCATGTAAAGCCCTACATTCTATTTATTGTAAATGTTTTTATTAGTGCATTATAATTACACACAAATGTGACATATTCATAGATGCACATAATTCCCTCCAATTCATTCCCCAGTATTACCCTTTCTCTTCCTTCCTCCCGATTTCCCTTCCTCTACTCTTCTGGTCTTCCTTCTGTTTATTTACGTATATACACATTTCTTCATTTGTCATCATAAGTATATATAGAGTGAAATTCATTGTGGTGTACTCATATACGCATAACACAATTTGGCCCATTTTATTCCCTAGGTCTTCCTTTTCCCTCCTTTGTATCTTCCCCTTGGTCCCCTGATTGTCCTCTACTGTCCTTTGTTCTATTTTCACCATTATACATATATTATTAGAAACTTCTTTTTGTCTCTAGACACTGAGGCTTTATTCTTTTTTTTGTGTGTGGGGGGGCAGGAATTGAATCCAGGGGCATTTAACCACTGAGTTACATCTCCAGCCCCCTTTTGTATTTTATTAGAGTCAGGGTTCACTGAGTTGCTTAGGGCCTTGCCAAGTTGCTGAGGTTGGCTTTGAACGTGCAATCCTCCTGCCTCAGCCTACTGAGCTGCTGGGATTACAGGTGTGCACCACCTCATCTGACTTTATTCTTAATTTTTGATCTTTTGATCTTAATAATCTCATTTAATTAGATAGATTCTTTTTACAAAGATTCAAATTTATTGACATTTTCGTTTTAAACAATATAATTTTAACTTCTCAAATTTCCATTTGATATATTTTAAAAATCATTCTCATTCATTTAGTATGATTTTCTGTTTATTCATTGTGATCATTTTTCCCTAAGTCAGTCCTTGGACATTTAATAACTCTTTTAAAGTCCTTGTCCACTTATTCCAATATGTTAGGGAAGTTTTATTGAGTATTTTTTTTCTTGATTATGGACCACATTTTCTGTTTTATTACATGTCAAGCAACTTTTTATTATATGTTGAATATTGTATAATATATTTTTAGTTACTTTATATTCTGATAGCTGCTTCTAAAGAAGGAAGATTTTTTTATTAGCAAGCAATCAACTTTGCAACCAAACTCTGAATTCTGCAATTCCTGCCATAGGTAGGTTGAAATTTTGGCTCATTTCTTTACCCTCTAGCCATAGCCTTTAACCAAGCTCCACCATGTCTCCTTCATGCATACATAATTCAAGGTAAAGCCAAGGACCTAGGCAGGATTTACAGTATTAGAAACTTTTCTTCATTTCTCCATTTACTTTCTAGCTATGTTGGCAGTTCCAAATTCTGTCCTCAGACTCATGAAGACCAGAGAAAAGCCACACCAACACAAATGCACCTCATACAAATTCCTTATTTTAATAATTGATTTTCTCTCTCTTGATCACTTTTCTCTTTCTTGATCATTTTTTTGAATGCCTTCATATAATGAAAGCAGAACCATTAAATTATTTTTAAGATTGTTTCTGAAATGGTAACTGAATTTGTTTAGACTTATTTGCTTAAAGGGGAAGAATTCCCTTTGAACAAAATCATGTTTAAGCATGGAAAACTCTATATAGTTTAGCCACCTTTTATAGAGTTGATGTTATGCCTCAGAGGGAAGTCATTCCCTATGTTTGTGCATTTTCACAGATGAAATACTCACAGTTCTGTGGGACCAATCAACAGATAATTAAAGGTGACATTTAGAGTCTTTGCCATGTGCTTGCAATTATACTAAATTCTTAATGTAGGCTACTCCATTTAATCTTGTAATTCTCTAATGCTGTAAGTATTACCATTGTCCTGATTGCAGAGATAAGGAAACTGAGGCTCACTGAAGTCTAAGGAAGAACTGTCACATCACTGATAAGTGGCAGACTTGGAGTTTAAAACCAAAAACTTTGTTTTCAAACTTAACTCACAAGCCCAGCAGTATTCTGCCTTCCTCTTATTGCAGGTGGCGGGGCAGGGACGTCTGGAAATTCCCTTTTCAGCAAACTTGGCAGTATGTGGTCCTTTTCTGAACAGAGTAGTAAGTTAAGTTACATGTGCCTTCTCTGTACCAGACACTTTCATCTGTTTATACACATGATCTCATTTAATTTTCATAACAGTGCTGTGAGGCTCATGTTGCAATTGCATTCGATAGTCAAGAAAACAGTGGCCCTGAGAGGTTACAGGAAAAGCCCAAGGTCAGACCTTGATGTGGGTAGAACACAAATATCCCAGGCCCTAATGTAGTTTTCACTGCCTCCTACTTCACAATACTGCCTCCTCCTCTGCCCCAGCCTCCTGTCCACATCCCCCACCCCATCTGTTACTCTCACTCCAGTTTATTTCAAATGAACTCCTGCTTCCTTTCCCCTCCACACCCCCAATCAAATCAAAGTCCTATTATTTTAAAATGGTGCTTGCTATATTCTTTAAGATGCTCCCCTTTTTCCCTTCTTTTACTTTTTGAACACTCATTTAACTTAAAAAAATACTTGAAATATTTTCATATGCAAATGTCTTATTTCTCTCCATCACAACATGGGCTTTGCTTTCTCTAAAAACATGAACATAGTCTCAGTGGCTCTCAAGGGCATGAATTATTTAATATTTTACATTAGTCTATCTCATTTGCTGCAGTGTCCTTGGGACATATTCACTTACACAGGAAAGATGTCAGGGGAAACATTTTAAAACTATAATAATAATAATGGCCAAATAGAAATCTGAAATCACTGTAAACAACCCTCTATTCTCAGATTGCATTAAAGTGCATGGAATATTTACCAAATTTTCATGAGGCTTTTTAACTTGGCTGAGCTTATTCAAAATGTCCAAATTACTTATTTGCATCCTGCTCTGAATAAACTGACTAGATTCAATTACCTGATACCTTTGCTTTGAACCATAATAATCCAAATCCCCAGTTAATATACTCCTTCTGTTGTTTGATTATCCCATTCTTCAAGAGCAAAATTATAAAATCAAGCCTTGAAACACATAAATCGACTTTCCTCCTATGTGCAATAATGTTGAGTTAGGGCAATTCACTTGAAGGAGATTGGAGTTAATTAGGAACTTCCTACTTGCCGTTAATTTAGTGCTCACTCTTGTTCCTGGTTTGTGCTCTGACCAGGGGTGCATCGTCATTTTCGGTTAAGCCCAGAGACTTAATTTCCCATGTGTGCCTTTCTCATCACCACTTCAGGAACAGAGCCCTGAAATTCCAGTCCTTGCAGTCTGTCATGGCAGATGATTTCCAAACCATCTGCTATCTCAGAAAACAATCCATCCTGACAAACCTCCCAGCCAAGTCACAACTCTGAAATTGTACTTGAAGTCAACATAAAGATTAGTCACCTGCCAAGGCTAGCTCTCCAGCCTTTTGACCGAACAAAAACAGAGACTCCAGATTGTACTATCTGGCAAGATGTTCTGAGCAACAAAGTGAACTCCTGCATCAATTCTTCATTAGGATGTAAAATGCCTGGAGAAATTTTTAATAAGGCCTGTATCGGCCTATCTTAGGGGACTGTTCAGTGGGAATTACCCTTTATCTTTCAGCCTAGAGAATCTTATCAGGCCTTAATTAAGTCATCCATTAGCTTCCACAAATGGACTATTTACCTGAGAGAGATAACAGTTGCCATTCATGCTCTGTGAGAAGTAGAATTTTTAAAAAGTGCTTTTTTTTTTTTTTCTTTAATGAAATAGAGCATCATCTCTTGTGTTTTCTTGTGCTAAAGTGTCATATTATTTCCAGTCACCAGGACTTAGTTTCTCCACCCACCCCACTCTTTGCTTTGCTGGGGATTAAACCCAGGCCTCCACAAGTGCTAGGTAAGAACTCTAACACTGGGCTATATTCCCAGCCCCAAAGATCCTTTTAAATCAATTTCAAAAAGCCTAACCTGATATCTCTTGTTTCCCATAGGCCCTTTCCACTTTTCTGATTATTGAAACCACCTCCTCATTGCTCTCCTCTTCCCCAGCCTGCATGCTCTCCCCTCCGTCTTTCATATTCAACACTCACGTGGTTAATTTTTGGAAACAAATCTATCCTGCCATTAATATTCCCTTACAAATCTGTTGACTCTCCACTCCCTAAACTCAAAAGCTTTAAAATAGCATAAAAGGATCTTTATAATTTGAAGCAAATATGAACTTTGCAGCTGTCATACTTAACTCCAGTCACCACAGTATCCAGTGGCAGGACCTTGACAAACTCATCACTCTTTCTTGGCTCTCCCTGTGTTTTCTTTTCTCTGTGCCTTCTACCTATTTTCCTACAGTCCACATTGTTAAAGATTCACTGTGCACAGCACACTCCAATTCATTTTTTAGAACTCAATTGGTGATATGTCAAAATACACTCTACTGTCATGCATATCTAAAATGAACAAATTTTTAAAAATCTGCAAAACTAAAAAAATTCATTTGGCAGATATGCTTATGAATCATTTCTGGTTACTTATTTTTCAGTTAACTCCATTTTCTGAACATCATAGCACTTTCTTCATTATTCTGTGATGGTTGTTACTTATGTTTTACTATGGTAAGAAAAGCTAATGTGAACTTAGCATCCTCTAAGTAATCTTAAAGGTGTGATTTATTGTTGCTGACTATAGGAACAATGTTATACCACACAAGTCTAGAGTTTTCTTTATCTCGCTTGACTGAAACTTTATGCCTATTATTGGTAATTCCCATTTCCCCTCCCACAAGTACCTGATAACTACTATTCTACCCTTTGATTCTATAAATGTGGCTATTTTAGATAGCCTATTAAGTGGAATCATGTTACATTTATCTAGTATGAGGGTTCCTCAAATTTTTTAAAAAATATAACTACCATACGGTCCATCAATCCCACTAACCTGGTATTTATCAATAAGACTTGAAAGCAGTGTCTTGAAGAGGTATTAGCACCAAAATATTCAATGGGCTCTATTTATAATAGCTAGGTGTAAAAACAAAAGTAAAGGTCGATCGAGAGGTGGATGGATCTATTCTATTGATCTTCCTTTAACTCCTTCATTTATTTATTTTTGATTGGTACTTTCTATATACACATAGAGGAGATATTCCCTTTGGTACATTTATATATGCATATGGTATGATATGTATATGGTAAACACACAATGGAATGATAGCCTTAAAAAAGGGAATTCTGTAATATGTGACAATGTGGCAGAAACTTGAGGACCTTATGCTAAATTAAATAAGCCAGAAACATCAATTTTTATTTCAATAATTATTGACATGTTACTCTCTTGCAGACTGTAAAATCTTAGAGGACAAGGATAGAGTTCTAAAGGTCCTAAGACTTAAAATACCTGCAATGCATCAGTTAATTAACCACTGTTGCCTAATGCCAGGTGCAGCTGGCTGGTCATTCCAGGAAGGCAAGTGTCTTGAGTTTTTAATAGTCTCCACTGTCTTGGAAAATTCCTGGAACTTAGTGGTTATTGATAAATAATAGGGGTGAAATCAGCAAGCCAATTAATTCATCCTTTCACTCTTTCCTCTAAAGGCATTTACTGAGTCCTTTTCTCCATCTCTGACACAACATTCTGATACACAGGGCAAACATATAAGCAGTGTAAGTGTATGGGGGAAAAAGCCAGAAGAAATACAGAAGGTAACATGTGGGAGCTGAAATGGACCTTAGGGAGTCCTGGGTTTCTTTTGACATATTTCAATCCCCATTCTCCCTCCCCTTTTCTGCCTTCTTCTCCCCTCATCACCCTCTTCTTTCTCCTCTACTCTATTGATCTTCCTTTAACTCCTTCATTTATTTATTTTTGATTGGTACTTTCTATATACACATAAAGGAGATATTCCCTATGGTACATTTATATATGTATATAGTATGATTCTATTAAATTCATTCCATATTTCTTTTCCTTTCCCTTCCTTCTTCTCTCCTTCTCTTTCTCTTTTTCCTACTTCTACTCCACTGATCTTCCCTACATCTTTGATATCTGATCCCCTCCCCCACCACCTTCTTTCCCTTATTTTGCTTTAGAGTCCACATATAAGAGAAAACATCTGATCCTTGATTTTCTGAGTCTGGCTTATTTCCAATTCTTTTTACTCGATTAATGTGTTCTTCAAAAAAAAAATCTTATATGAAATCCAAACAAATAAGACAGGTAGGAAAATAGCTGAAGCTATTTGAAGTAAAAGATGAAAAAAGAGACCTGCTTCTCTGGTCTCCCATCTTCTTAAAAGACTCCTGAAGCATCCCTGGGAAGAATCCTAAAGCTCCAAGTCACAGGATTTGAACTGATTCATATCAACTTCTTAGTTTTGTTTATGGAGGAAACTAATATAGAGAGAGGTGAAGGAATTTGACAGCCACAGAGTTAGAAAGAAAATGACACTGGTGCATTTATTAAGTTTTAGTCTTTGAAAAAAAAATGCATGAAAACCAAGCTTAAAGGATCAAGAGTTACTCTTGATATTACACATACTTTTAATAGCTGCAGACAACTCTTACAGACTACAAGGTACCATACATGGCAATAAAAGACAAGTGTTATAGAGGCAGTAAAAAAGACTTCTGCTGGAAGCTAGTTCTTAAGATAATTGTAAAGAAGTTTTGGAAGACAGGAGGTGGGGGGAAGTTTCAGGTAGAATGAGAGTAAAAGATTTCTGACAAGGAAAGTCTCTGGGCTGGAGTTGTAAGCTCTTCTAAGGACAAGGTTAAAGGAGCTACCTGTGAAAAGTCTAATGTACTTAAAATGCCACTACTTTTTGAACCAATCATCAGAAGACAATTTAACCATTCATTAGTGAAAAGAAGTCTTAAGGTTTATGCAATAACAAATTTGAAGTTGAACCAGGCAGTTGAATGTCATTCTTCAATATCACTTCTTTGCTTTGCTGTCTTTATAGAAAAACATGTCACTGACCTGCTTACAATCCATCCACAGCCTTCCAATACCTTAAGGACAAAAACTAAATTACTTAGAACGACATAAAAGTTAGACCTTCTTCACTTTTCAGCCTCATTTCTCTTAAAAATTCCATTTTCATTCCACATTATGGCTGTGCCTTTTGTACATTTCTGCTTTGCAGTTCTGAAACTTTGTAGTTGCTGTTTGCTGATTGTAGTGTCCCTACCATACAGTTTTTAAATGGTACCCTGTACCACCTTCCTTCTCAAAACTTGCCAACCCACACAACAAGCAGCTGTCTTTATACCTGGGCAGGGATTGGGTCATATGCCATGGTATTGTCTGTATTTATCATAATCTGACATCAGGTGGAGGCTCAATAAATATTTTTAGATGGTCAGATAAGTGAATATATTGATATAATTTTGACTAAATCTGGATTCTATTTAATTCAAATAATGTGACTTTAGGATGAAAAAAAATCTTATTTACTTCTACATTTTCCCCTACATGCCTGCCTGAAATTTCTGTTATCTTTTCCCTGCTTTTCTTTTACAGTGTTGAATACTTTCTGAATGTTGCACAAGGTGCATAAATTATATTAAAAAGTAAATTACCACTAAAAAGTTCATTCCCAAGTGGTGAGCTCTTTAGGCTAAAATTTAATCCTATATAGCTTATTATAAAAAGGGAAAGAATTATTTGTTAGGAATAAGATGTTGATTGTCAAACACCCAGAATTACTAAAATGGAAGAGCCAGGACTAAATTGGTAGATCAGTAATTTTGAGAAAGTTCAAAATGTATCATCATAGCAGGGAATTGTAGATCGTTCAGAGCATCATGAAGACTCAGAAGAGTGCATTCAGAAGAAGAGATAGGTGTTTCTAGAAGGGGAGAAAAGAACAAAGAAAAAAGTTATTAGAAGATAGTGAAAAAAATCAACTTATTTTTACCAAAATTTATGTACTTTCTGACTACAAAATAGCTCCTGTAGTAACAGATAATATACATTTTTATCACAACTACCTAAAATGTAAGCTGAGAATCTGAAGTTTATATATCATTAAAACTGAGGTTCTTACAATAGCAATTATCCATCTCTCTTGAAATAGTAAACAAATATAAAACCTGTCAATATTGCTGGAATCAAAGGTAAGATTTAATTATGAATTATCAATTTCAGAATACCCTTAAGATTTGTAATTAAAATGTTCAATTATATATCTTTTTTTAAAGAGAGAGAGAGAAGAGAGAGAGAGAATTTTTTTAATATTTATTTTTCAGTTTTCGGTGGACACAACATCTTTATTTTATTTTATGTGGGGCTGAGGATGCAACCGAGCACCCTGCGCATGCCAGGTGAGCGCGTTATCACTTGAGCCACATCCCCAGCCCATCAATTATATATCTTAATTTACATATTAATCAAAATCATAGCCTTGATCATAGCATTAAGATATTTGATTTTGATAAGAACTGTTATTATTCTTGACCTGAGAAACTGTCACAATAATAAAATATAAACCCTTATCAGAGGAGGAGCTTCAAAGACATAATTGGTACAACAGAAGAAAATATTGCTTCCAGTTAACAACCAACTCAAATTAGACTTGCAGGCACATAAATGGAATTAATTTGCCTGTAAAATATTTTGATTCAGAACCAAAGCAAAATTGGTTTTTATACTTTACACAACAAAAACAAAGGATTCATAAATGTTAAAAGTGAAATGATAGACAGAGGTATAGTTAATAAATGCAAACAGAAAGACAGCAATGATCATAGACTTAAGGGCAAACAACCTAAGAGCTAAAATAACAATGTTGATATCGATCATTTGATAGCTTAGCAAAACCTTTGTAGGGCAAAAATTTCAGAATATATTAGAACAATGGAAAACACACAAATTATAATGAGACTTTAATTCACTTCTCTTAGTCCAAAACATTGAAAGTGGATAAATCATTGGAAGACCATCGCTTTGGATGGTTCTCATGTGCACACATTTTAGTTGCTATTATGCAGAGCACCAGTTCTCTAACTACCTGCTTTGGAATTTCTGTTACAATAACTGTGAACATTTGCATGAGATAGATACAAATTTTGCTACTAGCCCTTTCTTTCATGCATACATGGAATGTGTTTTCATGGATCCATAGGACATTACAAATGCACATAATGATCATCGATTAATCATGTTGCTTCTTTCAAGGTTTGTTGGTCATTGGTCACAAAGCATCTCTGATTTCGTTCATTTACAGATACAAATTTTATAGTTGAGTTGTCTTCTTTTCTCTCAGGGATAATCCTACATGATGGTTACAAAAATAGATAATCAAAAGAGGAAAATGAACCAACAATGATGAAAGTGCAGAAATGAAAAGTGATAAAGATTCTAAAGAGAAATGTGAATTGATGTAAATGAAAGTTATGGGGAAAAAAGAGCTGACCTCGGAAATGCTGCCACTTGTAGTTTGAGAGATTCTAGTATGTGCAGCCAGAGAACTTTGTGAAATCAGACGTTGGCATAGATGAGGGAAGTAAGGTTGTGGTGAGGATGAAGAAGTCCCAGAGGAAGTGACGCCAATGAAAATCTTCACATTAAAAGAAATCTCAGAGGCATCTTTTCAACACTGGGAGTGTAAAGAATTGAAAATTGGAGGCTGATTCAATTTTAGACCACGACAAGTCTTAGAAATAAATGCTTGTGCTGTAAGCTGCACAGTGAAAATAGGCAAAGCACTGTTCACATTTCTCTTGATAAGTTTTTTACTAAGTAAAACATTTTAATTTGCTCCCAGGGGCTGCCCTGAACAGGAGCTGAGCGCACCCCTTGGCCTTGAGTAATTGCTGGTGGGGAACTGGCATCAGGGCAGTGCAAGGCAAGAGGGCCTCACCTTCGCTGGGCAAGGAAGCACAGCTCTGGGATTGGGCGTCACCCCACTGTTTGTTGTGACACACTGCCTTGCCTTATTGGGATGAAATTTTCTATTGAATGTCTTCCTTGTAATAAAAGCAGGGGTTCCGGGTGCGCTTGCTCTCTTGCCTCTTGCCTCCCTTGCTCTGCCTGCCCTTCAGTGCGAGAGCTGACCCCTGAGGCCACAGAGCCCTCCCAACCCCTGAAATAAGGTGTTTGTGTGGTCCTTTAGTTGACAGCCCAATTCATGAGGAGTGACCCCGAATCCCTCGCCCAGTGCGGGTCGTGGGCAACAATTCTCAATGTTTTGAAGGTTTTATTTATACTATACTAAAACTGTTTTTATAATTTTGCATTTCCCTATACATGTATAACATAGTAAGAGAGTTTTTAATGTTTTGATAAAATATTTTTAAAGTCAGTGAACCATGCAGTTTTTCCAGTTGACTCTTTAAAATTCTTTGTACAATTTCATTTGTACAAATGTAGTCATTTTTATGGTCATGTGCTGTACAAAGTGGGACTGGCTACTGAAAAAAAGAAAGATTCAGAAAACTTAAATGTAATAGTAGAAAGATGAAGATGATGAACGTGTGTTTTCATGGGTCCATAGTAATTTTCAACCTCAAAAAAGTAAAAGTTCAATTAATCAAACAATATAATATTATAAGTAAAATTACTTGAACATTATGGAATAAG
This sequence comes from Marmota flaviventris, assembly GCF_047511675.1. Classification (NCBI taxonomy): domain Eukaryota; kingdom Metazoa; phylum Chordata; class Mammalia; order Rodentia; family Sciuridae; genus Marmota; species Marmota flaviventris. The sequence goes on from NC_092504.1 coordinate 96,208,801, forward strand.
ACAAGAAATTAGTAATAAATCAGAAAATGTAAAATGTCTATTTTAACAAATTTTGGTTCAAATGGAAAATACAAAGAAAAAGAGAAATTATAGAATATGATGAAAGCCATGTACAAAAGGTAACTTAATACAGCCTTTTCTTTTATCATTTAACAATAAAAGTGTGGAAATATAACTAAGTTACTTGACTCTAAAATTTAGAAAAATGAAAATAAAATAAAGAATAAAACCCAGAAAACATTAGTGAATATGAAACAAATTTGAATAAATTAGAAAAAATTTAAATGATATAACAAACATAGATAAGTTAATTCATTAACAAGTAGTAACAAGCTAATTACAAACTGACAGTTGACAAATATATAGAACAGACATAACAGGAAATAAAACCTCATAAATTAAAGAAATAAAAGCTTATAAGAAAATTTTTAAAAAAATCTCTGAACATATCTTATTAATTTGGATGAAAGGGAAAATTTCTAAGAAATATTTTCAAACTGATTCCGAAAAGAAAGAATAAATATATGTTTCCACAAATCTATCCAGTTGTCAATGAGTTAATCTGCCAAAAGTTTCTTGTCCAGTTGCTTTAGGGAATTTTACCAACTTTTGATGAGTAATTAATTCCAAAGTCACTGAATCTTTTCTTGGTTGTGGAAAATGTAGAAAAACTTTCCAATACTTTTTTAAAAAGAAGTGCAAGTAGTTTGCAGCAAATCTGAGAAAAATCCATCATGAAAACTGCAGACTTTTTTTATGCATATCAATTAAAAATTCAAAATAAAATCTAGCAGCGCATAAAAAGAGCAATAGAAATTGAATAATAAGATTTTATTCTAGAGAAACAAGGATGTTTTAATATTAAGAAATCTTTTATTGAATATGTTATGTAAAAGAACATGATTTTATTGCATATACTGAAGATATTTGACAAGATGTAATCCATTTTTGGTAAATTGAAATTATTGTTAAATAGGAATTGGAAGATAATTATAGGAGTTGTGTGTGTGTGTGTGAGAGAGAGACTCTGTGTATAATCAGTTCCAAAGTCAGCATCAGATTTAAAAGAGAAATTCCTGCTAAAGTTAGGAAAAACAAGCTATTAGCTATCACATTTGATAATATACCAGTTTTAACCCAATGTAACCAGATCAGAAAAACACTGTTAGAAATATAAAAATTGGAAATGAGTTAAAATTGTAGCTATAATATAGCACAATGTAAAATATCATTTGTGGAATATATAATATATGCAATATATTATATACCAATTGCTGTAAAACTTGAAATATAAGATAAATAAAAACCAATTAAAATAAGAGGATCCTATAAAATAGGAGATATTAAAACTAATATTCACAAATAAATAACTTTCATATATAAAGCTACTAAGTATAAGATAAAATCAAGCAGAAAATCACATACAGAACAAAAATGTAAAAAAACCTAGGAATTAACTTGATGAGAAACATGTAAAATTATATGTGAAAAAGTACCTAAAACATTCTTGAAGCACATAGGATTATGTTAAACAAAAGAAATACATATGTTCCTGTTTAAGATTCAAAATTAAAGTTGTTAGTTCTTCCTAAGTGAACATATTTAGTGTAATCACAATAAAAATACCAACTTTCCTGAATAGACAAGATGGTTCTAAATTTCAAATACACAAAGGAAAAAAAAAGACAAATAAAGGAAACCTTGAAGAGAAGGCCACATCAATGGAACAGAATCAGAAATCTGGAAATAGACACATACACATGAAAATTCAGATATTACAAAGGCTACATTTTAAATCAGTGGGCTAAACCATTATTGAATAAATAGAATCAAGGAAAGAACAATGCATATTTGTATAAATGAATACATAAAGATTTAAATGCAAAAAAGAAAGAGAAATGATAAAAATGCAAAAGAAAACCTGAGAAAATTGTATTGTAACCTAATATAGTTATAGAGAAGGTCAATTAAATCAAGATTTTAAATCCAGGTGCCATAAAAGAATAGATTGGCAAATTTTACTACATGAAAACAGAAATAATCGATATGGCCAAAAGCCCATGACTAAAGATAAATAACAAATTGGAAATTTCTCACTCCAAAGAAGAGAAGCTAATAATTCCAGTACATAAAGATCACTTATATGTTAATTTAAGAAAAAAATAATATTCCCCTCAAAAAATGCACTAAGAAAATGAATATGCTATTCATCAGAAAGAAAGGATGATAAAAACTACTGAATAAAAGAGATGCTCAAGATTATTAATGATAGCAAACCAAAATTGAAACTTCTTGGATTCTTTCATATTGGTAAAATCCTAAAGATATTTTCTCTAAACACTCTTGTTGGCAAGATTGTGAGGAAATAGCAACTCACAGTGCTGATAAAATTACAAAATGGACCAAGCTTTGTAGAGAGCAATTTGATACCTAACCTAATAAGACCAAAAGAATATTAAACCTTCTGTTGATTTGTGAGAAATTATCCAAAATGTATACCTGCATTCATAAAAAATGATTTATGTAAAAGATTGTTTATTGAGCATTGTCTTAAACAACAGAAGGTTCTAAATAAGTGTCAGTTGTGTTTCCAGATGGTGCATGTGCTGGTGCGGCTGAAGGTACATCTGTTTGGATCTCTCTAAGAAAGAACTTGCCTTTCTACTGTAAGAATGTAGTCACTGACAACCTCCAGCTTTCCCTGTCTTCAATATCCATCTTAGCACTTAGTGGAGGCCACATTCTTCCCAGAGAATCCATAGCCTAATTGGCCAGGCGCTAGGCCCAGCCATTTCTGACCAGCATAAGATTCAGAGGTCCTTGTTGGCTGGGCCTAGAACGTGTCAGATCTGTATGGCAGTCTGGACCCCCCTTGTCCAACCTTTACACCCCCAGGAGGTACTGTACAATAAACATTTTACCCTCCTAACTCCATTTCTGTTGGTATCCTGAAGGACTCATTTGATCAGATATCAACCTGGCCAGCCAGTCTGGGAAACCCCGACACACAGGTTAAATAAAGGGACACGTGTGTACAGAGGCGGGTGAATTAAGCAATCTCCAGGAATTCCAAAGTTGATTGAGTTAGAAATATAGAAAAAACACCTTTACAATTACGTTTGTAATGGTCGCAGCTAAAGGCTGATTTAGTACAGGCTGAGCATCCTTAAATCTGAAATTCCCAAATCTCAGGTGCTCCTAAGCTTTTTAAACTTTGACACAACACCACAAATAAAAATGTTGCACACATCCCCAAATCTAAAATCCTTCAGTCCCAAGTATTTTAGATATGGAATACTCAACCTGTAACAGTAAAAATGCATTTCAGCTAGAAACAAAGGAAGTTAAAGAATGTAAAAACAATAATTTGGTATTCCCTAGTGTAGGGGCAGATTTCAAAATACTTGGGGATATGTTTGCATGCATAATAACTGACTTAAAAGAATTAGGGCACAAAATAATATATGTTCATATGGGTGGTCCTGAATCAATCAGAATATTTCAACTAATTGACTTCCTCTCTATGAGTAAAAAAATCATCAACTATATTTTGTGCAGTATTTTTTTCTTCTACACTGCTTAAAATGTTAAAAGCCATGATAGTTGCAGGATGATGTTTCTCTAGTGGAATACGAATTTATATGAACACATTCACCAAGAATCATTGATATGTAAGACACTCTTTTACCGTATCTTTAAAGCACATCTTAAGATGCATATCATCTAGAATAGAAAGAGATAATCAATCTGAGAATCTAACTGTGTGAAGACCAAGGATGAAAATCCCTTGATATAAAATGAAATCTGATCAGAAATTTGTTTTCATGGAAGAAAAATAATGTTTTCTCAGATAAAACACTTTCTGGTGAAAGAAAGTGTAGATGAAAGTAACCAAATTTAAGTGTCTGGTATTTGAGCAAGTCATGAAGCCCAGTGAAGCAAATGAGGGCATTAAGGATTGGGTTTTGTTGCAGCACTATTCAGTGAGCCATTGAGTCTGTTTATAATGTTTCCCTAATGCTAGCTCCAGAGTGAAAGAAATTGAGCTCTTAGGTTTCTTTAGTTTGAGGGTTTACTTTTGTGAATAGTCATTATAATTTTTACATTTTCAAATATTTTGGTGGAATTGCTTATATATGAAACACTTAACAAACATTCTACACTAGACACCTATAGAGGAAACGCTGTGTGTGTGTGTATGTGTGTGTGTGTGCATGCATGTGCATGCATGTAATGATCTTGGTTTAAGGTTGTGGTTTTGCTTCATATACATGGATATTGCACTGGAGCCATTAGCAGAGCCCTAATAGTTTTAACTCACATCAGTGAACAATTTCTCTTATGAAGCTCTGCGGTAGAAACTTGGAATACAGATGTAACTAAAATACTATTCCTGTTCTCAAGCAACCTATAATTTAATTCAGAAGATAGACACATAAATGAATTATTGAAATGTGGCATAAAATATGGAAATCATGAAACATGGTTAAGATGTAAAAGAGTGAGAGAGTTTCCTTGTTGAGATGGTGGGAGGAAGTAGGTAATGGGACCCTTGCAGAAGATGAAGAAGAGGAAGGATACTGAGACACTGAGGGTGAGTCGTTAAGAATTTGCCAGGTGAACAAACCTGGAACACAACATTCTAGTTTGGGTTCTCTAAAACACAGGCCTGGGGAAAATCATGGCCTCTTTGGAGAACTGCAAATGTCATCTTGGGGAGACAATAGCTTGGAAAGGAGCTGTGGTCAGAAGCCAGTCTGGAGGGTTTTGTGTGACATGCTAAGAGGCAAAGGAGGAAGCCAGGTTTTTATGACATTATTATTCTGATTATAGACAAACCAACTCATCTCTTTTTTTCCTCTTATGAAGTATGACTAAACCCCATGCTCTTATTATAAAAAATGTTTTTGATAATTTGGCAGGTAAAATGTTTTAGTTTATATTCCTTGATTAGAAATATTCTTGAACTTTTTTGTTGAGTGGTTTTCTTATTATTTCTGGAGATACTTTATGTATTAATGAATTCACAGTGAGTATGTGAAAATACATTTCTCAATTTTAGCTGACCTTTACTTTTTATGTAAAACATTCAAAGATTTGTGTAGTTAAGTCTATTGTTCTTTCTTTATGTCTTCTATTGTTTAGAAAACCTTATTCATCCCAAAGTTAAATTTCATGTTAGAGTTTTTTTTTTTCTTGTTAATTGTAGAATGTTAAGCAAAGAAGTAGCATGATTAAACTTCTACTCAAGAAAGGACACTAATGGGAAAATGTTATTTTTTATATGTACCTGTTCTCATTCTTCCAATTTCCCTTACTTCTCATACATTCCTAACAACTTCTGTGATTAAATTGTCAATTCAAACTCTATTCAAATTCATTATTATCTCAGCATCTCAACCCTGGCTTTCTATCTTTTTTGCAACCCAGATTGCAACCATCAACCTCTTCTCCTCCTGCTGCCTTTTTCTAAGCTTCATACAGGTCTTTGGTGCAAAGGCATCAATATGACTTGAGTTCACTCTACCACACATGCGCATACCAAATACTGAAGTATACTTGTGTTAAGTAGGTCACAAGATGCTGATGTCTCCTGATATCAGTTATGTATTTAACAAATCTTCATGGGGAATACCTTCCAGATACCACTGTCTGTTATTTTTAAGGCTGTTGAGTTTATGGCCTGTGTTCCTGAAGACCACTTCAGGCAGACAGTTTGGAAACAAGTGTTTATTGAGTGCCCACAGGGCCCAATGTACTACTAGGTGCTTGTTAGTTGCTCTTTTTTTTTAAACACAATAAAGTCTCTGGAAATGGAGAAGCTCTTCAGAGATGACAAGGATTGATAGAAGCAACAAAAGTTAAAAATACACATCAGCAATACGGCACAGTTAAAAGTAACAAACCTAAAAACCTAAATGTACAGCAGGAAATAAAGCATGCTGAAACTCTAAGGCACAGCACCCTGGTCTCTTAACCCTTGTTTCACTTTAGTGCCTGAAACATCTGTGTTCAAGGCTATCATTTAAACTTAAAAAAGAAAGAGGGGTGCAGGAGAAATGACATTATTTCAATGCACCTCCCTTTTCATATCAAGCAACCCTCTTCCCTATTTACCTGTATTTTTGAGTCATGTTTCTTTTGTCAATTACCAAGCCCATTTCTACACTTCCAATCCAACCTTGCCCTAGCTCTCTGTCCATCCCTTGAACCACCTCCAGTGGTCACATTTTCTCTCTCTTCCCTCCAGCTACTTTTCCTTTGGATCCTACCAATAGTGAATACCTTGCTTATAGTTGTGACTGTCCCCAGGTTCACACTGTTTCTTCACATGCTGACCTTCTGCAAATGCTTCTGGCAAACACTTTTTTCATATTGCTTAAGAATGTAAAATATCTCTCCATAGCCTTTCAAATCAGGTGTTATGGTGTTAGTGGAGAACTGGTGAGGTTTTGTTACAGATATAGATTCCAAGTCATGCCTACTCCTCACACAGCTGCAATGTTAGGGTAGCCTAAGTGTTTCAGTTAGTGTTATTTTAAGAATAAACATATATAAAAAGAACATGAATATAACACTCATTTCTATTGTATACACATGTATATTAATGCAAACTTGTTTACTTTGACAAATAGACACATATCAAAATGATAAGGTAGCTGTGTGAGATATTTCCTAGAGTTGTTTTGGAGTTATTTAAACTTAGAGACTGGAATAAAAGAATACAGTAACGGTCAACCTGTGCTCCATGACTCAGACGATCATTATGTTTTAGTTCAGGTACATTGATCCCAGACATTTCTGATAGATCAAGTTCCAAGCATCTTCTGTTTTCTTCTGTCTCCTTTAACCTGGGTCCTCATAACCACATCCATAGTGAAAAAGACTGGTGTGACACAGAGACAGGACATATGCAAATAGTGAGCAGTTTAGATAGTCCGTCTCACTGGATACTGCCGCAGTCCGGCTGCAGCAAAATAACCAGGGGGTGACGAACAACTTGTGTAGATTGATACAGCAGGAGAGGGAGCCGTTTATTGTAGGACAGGAGCGGTATTTATACATTCCACACAGCTTATCTTAATTAGCATAAACTAGATACATCAGTCAACCAATAAGGAATCACCACACTTAATGGCTCCCTGGCTGGAGTTACTTCACAAACCACTCCCTCTGGCAAAATGCCAGGCGCCATCCTGACTTGTTTACAGACTCTAACAGGATACTTAGAATCTACAATTGGATTAAGATAATTCCCACCTCAACAATTTGCAAACGGTCTTCTAGGTCCTGAAATGACAGCAATTAGCAAAACCAGAAGCAATCTCTGGCTTAAGGAAGTTTCCATTCTAGTGGTGATGGAATTAACACTTGAACATGACCATGAGTAATTAACCCTTATCAACTCTAGATTTATTTTTAACTCAATAAATTTTTCAATTTTTAAGGTTATTTTATTTCATTTTATTGGTCATTCTGTTCCGTAGGTCTTGACTGGGGCCATTCTGACTCATTCCAATTGCTTTGCTTAATTTTAGGTCTCTAAGGACAGGGTTATGATTTATTTCCTTCTGTAGGCCCTGGGACTCTGAGGTAAATCAATTCACCAATGATCCTCATTTTTCATTTGCAACAAAAGTAGGCGTCATTCAAATGCCTATTCTGTGAACAATGACTTGCTCCAAGTTTACCTATGCATTTGCTCTGTTGCACTGAGGAGGCCAGATTGCTTTAACTGCTTCCTCTGCTGCTGTCTTATTTTATCCATAATTGAGGAGGTACCCTGTTCCATTGATACTATTTTCTACTTAACTGAGTGCTATGGTCTGAATGTTTTGTGTCACCCTGTTTTAGTTATTGTTTTTTCCTGCTGTGAATAAAAAGCCTTTCAAGAACAATTTTAGAGGAAGAAATGTTTATTTGGAGGCTCATAGTTTCAGAAGTCTCAGTCCACAGGCAGCCGGCTCCATCCCTTGGGGCTTGGGACAAGGCAGAACATCATGGCAGAAGTCTGTGGAGCAGGAAAGCCACTCATGTGATGATCAGGAAACAGACAGAGATTCCATTCACTAGATACAAAATATATATACCCCAAAGCTATGCCCCCAATGCCCATCTGCTCCAGCCATATCCTATGGACCTTCAGTTACTACTCAGTTAATCTCTATTAGGAGAGTAATTCACTGATTTGGTTAAGGCTCTCATAATCCAATCTTCTTACATTGTCTGACACATGAGCTTTGGGGAGACACATCCAAACCATAACATACCCCAAAATTTATATAATGAAACCTAATCATCCATGTAACATATTAGAAGGTGAGGCCTTTTAGTTGGTGATTTGGTCATGCAGGTAGAGCCCCCAGGAATTGGATCAATATTTTATTAAAGAGACCCCAGAGATCAGACTTGTCACTCCTTGTTTGTGAATACACAGTGAGAAGATGCTATCTACTAAAAAGAATGTCAGCCTTAGCCAGACACTGACTGGCAGAAACTGGACCTTGGATTTCCTAGCTACCAGAACTGTAAGAAGTAAATTTCTATATGTAGTTCTTAAACTCCTTTACATGTGGCCTACAGTGAATGCCAGTGGAATGGGTGATGGCACCATCTGTAATCTCTAATTTTGGACATAGCACTCTAATAAGTAGGCCTCTTTCCGCATTTTTAGTGAAACTTGTGAGTGGGAGAGGAAAACTTTGTGAGGACTACTATAAATTATTCAAGATAGCTCAAAATCCACTTAGCAGGAACATCTAGAATACTAAAAGTGTTCAAAGAAATACCTCTTAAATACCAATTAAGCACTTTCTCATTAACTTCATTTAGACTTCTGAATCTTGAAGCAATTAGTCTTTTAAGAAAACTTTCTCCCTCCATTAAAAAAGCTTCTGTTCCTTTTCATAATTTATTTTTTAACCTTCTGTTTAAATTTCAGTGGTAATTATATCTCATCTCTGCCCTGCTTATTTCTAAAAGTAAATGGGCACAGTGACTTTCTTTTCCCTATATTTAGAGGAAGCATTTTTTTTTATTTGTTCTACCTTTTTGATTCCCCTTCCCTCCATTTAGTTCCCCTCACTACTACTCACTGAATTTCTGCACTGTTTGTAAAAATCAACTCACCAAGAAAATAGTAACTATTCTCACTATATTTACATAATTTATTTAGCAACGCTTTGAAACTATCACATTTCTCTTTAACAATTTAAATTCACCATAGACACCTAATTTCCCTGATATTTCAAAGTCACAAAATGTAGTAAAGAAAAATTACAAATGTTTAGCAACTCTTTCTAAATCTAACCTGCTGATACTGGCATTCGAAGTCTTTCGTAAGTTCGTCCATCTCTGTCTACTGATTTGCCCAGTTTATTCTTAGCCAAGGCAATCTCTTGACTGTTACAACTGCCACTGTCATCATGACCTCATTATTACCTTAAATTGTCTACTCTTCCACCAAATCTTTATGACTCCAACTACAATCACCACACACACAAATGATGTTACTTTTTTTTCACTTGCAAGTTTTAAGGGGAATAGAATAGGGAACATGCCATGTACTTCCTTTATATTCTGAATTTCCTAGCATAATGGCAGGAACATATAGTTAATATATAAATTGTTTCTTTTTTTGTTCTGTTTTTGATACCAGGGATTTAACTCAGGGGCTCTTTACCACTGAGCCACAGCCCCGGTCCTGTCTTTTTAAAAATCATTATTTTTTATTTTGACACAGGTTCTTGTTAAGTTGCTTAGAGCCTTGCTAAGTTGCTTGAACTTTCAATCCTGCTGTTTCAGCCTCCTGAGTTGGCTAGGATTACAGAAATGAGCCACGAGGCCCAGCTTGTAAATTGTGTCCTACAAAGAGATGAATAGGTGCTTCAATGACATCTTTTAAAAATCGGATGAGGGGCAGTTTGCAGAATTTAGGTCATTCATAAAACGAAAAACTGAAGTCACTAAGCAGAATTTAGGAAAGATATGGTACAATATTGTCAACTATAAAACACTTGAACAGATTATACAGTTAAAGGCATGTATCACTGTGAGGTTGTAATAGTTGGGGAGAGTACATGGCATTCTACCTACAGTGGTATTATGTCAGCAATTCTAAGTCAATGGTTCTTTGAACAGTGTAACAAGACTGAGAAAATACATAAAATTTCAAATCTTGTAGCATCTTTGTGAATACTTGATTTTAACTTTTAATCAAAAAGGCTGCAAAAATTCTTTAACAAAAATAGAAAAGGGAAAAGTATACCATTGAACATTTTAAGGGGAATCATTCCATATATAACGAAAGGACTGATAGTTCCAGCCATATACTTCTCCTGTGTTCAAATATTCAGAAATGTAAAATAATTCTTTAGGAATAAAAGAAAAATCCGTGAATTGTCATGATTTCAATTAATAACAGGGAAAACAGTAGAACCTTCGAATGACTATCATTTTTTAAAATTAAGTCTCCAAAGTCCTGTATGCACATCACACTTAGGATGCATCTCAATTCAGACTTGCCACACTTCAAGCACTTGAAAGCCATCCGTGGCTGATGGCTACTGTGTTGAGCGAGCAGATTTAATATTATTGCTGAGCAGCCAGCTTACTTGCCAAAGAATCATAATTCTTGTTGGAACTGGAGCCAGGGGGTTCAATCTTGAAGCACAGGCATGATAAAAGAAATTCAGTATGAAAAATCAAAGTAAACTCAAAATGGCTCAGACATTTTCCTAGTATATCAAGACAGCCATAGAGGGGATCTGAATACATTGGTCTCAGCACAGCTGGTTGAAATTTCCTACCAAGGTCTACCCCTTCCTTCAAATCCTGCAACTCCTGCAAGTGGCTTCCCTTTCCTCCTTATTTCTTTACCTTCTCTCACCATTTGACCATATGAAACAACTTAGCAACTTTGGCTAATTCCTCTTTCTTGCTGACTACCTTCATGGTTTCCCTTCTTTATTGTAGCATCACAAAAAAAGTCCAAAGACCCCATTCTTCCGAGAACACTCCTGGGAAAGTAGGGAAACATAGGAAGAGGAAAGAGCTGATCTCTTTTCTTTTTGGCTGATTGCTTGGGGGAGTGGAAGGGTGGACCGCACTGATTATTCTAGTGGCAGCCAAGAGTGCCTGTTTGGCAGCGTCTTTTCTTTTTCTCCACTGAAATGCTGCAGGAGTGAAGTTGAGAGGCACAATTTCAATCGGGAAAAGAGTATTCACGTTCTTTATTCCTGTTGGGTTAAGGAGTAAGAACAATGCAGAATGTCGTGCACTGGATTTACAGTGCTACTTCAGCCCAGACAATGAGCAAGCGCAATTTTGTTATTTTGCCTCTGGTGGAAAAATGCCTCTGTATTTTTCCCATGATCTAATCTGCAGTGAGGAAGGAGGCCAGAGCTTTGCAATTTGTAAAAGAATCAAATTACAGTTCTTTGCTCCTCCTCATCATCACCAAGAAGCAGTCATCATTTTACTTTTCCATGGTCCTTAAAAACAAAAGGCAAAACACCCTTATTGAACCAAGGGCACTAACTTAAATTCTGAAGACAGAATTGATGTGTAAAATACATGTATAATTACATGTTCAGCGAGCGTTTAGTTACCCTCTTGCATGTGATGGCCTATAAGGGATAAGAGCTTTTCTTTTTTTACCCTTCCACTATTCCTTTCTTTCTTCCTGTTCCCCTGTCAAAGAAAAATGGACTTACCTTACAATTTCACTCAGGCAACTTCGAAGCTTTTCTGATCTTCAAACATGAAGCCAAAATGGAGCCCACCCCTCTGTGCTCCAGTTGTACATATAGCACATATGGTAACTCTTAACACCATTACAGCACACACTTTTTTCATGGTTTTCTTTGTGTCTTATTCATTTTTCTAATTCTGGCATGCAGTTCAATAACTGCCATACAGTAGGCCCTCAATAAATGTTTGTTGAAAGAATAAATGGCTCTCTTTCTCTAAGCCCCTGACACCCTTGTCTAAAACTATCAATGTTTATCAAGGCATTTGGAAGTCAGTGCTATTTAATAAACTAGTTCATTATTTCTGATTCCTCCTCTGTCTTTCCAGTACCCATGAATAAGGCTGTGGTCCAGATACAAATGGACAGTCATTTTAGGTGGTTATCATTAAAAATATTAAGAAGTTCTAAAGGCTCATTTCTAGAATATTTTCACTAGAGAAAAATTGTAACTTTTGGGAAATTTGTTTTTCATTTTTCACAAGAAAGTAATTAAGAGAAAGAGTAACATTGTCCATTTTATGCATAATACATCCTCTCAATGGGGTAATAGTTATCTTGATATCAGAATAATTAATATATACATGTGTATATACACTATAAATATTTGTTTCTCTTTAGAATTTTATGTCAGAAAAAAAGAAAAATCTTCAGACTTTGATGGATATTTTAGTATTTAGCAAACAACTAGAAACATTTAATTTTGTAACAATGAGTAAAAGAGCAAGTTAACCTATCAAAGAAACTTTCCAATATATACATTTACTTGAATTCTCCTTAGAAGATTTTTAGAAGCATTATTCTTTATATAGTCTAATAAATTAAGATAAAAACAAATAAGCATATTACAATGAGCTGTCCCCAGAGGCTGGGGTAGGTGGCCTAATAGCAAATATCAGTTTCTTTCTCATGGTCCTCTCCCAGAAAAATAAATCAACTTTGGTCTTGGAAGACAGTCAAGATTGATATTAGTGTCAAAGCTGATTTCTACTTTTCCACATCATAGATGTTTCCAGAAGGATGTAGAAACAAGATATGCCTTAGTCAAAGGCTCCCTGGGCATTTTTACAGTGATCCAGTGGAGCAAATGATAAAGCCCCTAATTTGCAAGTATAAGAGTCATTTCCTCACTGTTGGTAACAACCTGCAACTCCTGATAAGGTTCCTATATCAAGTAATCTTCCTTGTCTATAATTTTTGCGATTTCTAAAAATGGGTTACTGACATTCCGCCCTCGATCTATCAGGGAAGAACGAAATGACAACATTGCTGGTAAGTTTACATGCTACATATTTTCTCGGAGCAATCACTCAATTTATATAAGGTGGCTAAGCTCATCAACAAAACAGGATTCAATTTCAGGGCTGATTTTTGTGGCAGAAAGTTTTCCTTGTTAAATTTATTTCATCTTCTCATTTCCTGGAAATATAGATGTAGGTATTATGTAGTAGAAAATGTGACTGATACAAAATGAGATTGTGCCATATCAGAAAGTGCAGGTTACCATGGTGCAGTAGAGTGAGAAAGACCACGTGATATCCTGGCTGCAGCAGAGATGGGTTTTGCAGATGCATTTGGTGTGGGATGGAGAACATAAGGCACTCAGGGTAAATTACACCTGGGACTTAGGAAGTCATAACATGTACAACGGATTCCCAGATGCCAACTATCCCTTCTTTGGCAGAAGAAAGCTTAAAATTATAATTTGTAACAATGAGTATCTGTTAAGTTTAAATTTGTAAGTGGGTCTTAGGGTGATTAACTTTCAATTTGCCTGAGCTGCTCCCAATTTTAACACTGAAAGTCCCAGGAAACACTTTGTCAGTCCCCAACAAACCATAACAGTTAGTCACTTTGCTTCTGTCTGCAATATACTGGAGTCTCAATTATTTTTTCTTTTTTGTATTGACAATTGAACCCAGGAATGCTCAACCACTAAGCCACATCCCCTGTTCATTTTTTTTATTTTACTTTGAGACAGGGTCTCACTAAGTTGCTTAGGGCCTCACTAAATTGCTGAAGCTGGCTTTGAATTCGAGATCCTCCTGCCTTGGCCTCCCTGACAATTACCTTTTCTTAATTGAATTTGAAAAGCCCTTATTTCTCATCTTACTGAACATAGTTGGTAGAAATCTGATTTTGGCATTAAGAAGAGTGAGAGCCTAAGATGTTCCTTACCTATGATGGGGTAAATATTATTTACCCTGAAAGATAAGGACAAGGTAGACGAACTCATGCATTTTCTCATAGTAGTTTCAGACTCTCTCTGTGGTTCACAGCACTGCCCTGTGGGGATGGCTTGGGTGAACCCCACAGTTGTGTGATTCATAACTGTTAGAAGCCCAATGACATAAAGAAATGAAAACTGAGTCTGTTCAGCTTCTTTCACATTAAAAGAGAGGGTCTCAGAAGTTTTCAGAGCATTAAAAAAATTATGCATCCGATAAGCTTATACAGCTTGAAAAGCAGGAACTCACCCAGATCCCCTTCAATGACAGCCGCTGTCCTTCTCCTCCAGTGTGACTGGTGGTGTCATGGTTTAGATGTCATGTCCCCCAAAAGCTCCTGCATGAGACAATGCAAATTTGGAGGAGAAATGATTGTCTTTTGACCTTAACCTAATCAGTGAAATAGTCCTTTATGGGATTAACTGGTAACTGGAGTCAGGAGGGGTGTGGCTGGAGGAAGTGGTTCATTGAGGGCTGGGCTATGTGGTATATATTTTGTATCTGGAGGCCGAGTCTCTCTCTCTCTGCTCTCTGATCACCTTGTGAGCTGATTCCCTCTGCCATTCTCTTTCACTGTGACTCAGCCTCACCTTGAGCATGGGGGAATAGAGCCAGCTGTCTATGGATGAGGTCCTCTGCAACCTAGAGCCCTCAAATAAACTCTTCCTTCTCTACAATTATTCTGGTTGGGTCCTTTTAGTCACAGCAGTGAAAAGGCTGACTTAATACAGGTGGTCTCTAGCACCATAGCTACTCCCTTTGATCAGGAATTGGTTTTGGCCTAATGGGGACGTCCTTACCCAGCAATCTACTCCCCATCTTTCACCCCAGCGGACATGAATTACAAAAAGTCAAACCTGCCTGTAACTATCATCAATTGAATTGTAATTTGTCATTCTGTGCTGTGTTGTAATTCTGTTGTAATTTAATTTGTGTTCTAATTTATTATTCTGTGCTGTAATTGTGTTGCAGAACTTCCTATGGGAGAGGTGGAAGCTAGTTCCCAGCTGAGATCATATCCTTCCTTAGCTACCTTTCTCCATAAAACTTCCTTGAAGAATAGAGGTTAATTCTCTGTTGAATCTCTCATGGCCTGAACAATACTTAGAACATGCAAGGCATTTAGTAAAAATTTTGTCAGTGAACACATGAAGAGGGAATTGTAACTGGTATAAGCTTTGTGGAAAGGAATTTGGCAGTATGTAAAAAACAAATTATATATTCATTACTTTATCATCTATTTATCATTCATTTATAGGAAACAATCTCTAAAATATTGTCAAAACATGGGATTCCATATAAATGTACATATATGTGTGTGTGTTTATGTGTACATATATATGAGTTTAACATGATATCAAAAAGTAGAAAGAATATAAAGGTTCACAAACAGAGAAATAGCAAAATAAGGTATGGTACCTCCTTTCTTAAAATGGGATCATTTCACTGTTGAAACCATGATATGGGTAAAGCATTGGTGAAAAATACACCAGTAGAGCCATTCTAAAGAGAAAAATTTCAGTGTTATTTAAACATTCATATGATTTATTAGCCAGCAAATTTACTTCTATGAATACCACAAATCAACAAGGGACATGTGTACAAGTATAGATTGGAGGTGTCATAGGAGTCCAGCACTCAGGGAAATACATCCCTCTGTGCTCCAGAAATAAACAACACATCTGCACATTCATGTTCTAATAAGCCCCGGGGATTGAGACACTTCAAAACTTTTCAATTCTATATAAAGTACTCTAACTTAGACATTAATGACCCTACTAAAAACATTGACACTATAAAAATGTTAATTTTCTAATTTAAAAATACTCTCACAAAATATAAGCCCTATTCTTGAAATAAGAAGAATATGACTCTAGGAAGAGGTACGAAGAAAAGGAGAGTTGAGTTAAAGAAACAAGGACAGAGAAATGTCTTCATAAGTTGCAGATGGAGAAACAATTTTGGGTTTTCAACAAAATGTAGAAATACCAGAGAAAGATTCTTCTGGCTTTTTGTCTTATGTTTGCTTATCTGTGTAATAGTAGGGCAAAACCATGCCAAACGTATTTTCAACACATTAGCTGTAGTCCAAACAGGTCAAAAGGAAAAAGCACTGGTGAAGAGGGATTACGAATATTAATCTATGCCTGTGTGGCTTGCTGCATTCTACTGTGTTGATGCGCTCTGCTTGTGTATATTGTCGTTTGCTGATATAAACGACATATATATAGCACCTACAAATCCCACATTTTATGATGTACAAAAGTACATGCATATCAAAGGATATATTTCAAATGCATAAGTGTGTGTAGGTGTGCATATGTGTGTGTATGTTTGTGTGTATATTTACGAGGCAGATGAGATCAGAGAATGAGAATAGGAGATAAAAACAAAATTAACTAAGAATAGATTCTGTATTACCTAATGATGACAGCATACTTTGAATAGCCCTATATTAATAAAACTACATTTGTGGAAAAAATGAACCCAAAACACAAAAATTATTTAAGCCCATGAAAAAAGGGTACTGTTCACTCTATATTTATTACTATGCAAATGTAAGCATGAATATGGTGAATGAAAAAAATCATAAAAGAATATTGAAAAGTACCTTTGTGTCTCTGAAGTATGTTTTTAATACGTTAGTTGTGATTAGATTTCAACATGGCATTTTAAGTAATTTTAAAGAATTTTCTGCATCTTAAAATATTTTAGGACTAGGTAATTTTTTTCATAATCAAACAGAAAACAACTCTTTCATGTTCTGAAAAGGTAAAAACATTAATTATTTTCATGTAAGATGTGAGTTAGCTATTTTGCTTGTGTAAAATATATTCAAATACAATGAGATCCAATGTGAGAAAAATCAGTTTTCACTGAACAAAAAGCAGCACTTAAATACTCTAATTAAGGTAGGAGGGTATTTCTTTTGTAAATATTGATGGTAATGTATTTTTCCAGTGAGACAATGTCATATTGCAGTTTTCTACTTTACAATAACTTTCTTTTAGGAAAAACAAGTCTGAAAACTTGTACAATGTGATTTGTTATATTTCAAAAAGATGAAACAATTTTTTTTGTTAAAAAATTGCTGTCTTTTGACATTTGGGGAATTGGGCACAAAGCTGGTAAATGAGTGAGGGCGCCAGTGCTCCCATTCGTGTATGAACATATACAGTATGATGTTTTCTTTATTGAAAGAGAGCAAGTCATAAGAGTAGAATCTTGTTATTAAAAAATAAAGCAAGAATTTAGCTTAACTTAGAAACAGAAGAGCTGCAAAGGCTTCAAGTTTTAAACTACCCACCTGGGTACTTCAGGCCAACTGGAAATAAAAAAATGGAAGCATAGCTTGAAATTGCCTCCTGAAACTTTAAAACCTTACTGGTAGAACAAAGATGGTGAACTTCTGTAATCCCAGGCCTCCTTAATGAGCACTGTTTATTTTATGGGGACACTGGACTAAATGGTAATATAAATTGTAAAATAAGATTCCATGTGGTAGAGGGATAGCATAATTATCCTGAGTGTAGCTCTACTAGGCCTGACTAACCAACTTTACATCTTACCAGCCCTATACCCTTTAACTTCTGATTTTTCAGACATCAGTGACATCACTTTGCTCACACAATGCTTTTCTCTCCACTACTTGTTAGAACAAATGGGAAAAATTATGTGAAAATAGTAAAATATGAATGCCTATTCAAATGCAATTTGTAATTTTTTAATAACCAGAACTAACTCAGCACCGTATATAGAGATAGGATGAATTTATTCAGTACTTAGACTAGCTAAAATATACGATCTAAAATGTAAAGTGTATAAGGAAGCTTATGAGACAAAATCAACAATGAAAAACAATAAAGTATGATCAATAAACAAAGGAAAAAGATAAGGCAATAGAAAATGCTTTTGAATAAGCTGGATGGTCTTCTTAGCAATTACTTTAAATTAACTGTGATAATTATGTTCAAAGAACCAAAGGAGATCACTCTTAAAGAATTAAAGGAAAATGATGATGATTGTTCATCAACTAGAAAATATCTGAAAAGAGAAATTATATAGAATAAAACAAATTGGAATATATATTTGGGATTGAAAATTATAATAACTACTGGAGTAATCAACGATATATTTGAACTGGTAGAAGAAAGTTTCAAAATATTGAAGACAGAGCCACAGAGATTATACAACATGAAGAATAGAGAGAGAAAGGAGGATGAAAAAAATATAACAAGAGATTTGGAGACATGTGGTCATCAGGAAGAACACCAACATACATGTAGTTGGATTACTAGAAGAAAAGAGAGAGAAATGGACAGAAAAAGTCTTTGAACAATTAAAGGCAAAAACTTTCCAAATTTGAGGATAAGCATTATTATTATTATTTTACAAAACTTAACTATTTCTAACTAGGATAAACTCAGAAAAATCCAAATTCAGACACATCATAGTAAAAATGCTCAAAGCCAAACATAAAGAGAAAATCCTAGAAAAGAGGAAGAGAAAAAAATACCTTATCACATAAAAGGAAACTCAATAAGATAATCCCTGATTGCTTATCAGAAACAATGAAAGCCAGAGGCAACTGGAATGACATATTCTATTTTGAATATGAGAAGAAAAAACTATCAAGAGTCTTTTAATAATGTTTTAAAAAAATTTTTTTAGTTGTAGATGGACACGCAATATCTTTATTATTTTTAAATAAATAAATAAACTGCTTACTTAACTACAGAGCTACAGCCCCAGCCCAAGAGTCTTTTATTCATAAAAACTCCTACAAATATAAAGGCAAAGTAAAGACATTCTAAGATGAACAAACTGAGAACATTGGTTGTTAGCAGAGTATTTTAAGAAATATCAAAGGAAATTCTTCAAATAGAAGGCTACCAACAGGAGGAAGTAGTTTCAAAAACAAAACAAAACAAAAAATGGTAAAGATCATTATGCAGGTAAATAAAAAGGACAATATAATGAATATTTTTTTTTCTTTTTCTCTTCTCTTCAAGAAGGATCGATTGTTAGGAAAATTACTTTTATCCTATAAACAAATAAAATAATTGATGAAATTTGAGAAACATGAGTTTTCAGACATTGGTCAAAGGATTATTCATACTGTGATACAGAAGAGAGTAGAAACCAGCTCGTTAGTCCTGCGACTGCATGAATGAAGGAGGAACCAAGATGGACCCTAGTGGTTCACAGAATTGAAAAGACTGAAGCTCAACAAGAGTTTGGGGGCAGAACTTGTGGCGTAGAATATCAGAGGAGAAAAGTGCTCCTACAGAACTCCTAGGATCTGCAGGGGAATCCTATTGACTCTTTGTACTTACCTGCAGGTGATCAGGTGAAACACTGCAAGGCTTGGACAGCAAAGCAGAAAGCAGTAGGTAGAACAATTTTCTGAGTTTAGACTGGAAACAGTTTGTGGGTTCCCTGTAGCAATAGTAAAGAGACCTCATAATAAAAAGGTCATCAGATAGCATTTTCAAAAAGGCAGTAAATTCATAATAAGGTTGTTATCCCCAGAAGAATAGCTTCATTGAAACAAACTTTAAAAATCAAGTCTTGACAAAGAGGAACAAAGGAAGGGAGAAGAAATGGGATGGGGAAAGAGTGGAATGAATCTGATATAACTTTACTGTGTACATATACCAATGTGCCTCTCACCATAATGTACATCCCGAGACTGCCATAATTTACAAAATAGCAGGATCAATTTTTTTTTCAATCTAAAAAAAGTCAGTCTTGAAATAACATAACTAATTCCAAGACAATTTAATTCTTACCAAAATAAAATTCATTACTCTTTAAAGGGAAACAAAATCCCTGACAAAATATTCTACAATGTAAAATCCATATTTTGCATCCACATAAAAGTTACCAAGCATGCAAAGAAGCAGAAGAAAATGACCTATAATTAGAAGGAAAAAAAAATCAATCAATAGAATAGAAACAAGCAGCAGAATTGATAGAATGAGTCGACAAGGATATTAAAAAAATGATAAAAACCATGCAAATGCATTAAATGAAGGAAAACATGAAAATATCGAGGATAGTATTACAAGATATAAAAATCCAAAATTTTAGAGATTAAAATTATGATATCTGAATAAAAAATACATTAAATGGTATTTACTATCATTCAAATGTCTGTCTTAAACAGATTTAAAATTGAAATTTCTGTCATTTCAAATATGACAGAAAAAAATCAATAAACTTAAAGACAAACAACTGTGGATTACCAAAAGTAAATCACAGATTTAAAAAAAGACTGAAATTAATGAGATGGACCTTAAAGACCTATGATAGTAGAAATAAAACAGACACAAAGAACCACATAACATAATTCCAATTATATGAAATGCCAAACAAAGCAAGACGATAGTCCTAGAATGCAAATCACTGGTGGCTTCAGCCTGAGAGGGGACAGAGGATGAACTGCAAAGGTCTACCAGACAATGTTTTGGGGTAATAAAAATGCTCTAAAATCTTTACGGTGGTGGATTTCATCAAACTGTTCACTAAATGTGAATTTCAGTGGATATAAATTATGCTTTAATAAAATGTATTTAAATTTGGTATAATCTTTAGTAGATTTCCAAAGAAGATTTCTCTATATGAGGGAGAGAAGCAACAATCATTCTTATATTTTGGCAAAGATGAAAAGTTTTAGAAGAAAATAATGCTAGTCCCCCCACCTTGAAAAAAATCTTATTGCATTCTGAACTTGAGAAAGACAACTTGTTTTTCTGTCTTGAAAATAACACTTAAGGATTTGTTAATTGATTTGCTCTTTTATTTCAGAAATAATCTGCTAAATTAGGGAAACTTTACAATCTGATGTTTAAATCACTTAGCAATTCTTTTCATTTTCTTCAGAGAAGGGACTCCCAATATGAGTAAGAAAGTACACAAATCTATCCAAGATCTGGTTTTAATACCAGTTTTGGCACTGAATTTACAAAGTCTGAGTCCCTCTTATTCCTGCCTGTCTTATATTTCCAAATTGGTCATGGCAAACAGGAATAATAAGAGCCAGGAAAACCTGACCAGATTTTATGTGATCCCACATAAAATCCATCAACAGTTTTCCATTGTCATGAGGCTAAAGCTAAGATTTATTAATATGACATACATGGTATGAATGAACTAACTTCTTGGTCGCTACCAAACCTCTATTTTTTTCCCCTTTCCTTTGTCACATGTACTCTGGCCTAGTCACATCTGTGTTCTCTCTGAACCACTATCTACAATGTTTCTTTTCTACTTCTTTGCCATTATATTTCTTGCTCATGGTTCAGGTATTATATTACTATAATTTTTTTTCCTGGAACTTTCCTGATCCCTTGATGAAATTGCTTTACCATGTTGCCCCACCATAACTCCCCGCATTTTGTTATTTTCGGATTCATTACAGTTGATTCTCATTATTCACCGTAGTTATGCCCTAAGCACTGATTTATCAAATACTGAAACACTGCTCCAAGAGGAAAGAGGCTGCCCCACTAACTGGTGCTAGAATTGAGTTTCAAACTCCTTCTGACTGACTCCAGCACCAGAGCTACTGGCTCTACATTTCAGGATCACCTACTGTCTCCATTATGTGGTCGTCCCTGAATGAGAGTTCAAACAAGAAGGCAGCCCATCTCCTTGTTCAGCTTCAGCCAAGTACTTGTACATCCGGTGATTCTAATTTTCCACAGCTCTTTGCAGGGTCACCAATGATCTTGAAAGCAGCAGGAATGATTTTGGAGTTAAAAATAAACTTCAATAAGTAGGAGAATTCACAAAAACAGCATTTGAATAATGGCTGTCTTGCTACTCTGTCACCTCCCCTGGAGCTGGTACCATGTTTGCCATGACTACCATTGATCTGGTCACGTTCCTAGTAAATAGATCTGGCTCATATCAGGCCTCCACTCCACTAAAGGCAAATTAAGTAAAAGAATGAATGGACACATTCATGTATTAGAAATATTCCTACACTTAGAACAAATAGGTTCTGAAAAGAGGTCACACCAGTGTGGTGGAACCTCATGGATAAATGTAACCCATCTAGGTATCTGTTAAAGTTTGAGCTCCTATCTAATTTTCTCTCCACATAATGATCCTTATTCACCCACAGCTCTAGATTCCAAGTTAGGGAACTCATCTCTGCCAATCTTTTCTTCAAGAGCTGAGTCTTGTTTCTGTTTTACCTGATATAGCCTTTCTCCTCCACAATTCGTGACCCAGCTTCCTACCCATGCTAGTTGAAGTTCTTGAGTGCATAAAAACAGAAACTGACTCAGATTCACTTATGTGGAAAAAGAACTTGTTAGAAGGTGTCAGAATGCAAGAGTTATGAAGCGGATGGATAAAGCAGCTTGCATTTTAACTAAAAGAGTCGAATCCTGGGTGAAATCCTTTCACAGGGATTCTACTTTGGACACTGCTGCAAGCAGCATCCTTCTCACCACAAATCACTGCCACTCTATTGCTATTAGAGTCTTCACTCCATCACAGCTATGTAAAGGAATTTTATCTGCCTTGTACCTTGATGTCTTCCCACTTGAGATCCATATGCCCAGGCTGGGGATGCCAAACAGTAAGGAAAGAAAATAACTTCTCCCATTTGGCTTCTTTAGCAGGAGGAAAGAAGACATTGAACATAAAGCACATTCACTTCTGGGAAACAAAATCAACACATGTTAAATACACATGCAAATTCCAGGACCTCTTTGTTAGGTTTGAATATTTGTATCACCCCCAAATTGACATATTGAAGCCATATTAATCCAACATGATAGTTTAAGGAGGTAGGTGTGTTAATGAGGTTATGTTGCTGGAAACTTCATGAAAAGGATTACTGCCTTTATAAAACAGGCCCCAGAGAGATGCCTTGCTCCTTCCATGTGAGGACACAGAGGTAACTCACCGTCTATGAAACAGGAAGAAACAGGAAGAATGTGTCACCAGACTTCAAATCTGCTGCTTTCCTAATCTTGGACTGCTCATTCTACAGTTAAATATAAATTTCTGTTGTTTATTTATGTGACCCAATGTGTGGTGTTTGGTTAGTGCAGCCTAAATGATCTAAAACATCCTCCCACCTGGAAATCTACAGTGCTAGAGTGGACTGAGTTTGTACCAGACATCTTACATCATGGCTTCCTATACCTGGTTTTTGTTTCTTCTCTCCCCTTCCAGGACAAGATCTTGTAATACTGGCTTTGACAAAATTGGCCTGGATATTTGGTTCTTCGGTTGGTATAACAGATATATTTAAATCAGGAAGCTGGTCCTCATCTCAAGCATCAAAGAGAAGCTCTGTAGCACCCTATCAAGCTCTTTAGTTTGCCATATCCCATTCCCCAATGCAGAACTAGAATGAAGATGCCTCGGACAAACTCTGAGAGAGAAAAAAAAAATGGCGATGACCTTCTCTGTTCCACCATCATCAAATCATTTAATCAGCTTTTGTTGGATCTTTAATTTTTTCTATTGTATGTTTTTGATGGCTTTTGAAATCTTTCTGCAATGAATTTGAAAATGAATATTGATAATACAGAGTGATTAACTTCTATTTACAGAATATAATTAAAATCTGGAATAAAAAAGCTTTCAACACCAAAATTTGCTTAAATTTTTAGCCAACTGGTTTTTGATAGCACTCATTGTTAATGTTTATTACTTGTCTGTGTACCCCAACAGGTTGCAGTTTCCATAAAAATAGAAGCAGTGTATAGTTCTCACTCACCAATCTTCTCAGTACAGTGTTTAAAACAGCTCTATATGATTTCTAGTTTCTGATCCTACTATGGATATATAGTAGATGCTCAATAAACATTTAGTTGGGAGGAGAAAGAATGGAAACATGAGTAAAACTACACCTATAAATAAACTAAGAAGAAAATTGTTTGTGTTGTTTGAAGGGATTTTTATTTATTTGTCCATTTTGATACCAACTGGATGGAATAAAAATGTTATGGCTTCTATGCAAGTACAAATTCTTTTACCAATCAAAAGAAGATAATGGACTCGAATGAAAGAATGGGCAGACATCATTAACAGAACTTTCTATAAAATGCAGGTGTTCTCAAGAACCACCTGGTCCACATGCTAGATCTCAGCATACTGAATTATTGGGTTGCAGCCCAGGAGTCTCTGTGTGGCTGACCCTCAAACACTCCGTGAAAAAAAAAAGGCAAGAAGGAGTGGCCAGTCCAGATTTTGATTTGCAGTGACAGCCAGTAATAGCAAAATGCAGGGTTTTGTAGCCTTGCTCCTTGAATTTTGTATTTTCAACTTATTGTTTGTTTGTTTTCAGGAGAAAGTACTTTATTGCTCTCCTTTCCCAAAGCTGGGGAAATTTTTATACAAAAGAGGAGCCTAGATCAGAATGCCCCCAATCTCTTTTTTGGAAGGAATTTCAAATGTCTTTGATAAATGCTTAACCTCTTTGGCATTCTAAATAATGTCTTCCTTTTAGAGCTTTTTTATTTATTTATTTTCTCTGTGTACTATAAATCCTTGGCTACTGGGTACTCGGTACTGTTGGAACCTTAAATTGCTTGTGTGGGTGTTGAACACTTTCTACCTTAACCTTATGTTACTGTAGCGTTTTGCATAATATATATAATTTTTAGTGAAAGCTTTTCATAAAACTGAGCACTCCACAGGTATTCCGCCTACGTTACCATCTAATTTCATACCCCTGATGGATTTCCCTACAATGTTGCTAGGAGACCAAGACACTGCCTAACAAAGGATGCAGGGTGTATCAACCATGTATCTACTCCCCCAAATTCTCTAGCTTGTGGCAAATGCGGCTTCTTTCAGATGCTCTTTATGACAATGCAAGTAACTGTGGTGTTTCTGAGAACACTGAGATAGAGAACCTGTCTTCTTTGGAGCAATATCCTCATCTTGCTTTTCTGCCTATTTTGTGAACACAGGGGCAGAGCAGTGTGGTTCTCCTCCACTTGAGAACGACAGCTGAGAGAGAATCAGAGCAAGAGTCAAGGATTGTTGGGAAATCAATTTCTCTTGTCATCTTTGAAAGTCACCTCTGGTACCCCTTTTGGAGTCCATAATGTCAGCCATGGTATTCCAAGATTCTCTAATGATGTCGTAACTTATATTTGAAGTTGGCCATGGGATCATTAAAGATCACATTAGCAACTTTTACATTTTAAAAATTATACAAGTTTTTAGTAAACAGGCCTTGTTTATCATCAAAACAAACTGGAGAATATCAACGACATACCAGTGCAGAAATCCTTTTATAGTCAGGTACACATAAAGCTTGTCTCTAGGACCCCAAATCCATATGCTGAAACTCTGTACCCCAATGTGATGGAATTTGAATGGGAACCTTTGAGAGATGATTAGGTTTAGATGAGGCACAGCCCTCATAATAAGATTAGTAGCCACATAAGGGGAACAGAGAGCTGGTGTTCTCTCCCTTGCCACTGTCATGTAAAGACACAGCAGGAAGAGAACTGTCTGACAGGAAGAGCACTCAACAGAAGCCACGTCAGATGGCATTTTTAACTTGTACTTCCCAGCCTTCAGAACTGTGAGAAATAAATGCTTGCTGTCTAAGCACTGCCTCATTCCCCAGTCTATGGTATTTTGCTATAGCAGCCTGAGCTCACCAGGACAACTCTAAACCTCTTTACAACCAAAAGACTGAAATCCCATGCTCCAGAAGCACTAAAATCAGAAAAACGGTGAGCAGTTCTTGGACCCTAATCTGACCAAATATCACTGGGCTCTTCCATTCAGAAGAAACTTGATTTTTCTGAATCCAGCCCTCCATTGCTGTTCTCTTCAATCTCTCTTCTGTTTTGACACTCACCTTTTCACTCTCTTTTTCTCTCTACTTCTGTAGTTTCCTCTGCCTGGAACTCTTTCCACCTGCTTAACCTTCAGTACACCTTTCAGATATCAGCTTACCTGTCCCTTAGGTGGGGACATGCTTGTTGAATAAATGCCTGAGGTGCCTTGTACACTGTCCCTCTAGTTCTTATTCTTGACCTGCTCTTCTCCACTTTCTGTCCATCATTCTAAGTAACTTCCAAGGATTTTAGTTTTGTTTCATTTTCTTCCTCCCATATTTCTCAATTTTGAAGTAATCACCTACTTCCAAAATTCATCTCTTCCTGATGACTTCCAAATCCAAATATGCAGTCTTCACCTCTCATTCAAGCTCCAGAAGAAACTTGATTTTTTTTATGCTGCCTTTAACATACATAGCTACACTTGAAGGTTCAGTTATCATTTCAAATTCTACTTGCATAAAACTAATGAAAGAACAGAGGCTTTGATTTTGGCAGTCATAAATATTTGACTCTGAGAAAATTATTTAACCTCTCTGAGCCTCCATTTCCTTACTTATAAAATTTAAATATTCTTGTCTTTTAATATCATTTAAATAATTGAATATAAAAGAATATACATGTATATATATATATATATATATATATATATATATACACACACACATAGAGAGAGACAGAGAGAACATTGCTTAATAATACTTGAGATACTCAGCAGCTAGCAATAAGCTATCATTAATTTACATAATTCTTGGAATAAATCATCTCCCCAACCTTGTACACCTCCCCATCTTATTTTTCTATTTTTCTGCCTAGGAACTTTCCACCTTCAATGCACCTTTCAGATGTCGGCTCACTTTTCCCTTAGCTGGGGACAGTTTTCTTAATCACTTAGGTTCGCTATCTTAGAGTCATTTTTCACCTCCGTCAACTAGTCAAATTAGAGATCAAATCTTATTTCTTTTTCCTTCAAACTCTGTCTCTAATTCAACACGCTATATTCTCAATGTTGTTCTCATTTTCACCACCCTGATCCAAGCCCACAAACTTGGCCCTAGACCCATTGAAATGAACTGCTCTGTTTCAAGTCTATTACACTGTGCCTGTAGCCCCATTTCATCTCCTACAGAGTGTTACTTTACCACTCACCACCCCCTCCCACTCCCACCAGAATCAAGGCCAACTTCATCCACTCGCTTTGGCTCTTCTCTCACCATCTACCCTGTTCTCCTTGAAGATCACGCAGTGCTTCTTCCCTCTGGACTTTACATACTATATGCTTTTTGATGGTCCTCAGTTTTCTGCTATTTATCACGTGGCTCCTGCTGCCTACAATGACTTCACAGTGCTTCTTCAAGCTCACATTTGCGTAGGTGTTTTACTCAGCATTTTGGCACCATGAACAAAACACCTGACAAGAACAGCCAAGATGAGAGAAAATTGATTGGGGGCTCACAGTTTCGGAGGTTCAGTCCATGCTCTACTGATTCTATTACTCTGGGCCCAAGCCAAGTCAAAACCTCATGACAGAAGGTCACAGCCTAGGAAAACCACTTAATTCATGAAAACCAGGAAACAGAGAATTTCCCTATCCAGGAACAAAATATAAACCCCAAAGGCACACCCCCAGTGATCTGCTTCATCGCAGCCATATACTACCTGCATATAGTTTGCACCCAGTACAATAGTTCTTTCAAATTACTAATCCATCAAATGGATCAATCCATAGATTAGGATATAGCTCTCCCAGCCTAATAACATCACCCCCCCCCCAAATTCCTGAATTATCCTACATATGAGCTTTTGTGGGATAATTTTATTCAAACCATAATAGTATGGATCCAAATTTCTGTATCTTTCTCTATCTACTGTGCCTCCATGATCTAACACCACTTAGTTTCCATTTTTAGTCAAACATTTAATTTCACTTTGTTCAATGTGTAAATTTGCCCTAAGTTCCTTAAACACAGGAGACTTGTCTTCTATTTTTTTCCCTTTTTATGAGCTAAAAATTTTGAATATGTATATGCATTTGGGAGTTGGAGGCATACCAGGGATTGAACTCAGGGGCACTGAACCACATCCCCAGCCCTATTTTGTATTTTATTTAGAGATAGGGTCTCACTGAATTGATTAGTGCCTTGCTTTTTGCTGAGGCTGGTTTGAACTTGTGATCCTCCTGTCTCGGCCTCCTGAGCCACTGGGATTATAAGTGTGTGCAGCGATGTCCAGCTTGTACATGCATTTTTAATTTGCATCACTTACTGTGACCACTCTGAGATGAAGTACCCCAGAGAAAAACTGAAAGCTACTAGATGGAACAATATAAAATTAATCAATATTTGACCACATTTCGATATATACCACAATTTCATACAGTTCAACTTCAC